>NC_136612.1:2195700-2648200 GCF_933228915.1 Telmatherina bonti | reverse complement strand
ATAATGATGATGATGATGGTAATGATGATAATGATGATGATGATGGTGGTGATGATGATGATGATGATGGTGGTGGTGATGATGGTAATGATGATGGTGATGATGATGGTAATGACGATGGTGATGATGATGGTAATGATGATGGTGATGATGATGGTAATGATGATGGTGATGATGATGATGATGGTGATGATGGTGGTGATGATGATGGTGATGATGATGGTGATGATGATGGTAATGATGATGGTGATGATGATGGTAATGATGATAATGATGATGATGATGATGGTGATGATGGTGGTGATGATGATGGTAATGATGATGGTGATGATGATGGTAATGATGATGGTGATGATGATGGTAATGATGATGGTGATGATGATGATGATGGTGATGATGGTGATGATGGTGGTGATGATGATGGTGATGATGGTGGTGATGATGATGGTAATGATGATGGTGATGATGATGGTAATGATGATGGTGATGATGATGGTAATGATGATGGTGATGATGGTGGTGATGATGATGGTAATGATGATCGTGATGATGATGGTAATGATGATGGTGATGATGATGATGGTGGTGGTGAGGATGGGCATGATGATGATGATGATGGTGATGATGGGGATGGGCATGATGATGATGATGATGATGATGGTGATGATGATGATGATGGGATGGTGATGATGATGGTAATGATGATGATGATGATGGTGATGATGGTGGTGATGATGATGATGATGGTGGTGATGGGGATGATGATGGTAATGATGATGATGATGGTAATGATGATGATGATGATGGTGATGATGGTGATGATGATGGTAATGATGGTGATGATGATGGTAATGATGATGATGGTGATGATGATGGTAATGATGATGATGATGATGGTAATGATGGTGATGATGATGGTAATGATGATGATGGTGATGATGATGGTAATGATGATGATGATGATGGTGATGATGGGGATGATGATGGTAATGATGATGATGATGATGGTGATGATGGTGATGATGATGGTAATGATGATGATGGTGATGATGGTGGTAATGATGATGATGGTGATGATGGTAATGATGATGGTAATGATGATGATGGTGGTAATGATGATGATGGTGATGATGGTAATGACGATTATGGTGATGATGGCGGTGGTGATGATGGTAATGATGATGATGGTGATTATGATGGTGATGATGATGATGGTGGTGGTGATGATGGTGATGATGGTAATGATGATGATGGTGATGATGGTGATGATGATGGTAATGATGATGATGGTGATGATGGTGATGATGATGGTAATGATGATGATGGTGATGATGGTGATGATGATGGTAATGATGATGATGGTGATGATGATGGTAATGATGATGATGGTGATGATGGTGGTAATGATGATGATGGTGATGATGGTGATGATGATGGTAATGATGATGATGGTGATGATGATGGTAATGATGATGATGGTGATGATGGTGGTAATGATGATGATGGTGATGATGATGGTAATGATGATGATGGTGATTATGATGGTGATGATGATGATGGTGGTGGTGATGATGGTGATGATGGTAATGATGATGATGGTGATGATGGTGATGATGATGGTAATGATGATGATGGTGATGATGGTGATGATGATGGTAATGATGATGATGGTGATGATGGTGATGATGATGGTGATGATGATGGTAATGATGATGATGGTGATGATGGTGGTAATGATGATGATGGTGATGATGGTAATGATGATGATGGTGATGATGGCGGTGGTGATGATGGTGATGATGATGGTAATGATGATGATGGTGATTATGATGGTGATGATGATGATGGTGGTGGTGATGATGGTGATGATGATGATAATGATGATGATGGTGATGATGGTAATGATGATGATGGTGATGATGGCGGTGGTGATGATGGTGATGATGGTGGTGGTGAGGATGGGCATGATGATGATGGTGATGATGGGGATGATGATGGTAATGGTGATGATGGTGATGATGATGGTAATGATGATGATGGTGATGATGATGGTGGTGGTGAGGATGGTGGTGGTGAGGATGGGCATGATGATGATGGTAATGATGATGATGGCGGTGGTGATGATGGTGATGATGGTGGTGGTGAGGATGGTGATGATGATGATGGTGGTGGTGAGGATGGGCATGATGATGATGGTAATGATGATGATGATGATGGTGATGATGATGATGATGATGATGGGGATGGTGATGATGATGGTAATGATGATGATGGTGATGATTCGGATGATGATGATGATGATGATGATGATGATGATGATGATAATGACGATGGTAATGATGATGATGATGCATCGCAGGTCTTCTGACAACGTCCTCAAACTCATAAAAAAAGCCAAACCCTGAAGTCAAATCACCCGGATGCAGTGCAGATCAAACAGAGCTCCTCCCATGTCCATCCTGTGTCACAGGTACAAACACCTGTCCACGTGGGACCTCCACGGGACACTGATGTGTCCGTCCCTCGTCTTACTCCTATAGTCCATACATCCACGCTGGGATCTGATGTTCTGGACCAGGCCACGAGTGGATTTCTGGTCCCCACAGCAGATCTAACTTAACCTTCAGTCTATCCAGGTGTCTCCTTCCGTGGAGACGTCAGGTAGAAACCGGAAATGACCGAATAAGCCGATTCAGCCGCGAGCGTCCTGCCGGCTGGGACTTAACCGTACCGAGACCAGGAGACCGACCTGTCCCCAGAAAGACCCCCACAGCTGACCCCCCACTCCTCTGGCCGAGCGCTGAACCGCTTCTCTGACCACAACTCTGAAAGGACACAAATTCCGGGAGGGCAGCCGTCTCCACGCAGCAGTTCCCACGCAGCAGTTCCCACGCAGCTGTAACTCAGGAAAAGTCCACAACTTTCCACTTCTTACCTCTGTCTGAGTGTGTGAGCCCCGCGAACTGCAACAGAGTCCAGATTTCCTCCGCCGCTCCGGTCTACGTGCGCAGCCCCGCGGATGCGCGCTCAGGTTGCGAGCGCCACTGTGGGGGCGTGGTTAAGAGAAAGGGGCGGGGTTACTGGGGCGAGTCTCACTGAAACCTGAGAGACGCAACTGTATGGTGGTCTCCTCAGCATAAATGTTTTTATTCATTTATTCATTCATTCATGGGAATTCACATTATTGAGTTCATGTTCTTTATATCTTAATAATGTGAATGACCATAGGGACATCATTGAAATCCTGTTCGGCCATTTTTATTATCATTCCGCCAAACTTTGCCGTGCTACTCCTGCGCCGTTCAGGTCCTTCCAACGAAATGCGGCTTGGACGTTGAAAAAATTCAGCACAGCGATTGGTCAGTTTTTGCATAATGAGCTGAAAACAGCTTCAACAGGGGTTCGGAGTTCTGCACCGGTTTACAGTGTCTGGTTTGTCTTGGTCATGGTCTCCATCGTCTTTTCTTACAAAATCTTTGAAACGCTACTTCTCCGACACCGTTTGTCTCACTTCAACCATTCAAGTATCAAACTCTTCAGCCCATTCAGGAGATATGTTCTACGACTTTTGGTCTTCTAACATTTAAACTTTTTAAGTTATTCAGGTTTTTGTCAATGTATTGAAATCCGTTCCTGTGATTGGACGAAACGGAATTTAGCTCAGCGATTGGTCCATTTTGTGCACCGGTACACAGGTACACATACAAGGCACTGGTTTAAATGCAGTATTTAACATATAGTTCTGCTGTTGTTTGTTGGTTGTAGCTTGTGTTATGGCACTGCACACTTCAAGGAGCAAAAGAATTTATTTACAAATGTCCCAGTTAAATATGAAGGATTTGTTCCAACAATGCTCCCTGCAACATTTCCACACTTTGATAAATCCAAAACAACTTAAAAAAAAAGTTTTTCACATTGAACAAAGTCTTTCACATCTGTACTGGAGTTTAGTTCAACCTTGCACATGTTTTTGCAATCCTACTAATTACACCCTGCTGAAAGTGGAAAAAAAGGCAATTGGAAAAAATTTCGACCCTTTTTCCAAGGTGGAACCAAGAGTGGAAGTGGTGTTGTGAGTAAGTTAGTGTGCTTTTTTTATGCAGGAGTTCATGGGTTCAAATTCTGATGAGGGCCAACTAGAAAAAATGTCACTTGTTTTCCTTTTCAATTTCTTATACTAATTCAATGTCATTTCAATCATTCAGCATAGTTCAATAAATGGGCATTCACATTTGCTGTTATTTCAATAATAGCTGGTTCTAGTTCATTTACTTATTTACTTATTTATTAATTGATTTATTGATTAATTTATTTATTTCATTCATTGATTCATTTATTGTTTCACGCTCAGGTTCATTGAAGTGAAAAAGTAAAGAAAAACAGAGTTCTGGATGAGGATAAATGGCTTCCCGATTTTATTCTGGTGTCTGAGCTTCATCAGAAGCCGGTGCGAATGTTTCACACTGGTTCCAAGGAGGAAAAAAAGTCTTTTTATTTCAAAACAACATGAGTTTGGTCCTCTTTCAGATTTACTTGGAACAAAAACAGAAAACAGGTTTTATTCTGGTTCTCAATTAGTAGAAATAAGATGTTTTTCACATTACAGATCTTTAATCTGGATTAAAACACATTACCTGAACCATCATCAGCATCTGATGAATGTGATAAACACAAACAGGTTTTCTTTATTTTCATATGATTAGTTTCAGTCTGAGACGAAACCTTTCACTCTGAGAACTATGCAGAAACATGACCTGTAACTTTTCTACTACATTTTATTTCTGACATATCCACTTAACATGGTCCCTGCAGATTATTCATCCTGGAACACATGAGCGACACAGCTTTACGCACGGAGGTGTGACAGATGGAGCTTCTGCAGGGCTCGACATTTCCTATACGATGACTTCATGTCTGTGAAATCAGCTTTGACTCCTCGTTCCAGCAGACCGTCAGAAAGCTCCGCCTTCATGATGTGGTCATGGCCGACGGCGCCATCAGAAGCAGACCGACCATCAGTACCATCTGGTTGGAGAGAAGTCCAACACACGCTCAGCAGTTCTCAGCACAACCCCCCCCAACCCTGTCCAGCGCCACTCATATCCAGACACTGGTACAAGGATTGGGAGTGACCAGGCCAAGATGGCGTCAGGAAACCAAACCAGGAGGTCTGAAATGTTGAACCTGTCAGGATGTTGAACCATAAGTTCTTTTCTCGTTCTTACCTCTGCTTCCTGCGTCTCGTCTGGAGTGGCAGCGTCCTCTGCAGCGTCCTGTCCTCTGCTGCATCCTTGGCCCATGTCTCCCATCCACACTCTGCTCCCTCTATCTATCTTCCCGCAGGTCCGTCTCACCCCCAAAACTCCCAGCGCATCAGAACTGGGGCCAATAGGGAGCCAGGCACAGGGCGAGGCACTTCCTCTGTGACAGGAAACTAACAACAAACACCCAGAGACCTCAGGCAGGCAGGGGGAGGGGAACCAGATCAAGAGATGTTTAATGACTTGGAGTTCACATCAGGGTTAGTGCTCAGCAACTCCTGTTCATTCCTGACTGTAAACATGGTAGGTTGGTGCAGAATGTTCCTCCACATCAGAGAACTTCTGCAAAGATCAGATACCATGCAACCAGAGTACAGTGTAGATAAAGCAGGATCCCATCAGGTCTTTTCTTCCCAGCAGGAGATAAACAACGTGGCCGATGAGAAAAACTGAGACATTTTATTATTAGACGGAAAATATGAATCTGATGCAGAACCACGTCTGTAGAAAGTAGTTCCAGGTCATCGCTAGCATCTCCTGGTCTTTCAGCGTCTGTCTGACAGCAGCTGCTGGAGGTCCTGGAACGTCGTCCCGTTCTGGTCTGACCCAGGATTCCAGCTGCTCTCCTGGACCTTGTTGCTTTCATGATGCCCCAGATGTTTGTACTGGTACTGGTCTACAGTAGACCAGTTCTCCTGTCCCACCATGCTGCTGGTCTACAGTAGACCAGTTCTCCTGTCCCACCATGCTGCTGGTCTACAGTAGACCAGTTCTCCTGTCCCACCATGGTGCTGGTCTACAGTAGACCAGTTCTCCTGTCCCACCATGCTGCTGGTCTGATGTAGACCAGTTCTCCTGTCCCACCATGCTGCTGGTCTGATGTAGACCAGTTCTCCTGTCCCACCATGCTGCTGGTCTACAGTAGACCAGTTCTCCTGTCCCACCATGCTGCTGGTCTACAGTAGACCAGTTCTCCTGTCCCACCATGCTGCTGGTCTGATGTAGACCAGTTCTCCTGTCCCACCATGCTGCTGGTCTACAGTAGACCAGTTCTCCTGTCCCACCATGCTGCTGGTCTACAGTAGACCAGTTCTCCTGTCCCACCATGCTGCTGGTCTACAGTAGACCAGTTCTCCTGTCCCACCATGCTGCTGGTCTACAGTAGACCAGTTCTCCTGTCCCACCATGCTGCTGGTCTGATGTAGACCAGTTCTCCTGTCCCACCATGCTGCTGGTCTACAGTAGACCAGTTCTCCTGTCCCACCATGCTGCTGGTCTGATGTAGACCAGTTCTCCTGTCCCACCATGCTGCTGGTCTACAGGAGACCAGTTCTCCTGTCCCACCATGCTGCTGGTCTGATGTAGACCAGTTCTCCTGTCCCACCATGCTGCTGGTCTACAGTAGACCAGTTCTCCTGTCCCACCATGCTGCTGGTCTACAGTAGACCAGTTCTCCTGTCCCACCATGCTGTTGGTCTACAGTAGACCAGTTCTCCTGTCCCACCATGCTGTTGGTCTACAGTAGACCAGTTCTCCTGTCCCACCATGCTGCTGGTCTACAGTAGACCAGTTCTGCTGTCCCACCATGCTGCTGGTCTACAGTAGACCAGTTCTCCTGTCCCACCATGCTGCTGGTCTACAGTAGACCAGTTCTCCTGTCCCACCATGCTGCTGGTCTGATGTAGACCAGTTCTCCTGTCCCACCGTGCTGCTGGTCTACAGTAGACCAGTTCTCCTGTCCCACCATGCTGCTGGTCTACAGTAGACCAGTTCTCCTGTCCCACCATGCTGCTGGTCTGATGTAGACCAGTTCTCCTGTCCCACCATGCTGCTGGTCTACAGGAGACCAGTTCTCCTGTCCCACCATGCTGCTGGTCTACAGTAGACCAGTTCTCCTGTCCCACCATGCTGCTGGTCTACAGTAGACCAGTTCTCCTGTCCCACCATGCTGCTGGTCTACAGTAGACCAGTTCTCCTGTCCCACCATGCTGCTGGTCTGATGTAGACCAGTTCTCCTGTCCCACCATGCTGCTGGTCTACAGGAGACCAGTTCTCCTGTCCCACCATGCTGCTGGTCTACAGTAGACCAGTTCTCCTGTCCCACCATGCTGCTGGTCTACAGTAGACCAGTTCTCCTGTCCCACCATGCTGCTGGTCTACAGTAGACCAGTTCTCCTGTCCCACCATGCTGCTGGTCTGATGTAGACCAGTTCTCCTGTCCCACCATGCTGCTGGTCTACAGTAGACCAGTTCTCCTGTCCCACCATGCTGCTGGTCTACAGTAGACCAATTCTCCTGTCCCACCATGCTGCTGGTCTACAGTAAACCAATTCTCCTGTCCCACCATGCTGCTGGTCTACAGTAGACCAGTTCTCCTGTCCCACCATGCTGCTGGTCTACAGTAGACCAGTTCTCCTGTCCCACCATGCTGCTGGTCTACAGTAGACCAGTTCTCCTGTCCCACCATGCTGCTGGTCTACAGTAGACCAGTTCTCCTGTCCCACCATGCTGCTGGTCTACAGTAGACCAGTTCTCCTGTCCCACCATGCTGCTGGTCTACAGTAGACCAGTTCTCCTGTCCCACCATGCTGCTGGTCTGATGTAGACCAGTTCTCCTGTCCCACCATGCTGCTGGTCTACAGTAGACCAGTTCTCCTGTCCCACCATGCTGCTGGTCTGATGTAGACCAGTTCTCCTGTCCCACCATGCTGCTGGTCTACAGGAGACCAGTTCTCCTGTCCCACCATGCTGCTGGTCTACAGTAGACCAGTTCTCCTGTCCCACCATGCTGTTGGTCTACAGTAGACCAGTTCTCCTGTCCCACCATGCTGCTGGTCTACAGTAGACCAGTTCTCCTGTCCCACCATGCTGCTGGTCTACAGTAGACCAGTTCTCCTGTCCCACCATGCTGCTGGTCTACAGTAGACCAGTTCTCCTGTCCCACCATGCTGCTGGTCTGATGTAGACCAGTTCTCCTGTCCCACCATGCTGCTGGTCTACAGTAGACCAGTTCTCCTGTCCCACCATGCTGCTGGTCTGATGTAGACCAGTTCTCCTGTCCCACCATGCTGCTGGTCTACAGGAGACCAGTTCTCCTGTCCCACCATGCTGTTGGTCTACAGTAGACCAGTTCTCCTGTCCCACCATGCTGCTGGTCTACAGTAGACCAGTTCTCCTGTCCCACCATGCTGCTGGTCTACAGTAGACCAGTTCTCCTGTCCCACCATGCTGCTGGTCTACAGTAGACCAGTTCTCCTGTCCCACCATGCTGCTGGTCTACAGTAGACCAGTTCTCCTGTCCCACCATGCTGCTGGTCTACAGTAGACCAGTTCTCCTGTCCCACCATGCTGCTGGTCTACAGTAGACCAGTTCTCCTGTCCCACCATGCTGCTGGTCTACAGTAGACCAGTTCTCCTGTCCCACCATGCTGCTGGTCTACAGTAGACCAGTTCTCCTGTCCCACCATGCTGCTGGTCTGATGTAGACCAGTTCTCCTGTCCCACCATGCTGCTGGTCTACAGTAGACCAGTTCTCCTGTCCCACCATGCTGCTGGTCTGATGTAGACCAGTTCTCCTGTCCCACCATGCTGCTGGTCTACAGGAGACCAGTTCTCCTGTCCCACCATGCTGCTGGTCTACAGTAGACCAGTTCTCCTGTCCCACCATGCTGTTGGTCTACAGTAGACCAGTTCTCCTGTCCCACCATGCTGCTGGTCTACAGTAGACCAGTTCTCCTGTCCCACCATGCTGCTGGTCTACAGTAGACCAGTTCTCCTGTCCCACCATGCTGCTGGTCTACAGTAGACCAGTTCTCCTGTCCCACCATGCTGCTGGTCTGATGTAGACCAGTTCTCCTGTCCCACCATGCTGCTGGTCTACAGTAGACCAGTTCTCCTGTCCCACCATGCTGCTGGTCTACAGGAGACCAGTTCTCCTGTCCCACCATGCTGCTGGTCTGATGTAGACCAGTTCTCCTGTCCCACCATGCTGCTGGTCTACAGTAGACCAGTTCTCCTGTCCCACCATGCTGTTGGTCTACAGTAGACCAGTTCTCCTGTCCCACCATGCTGCTGGTCTACAGTAGACCAGTTCTCCTGTCCCACCATGCTGCTGGTCTACAGTAGACCAGTTCTCCTGTCCCACCATGCTGCTGGTCTACAGTAGACCAGTTCTCCTGTCCCACCATGCTGCTGGTCTACAGTAGACCAGTTCTCCTGTCCCACCATGCTGCTGGTCTGATGTAGACCAGTTCTCCTGTCCCACCATGCTGCTGGTCTACAGTAGACCAGTTCTCCTGTCCCACCATGCTGTTGGTCTACAGTAGACCAGTTCTCCTGTCCCACCATGCTGCTGGTCTACAGTAGACCAGTTCTCCTGTCCCACCATGCTGCTGGTCTACAGTAGACCAGTTCTCCTGTCCCACCATGCTGCTGGTCTACAGTAGACCAGTTCTCCTGTCCCACCATGCTGCTGGTCTACAGTAGACCAGTTCTCCTGTCCCACCATGCTGCTGGTCTGATGTAGACCAGTTCTCCTGTCCCACCGTGCTGCTGGTCTACAGTAGACCAGTTCTCCTGTCCCACCATGCTGCTGGTCTACAGTAGACCAGTTCTCCTGTCCCACCATGCTGCTGGTCTGATGTAGACCAGTTCTCCTGTCCCACCATGCTGCTGGTCTACAGGAGACCAGTTCTCCTGTCCCACCATGCTGCTGGTCTACAGTAGACCAGTTCTCCTGTCCCACCATGCTGCTGGTCTACAGTAGACCAGTTCTCCTGTCCCACCATGCTGCTGGTCTACAGTAGACCAGTTCTCCTGTCCCACCATGCTGCTGGTCTGATGTAGACCAGTTCTCCTGTCCCACCATGCTGCTGGTCTACAGGAGACCAGTTCTCCTGTCCCACCATGCTGCTGGTCTACAGTAGACCAGTTCTCCTGTCCCACCATGCTGCTGGTCTACAGTAGACCAGTTCTCCTGTCCCACCATGCTGCTGGTCTACAGTAGACCAGTTCTCCTGTCCCACCATGCTGCTGGTCTGATGTAGACCAGTTCTCCTGTCCCACCATGCTGCTGGTCTACAGGAGACCAGTTCTCCTGTCCCACCATGCTGCTGGTCTACAGTAGACCAGTTCTCCTGTCCCACCATGCTGCTGGTCTACAGTAGACCAGTTCTCCTGTCCCACCATGCTGCTGGTCTACAGTAGACCAATTCTCCTGTCCCACCATGCTGCTGGTCTACAGTAGACCAATTCTCCTGTCCCACCATGCTGCTGGTCTACAGTAGACCAGTTCTCCTGTCCCACCATGCTGCTGGTCTACAGTAGACCAGTTCTCCTGTCCCACCATGCTGCTGGTCTACAGTAGACCAATTCTCCTGTCCCACCATGCTGCTGGTCTACAGTAGACCAATTCTCCTGTCCCACCATGCTGCTGGTCTACAGTAGACCAGTTCTCCTGTCCCACCATGCTGCTGGTCTACAGTAGACCAGTTCTCCTGTCCCACCATGCTGCTGGTCTACAGTAGACCAATTCTCCTGTCCCACCATGCTGCTGGTCTACAGTAGACCAATTCTCCTGTCCCACCATGCTGCTGGTCTACAGTAGACCAATTCTCCTGTCCCACCATGCTACTGGTCTGATGTAGACCAGTTCTCCTGTTCCACCATCAGGATGTGGTCCAGCATGGTGGAACCAACAAGGTCTTCCCTGAAAGAGACGTTGTCTGGATGTTATCAGTGCCCTCACAGATCTACCTCTCCATGAAGCCAGATGAAACCAATCAGTTTCTTAGATTACAAAGACGTCTTACAGACATCAAGACCTGGATGACTCTGAATTTTCTCCTTTTAAACTCAGACAAGACAGAGGTCGTTATCTTCGGCCTGAAAAACTTAGAACATTATCCAGTAATGTAATTAATCTGGATGGCATTAATCTGGCCTCCAGTACCACTGTGAGGAATCTTGGAGTCATTATTGACCAGGACTTGTCTTTTAGCTCGCATGTAAAACAGGTTTCTAGAACCGCCTTCTTCCACCTGCGTAATATTGCAAAAATTAGGAGCATCTTGTCTCAGAAAGATGCAGAAAAATGAGTCCATGCCTTTAATACTTCCAGACTGGATTACTGCAATTCCTTATTTATGGATTGTCCCAAATATGCTCTGAAAAGTCTCCATCTGATCCAAAATGCTGCAGCGAGGGTTCTGATGAGGACTAGCAGGAGAGATCATATTTCACCAGTTTTAGCCTCTCTACACTGGCTCCCTGTTAAATCCAGGATCAAGTTTAAAATTCTTCTCCTCACATATAAAGCTCTCCATGACCAAGCTCCATTGTACATAAAAGATCTTATAGTTCCATATATTCCAAATAGAGCACTTGGCTCTCAGACTGCAGGTTTACTGGTGGTTCCTAGAGTCTCAAAGAGTCCTATGGGAGGAAGGGCCTTTAGCCATCAGGCTCCTCTCTTATGGAACCAGCTCCCACCGTGGGTTCAGGAGGCAGACTCCCTCCACACCTTTAAGATGGAGCTGAAAACCTTCCTTTTCCATGATTCTTATAGTTAGGATATGAGCATCTCCTGAGTTGGAGTCTGCATGTACGGGACCCAACTGTCCAGGTTCTGCTCATTGCTCTTATAGTTATGGGTAGTCTAGCCATCCATTACTTATGTAGCAATGGGGATGTTACCTGATGCACTGAGAAGTACCTCGCTCTATTTCTCTAATGTATTAATGTATAAATATATGCCAATATTGCAGTTTCTAACTTATTTCTCCTTTTTTCCGCAGATCTTCCTGAATAAGTGCAGTTGTACATGTTGATCTGTCTTTCCTGTCCTCTCCACCCCAACCAGTCGAGGCAGATGGCTGCCCTCCCTGAGCCGGGTTCTGCCGGAGGTTTTCTTCCTGTTAAAGGAGAGTTTTTTCCTTCCCACTGTCGCCTCGTGCAGCTCAGGATGGAGGATTGGATCCAAGTCATGACTCGATGCAATCAGTTGGTTTCTATTATAGGATATGTATGAACTGTCTGGAAATGATGTGGATGTAAAGTGTCCTGAGACAACATTGTTGTGAAGTGGCGCTGTACGAATAAAGTTAAAAATCTGAGCTTGTTGCCAAATAAAGATGCTAAACATCCAGCAGTAGAAGAACGGAAGGTTTTGACTCCAGTTTAACGTTTACAAATCAGTTTTTCTCTTTATTACCAGCACATTGACTAGTTTTCTTTTATTACCAGCACATTGACTAGTTTTCTTTTATTACCAGCACCATGACTAGTTTTCTTTTATTACCAGCACCATGACTAGTTTTCTTTTATTACCAGCACATTGACTAGTTTTCTTTTATTACCAGCACCATGACTAGTTTTCTTTTATTACCAGCACATTGACTAGTTTTCTTTTATTACCAGCACATTGACTAGTTTTTTTTATTACCAGCACCATGACTAGTTTTCTTTTACCAGCACATTGACTAGTTTTCTTTTATTACCAGCACGTTGACTAGTTTTCTTTTATTACCAGCACATTGACTAGTTTTCTTTTATTACCAGCATGTTGACTAGTTTTCTTTTATTACCAGCACATTGACTAGTTTTCTTTTATTACCAGCATGTTGACTAGTTTTCTTTTACCAGCACCATGACTAGTTTTCTTTTATTACCAGCACATTGACTAGTTTTCTTTTATTACCAGCACCATGACTAGTTTTCTTTTATTACCAGCACCATGACTAGTTTTCTTTTATTACCAGCATGTTGACTAGTTTTCTTTTATTACCAGCACATTGACTAGTTTTCTTTTATTACCAGCACGTTGACTAGTTTTCTTTTATTACCAGCACCATGACTAGATTTCTTTTATTACCAGCACATTGACTAGTTTTCTTTTATTACCAGCACCATGACTAGTTTTCTTTTATTACCAGCACATTGACTAGTTTTCTTTTATTACCAGCACCATGACTAGTTTTCTTTTATTACCAGCACATTGACTAGTTTTCTTTTATTACCAGCACATTGACTAGTTTTTTTTATTACCAGTACCATGACTAGTTTTCTTTTATTACCAGCACATTGACTAGTTTTCTTTTATTACCAGCACATTGACTAGTTTTCTTTTATTACCAGCACCATGACTAGTTTTCTTTTATTACCAGCACATTGACTAGTTTTCTTTTATTACCAGCATGTTGACTAGTTTTCTTTTATTACCAGCACCATGACTAGTTTTCTTTTATTACCAGCACATTGACTAGTTTTCTTTTATTACCAGCACCATGACTAGTTTTCTTTTATTACCAGCATGTTGACTAGTTTTCTTTTATTACCAGCACCATGACTAGTTTTCTTTTATTACCAGCACATTGACTGGTTTTCTTTTATTACCAGCACGTTGACTAGTTTTCTTTTATTACCAGCACCATGACTAGTTTTCTTTTATTACCAGCACATTGACTAGTTTTCTTTTATTACCAGCACCATGACTAGTTTTCTTTTATTACCAGCACCATGACTAGTTTTCTTTTATTACCAGAACATTGACTAGTTTTCTTTTATTACCAGCATGTTGACTAGTTTTCTTTTATTACCAGCACATTGACTAGTTTTCTTTTATTACCAGCATGTTGACTAGTTTTCTTTTATTACCAGCACATTGACTAGTTTTCTTTTATTACCAGCACCATGACTAGTTTTCTTTTATTACCAGCACATTGACTAGTTTTCTTTTATTACCAGCACATTGACTAGTTTTCTTTTATTACCAGCATGTTGACTAGTTTTCTTTTATTACCAGCACATTGACTAGTTTTCTTTTATTACCAGCACGTTGACTAGTTTTCTTTTATTACCAGCATGTTGACTAGTTTTCTTTCATTACCAGCACATTGACTAGTTTTCTTTTATTACCCGCATGTTGACTAGTTTTCTTTTATTACCAGCAAATTGACTAGTTTTCTTTTATTACCAGCATGTTGACTAGTTTTCTTTTATTACCAGCACCATGGCTAGTTTTCTTTTATTACCAGCACATTGACTAGTTTTCTTTTATTACCAGCACAGTGACTAGTTTTCTTTTATTACCAGCACCATGACTAGTTTTCTTTTATTACCAGCACCATGACTAGTTTTCTTTTATTACCAGCACATTGACTAGTTTTCTTTTATTACCAGCACATTGACTAGTTTTCTTTTATTACCAGCATGTTGACTAGTGTTCTTTTATTACCAGCACATTGACTAGTTTTCTTTTATTACCAGCATGTTGACTAGTTTTCTTTTATTACCAGCACCATGACTAGTTTTCTTTTATTACCAGCACATTGACTAGTTTTCTTTTATTACCAGCACCATGACTAGTTGTCTTTTATTACCAGCACCATGACTAGTTTTCTTTTATTACCAGCATGTTGACTAATTTTCTTTTATTACCAGCACATTGACTAGTTTTCTTTTATTACCAGCACGTTGACTAGTTTTCTTTTATTACCAGCACCATGACTAGTTTTCTTTTATTACCAGCACATTGACTAGTTTTCTTTTATTACCAGCACCATGACTACTTTTCTTTTATTACCAGCACATTGACTAGTTTTCTTTTATTACCAGCACCATGACTAGTTTTCTTTTATTACCAGAACATTGACTAGTTTTCTTTTATTACCAGCACATTGACTAGTTTTCTTTTATTACCAGCATGTTGACTAGTTTTCTTTTATTACCAGCACATTGACTAGTTTTCTTTTATTACCAGCACGTTGACTAGTTTTCTTTTATTACCAGCACATTGACTAGTTTTCTTTTATTACCAGCATGTTGACTAGTTTTCTTTTATTACCAGCACATTGACTAGTTTTCTTTTATTACCAGCACCATGACTAGTTTTCTTTTATTACCAGCATGTTGACTAGTTTTCTTTTATTACCAGCACATTGACAATTTTTCTTTTATTACCAGCATGTTGACTAGTTTTCTTTTATTACCAGCACATTGACTAGTTTTCTTTTATTACCAGCACGTTGACTAGTTTTCTTTTATTACCAGCATGTTGACTAGTTTTCTTTTATTACCAGCACATTGACTAGTTTTCTTTTATTACCAGCATGTTGACTAGTTTTCTTTTATTACCAGCGAATTGACTAGTTTTCTTTTATTACCAGCATGTTGACTAGTTTTCTTTTATTACCAGCACCATGGCTAGTTTTCTTTTATTACCAGCACATTGACTAGTTTTCTTTTATTACCAGCACAGTGACTAGTTTTCTTTTATTACCAGCACCATGACTAGTTTTCTTTTATTACCAGCACCATGACTAGTTTTCTTTTATTACCAGCACATTGACTAGTTTTCTTTTATTACCAGCATGTTGACTAGTTTTCTTTTATTACCAGCACAGTGACTAGTTTTCTTTTATTACCAGCACATTGACTAGTTTTCTTTTATTACCAGCATGTTGACTAGTTTTCTTTTATTACCAGCACCATGACTAGTTTTCTTTTATTACCAGCACCATGACTAGTTTTCTTTTATTACAAGCATGTTGACTAGTTTTCTTTTATTACCAGCACATTGACTAGTTTTCTTTTATTACCAGTACCATGACTAGTTTTCTTTTATTACCAGCACATTGACTAGTTTTCTTTTATTACCAGCATGTTGACTAGTTTTCTTTTATTACCAGCACAGTGACTAGTTTTCTTTTATTACCAGCACATTGACTAGTTTTCTTTTATTACCAGCATGTTGACTAGTTTTCTTTTATTACCAGCACCATGACTAGTTTTCTTTTATTACCAGCACCATGACTAGTTTTCTTTTATTACCAGCATGTTGACTAGTTTTCTTTTATTACCAGCACCATGACTAGTTTTCTTTTATTACCTGCACATTGACTAGTTTTCTTTTATTACCAGCATGTTGACTAGTTTTCTTTTATTACCAGCACAGTGACTAGTTTTCTTTTATTACCAGCACCATGACTAGTTTTCTTTTATTACCAGCACCATGACTAGTTTTCTTTTATTACCAGCACATTGACTAGTTTTCTTTTATTACCAGCATGTTGACTAGTTTTCTTTTATTACCAGCACAGTGACTAGTTTTCTTTTATTACCAGCACATTGACTAGTTTTCTTTTATTACCAGCATGTTGACTAGTTTTCTTTTATTACCAGCACCATGACTAATTTTCTTTTATTACCAGCACATTGACTAGTTTTCTTTTATTACCAGCACCATGACTAGTTTTCTTTTATTACCAGCACCATGACTAGTTTTCTTTTATTACCAGCATGTTGACTAGTTTTCTTTTATTACCAGCACATTGACTAGTTTTCTTTTATTACCAGCATGTTGAATAGTTTTCTTTTATTACCAGCACATTGACTAGTTTTCTTTTATTACCAGCATGTTGACTAGTTTTCTTTTATTACCAGCACAGTGACTAGTTTTCTTTTATTACCAGCATGTTGACTACTTTTCTTTTATTACCAGCACCATGACTAGTTTTCTTTTATTACCAGCACATTGACTAGTTTTCTTTTATTACCAGCACCATGACTAGTTTTCTTTTATTACCAGCACCATGACTAGTTTTCTTTTATTACCAGCACGTTGACTAGTTTTCTTTTATTACCAGCACCATGACTAGTTTTCTTTTATTACCAGCACATTGACTAGTTTTTTTTTATTACCAGCACCATGACTAGTTTTCTTTTATTACCAGCACCATGACTAGTTTTCTTTTATTACCAGATCATTGACTAGTTTTCTTTTATTACCAGCATGTTGACTAGTTTTCTTTTATTACCAGCACATTGACTAGTTTTCTTTTATTACCAGCATGTTGACTAGTTTTCTTTTATTACCAGCACATTGACTAGTTTTCTTTTATTACCAGCACCATGACTAGTTTTCTTTTATTACCAGCACATTGACTAGTTTTCTTTTATTACCAGCACATTGACTAGTTTTCTTTTATTACCAGCATGTTGACTAGTTTTCTTTTATTACCAGCACATTGACTAGTTTTCTTTTATTACCAGCACGTTGACTAGTTTTCTTTTATTACCAGCATGTTGACTAGTTTTCTTTCATTACCAGCACATTGACTAGTTTTCTTTTATTACCCGCATGTTGACTAGTTTTCTTTTATTACCAGCAAATTGACTAGTTTTCTTTTATTACCAGCATGTTGACTAGTTTTCTTTTATTACCAGCACCATGGCTAGTTTTCTTTTATTACCAGCACATTGACTAGTTTTCTTTTATTACCAGCACAGTGACTAGTTTTCTTTTATTACCAGCACCATGACTAGTTTTCTTTTATTACCAGCACATTGACTAGTTTTCTTTTATTACCAGCACATTGACTAGTTTTCTTTTATTACCAGCATGTTGACTAGTTTTCTTTTATTACCAGCACATTGACTAGTTTTCTTTTATTACCAGCATGTTGACTAGTTTTCTTTTATTACCAGCACCATGACTAGTTTTCTTTTATTACCAGCACATTGACTAGTTTTCTTTTATTACCAGCACCATGACTAGTTGTCTTTTATTACCAGCACCATGACTAGTTTTCTTTTATTACCAGCATGTTGACTAATTTTCGTTTATTACCAGCACATTGACTAGTTTTCTTTTATTACCAGCACGTTGACTAGTTTTCTTTTATTACCAGCACCATGACTAGTTTTCTTTTATTACCAGCACATTGACTAGTTTTCTTTTATTACCAGCACCATGACTACTTTTCTTTTATTACCAGCACATTGACTAGTTTTCTTTTATTACCAGCACCATGACTAGTTTTCTTTTATTACCAGAACATTGACTAGTTTTCTTTTATTACCAGCACATTGACTAGTTTTCTTTTATTACCAGCATGTTGACTAGTTTTCTTTTATTACCAGCACATTGACTAGTTTTCTTTTATTACCAGCACGTTGACTAGTTTTCTTTTATTACCAGCACATTGACTAGTTTTCTTTTATTACCAGCATGTTGACTAGTTTTCTTTTATTACCAGCACATTGACTAGTTTTCTTTTATTACCAGCACGTTGACTAGTTTTCTTTTATTACCAGCATGTTGACTAGTTTTCTTTTATTACCAGCACATTGACTAGTTTTGTTTTATTACCAGCATGTTGACTAGTTTTCTTTTATTACCAGCGAATTGACTAGTTTTCTTTTATTACCAGCATGTTGACTAGTTTTCTTTTATTACCAGCACCATGGCTAGTTTTCTTTTATTACCAGCACATTGACTAGTTTTCTTTTATTACCAGCACAGTGACTAGTTTTCTTTTATTACCAGCACCATGACTAGTTTTCTTTTATTACCAGCACCATGACTAGTTTTCTTTTATTACCAGCACATTGACTAGTTTTCTTTTATTACCAGCATGTTGACTAGTTTTCTTTTATTACCAGCACAGTGACTAGTTTTCTTTTATTACCAGCACATTGACTAGTTTTCTTTTATTACCAGCATGTTGACTAGTTTTCTTTTATTACCAGCACCATGACTAGTTTTCTTTTATTACCAGCACCATGACTAGTTTTCTTTTATTACAAGCATGTTGACTAGTTTTCTTTTATTACCAGCACATTGACTAGTTTTCTTTTATTACCAGTACCATGACTAGTTTTCTTTTATTACCAGCACATTGACTAGTTTTCTTTTATTACCAGCATGTTGACTAGTTTTCTTTTATTACCAGCACAGTGACTAGTTTTCTTTTATTACCAGCACATTGACTAGTTTTCTTTTATTACCAGCATGTTGACTAGTTTTCTTTTATTACCAGCACCATGACTAGTTTTCTTTTATTACCAGCACCATGACTAGTTTTCTTTTATTACCAGCATGTTGACTAGTTTTCTTTTATTACCAGCACCATGACTAGTTTTCTTTTATTACCTGCACATTGACTAGTTTTCTTTTATTACCAGCATGTTGACTAGTTTTCTTTTATTACCAGCATGTTGACTAGTTTTCTTTTATTACCAGCACCATGACTAGTTTTCTTTTATTACCAGCACCATGACTAGTTTTCTTTTATTACCAGCACATTGACTAGTTTTCTTTTATTACCAGCATGTTGACTAGTTTTCTTTTATTACCAGCACAGTGACTAGTTTTCTTTTATTACCAGCACATTGACTAGTTTTCTTTTATTACCAGCATGTTGACTAGTTTTCTTTTATTACCAGCACCATGACTAATTTTCTTTTATTACCAGCACATTGACTAGTTTTCTTTTATTACCAGCACCATGACTAGTTTTCTTTTATTACCAGCACCATGACTAGTTTTCTTTTATTACCAGCATGTTGACTAGTTTTCTTTTATTACCAGCACATTGACTAGTTTTCTTTTATTACCAGCATGTTGAATAGTTTTCTTTTATTACCAGCACATTGACTAGTTTTCTTTTATTACCAGCATGTTGACTAGTTTTCTTTTATTACCAGCACAGTGACTAGTTTTCTTTTATTACCAGCACATTGACTAGTTTTCTTTTATTACCAGCATGTTGACTAGTTTTCTTTTATTACCAGCACCATGACTAGTTTTCTTTTATTACCAGCACCATGACTAGATTTCTTTTATTACCAGCATGTTGACTAGTTTTCTTTTATTACCAGCACCATGACTAGTTTTCTTTTATTACCAGCACATTGACTAGTTTTCTTTTATTACCAGCACATTGACTAGTTTTCTTTTATTACCAGCATGTTGACTAGTTTTCTTTTATTACCAGCACAGTGACTAGTTTTCTTTTATTACCAGCACCATGACTAGTTTTCTTTTATTACCAGCATGTTGACTAGTTTTCTTTTATTACCAGCACCATGACTAGTTTTCTTTTATTACCTGCACATTGACTAGTTTTCTTTTATTACCAGCATGTTGACTAGTTTTCTTTTATTACCAGCACCATGACTAGTTTTCTTTTATTACCAGCACCATGACTAGTTTTCTTTTATTACCAGCACATTGACTAGTTTTCTTTTATTACCAGCATGTTGACTAGTTTTCTTTTATTACCAGCACCATGACTAATTTTCTTTTATTACCAGCATATTGACTAGTTTTCTTTTATTACCAGCACCATGACTAGTTTTCTTTTATTACCAGCATGTTGACTAGTTTTCTTTTATTACCAGCATGTTGACTAGTTTTCTTTTATTACCAGCACCATGACTAATTTTCTTTTATTACCAGCACCATGACTAGTTTTCTTTTATTACCAGCACCATGACTAGTTTTCTTTTATTACCAGCACCATGACTAGTTTTCTTTTATTACCAGCATGTTGACTAGTTTTCTTTTATTACCAGCACATTGACTAGTTTTCTTTTATTACCAGCACGTTGACTAGTTTTCTTTTATTACCAGCACATTGACTAGTTTTCTTTTATTACCAGCACCATGACTACTTTTCTTTTATTACCAGCACCATGACTAGTTTTCTTTTATTACCAGCACATTGACTAGTTTTCTTTTATTACCAGCACCATGACTAGTTTTCTTTTATTACCAGCACATTGACTAGTTTTCTTTTATTACCAGCACATTGACTAGTTTTTTTTATTACCAGCACCATGACTAGTTTTCTTTTACCAGCACATTGACTAGTTTTCTTTTATTACCAGCACGTTGACTAGTTTTCTTTTATTACCAGCACATTGACTAGTTTTCTTTTATTACCAGCATGTTGACTAGTTTTCTTTTATTACCAGCACATTGACTAGTTTTCTTTTATTACCAGCATGTTGACTAGTTTTCTTTTACCAGCACCATGACTAGTTTTCTTTTATTACCAGCACATTGACTAGTTTTCTTTTATTACCAGCACCATGACTAGTTTTCTTTTATTACCAGCACCATGACTAGTTTTCTTTTATTACCAGCATGTTGACTAGTTTTCTTTTATTACCAGCACATTGACTAGTTTTCTTTTATTACCAGCACGTTGACTAGTTTTCTTTTATTACCAGCACCATGACTAGATTTCTTTTATTACCAGCACATTGACTAGTTTTCTTTTATTACCAGCACCATGACTAGTTTTCTTTTATTACCAGCACATTGACTAGTTTTCTTTTATTACCAGCACCATGACTAGTTTTCTTTTATTACCAGCACATTGACTAGTTTTCTTTTATTACCAGCACATTGACTAGTTTTTTTTATTACCAGTACCATGACTAGTTTTCTTTTATTACCAGCACATTGACTAGTTTTCTTTTATTACCAGCACATTGACTAGTTTTCTTTTATTACCAGCACCATGACTAGTTTTCTTTTATTACCAGCACATTGACTAGTTTTCTTTTATTACCAGCATGTTGACTAGTTTTCTTTTATTACCAGCACCATGACTAGTTTTCTTTTATTACCAGCACATTGACTAGTTTTCTTTTATTACCAGCACCATGACTAGTTTTCTTTTATTACCAGCATGTTGACTAGTTTTCTTTTATTACCAGCACCATGACTAGTTTTCTTTTATTACCAGCACATTGACTGGTTTTCTTTTATTACCAGCACGTTGACTAGTTTTCTTTTATTACCAGCACCATGACTAGTTTTCTTTTATTACCAGCACATTGACTAGTTTTCTTTTATTACCAGCACCATGACTAGTTTTCTTTTATTACCAGCACCATGACTAGTTTTCTTTTATTACCAGAACATTGACTAGTTTTCTTTTATTACCAGCATGTTGACTAGTTTTCTTTTATTACCAGCACATTGACTAGTTTTCTTTTATTACCAGCATGTTGACTAGTTTTCTTTTATTACCAGCACATTGACTAGTTTTCTTTTATTACCAGCACCATGACTAGTTTTCTTTTATTACCAGCACATTGACTAGTTTTCTTTTATTACCAGCACATTGACTAGTTTTCTTTTATTACCAGCATGTTGACTAGTTTTCTTTTATTACCAGCACATTGACTAGTTTTCTTTTATTACCAGCACGTTGACTAGTTTTCTTTTATTACCAGCATGTTGACTAGTTTTCTTTCATTACCAGCACATTGACTAGTTTTCTTTTATTACCCGCATGTTGACTAGTTTTCTTTTATTACCAGCAAATTGACTAGTTTTCTTTTATTACCAGCATGTTGACTAGTTTTCTTTTATTACCAGCACCATGGCTAGTTTTCTTTTATTACCAGCACATTGACTAGTTTTCTTTTATTACCAGCACAGTGACTAGTTTTCTTTTATTACCAGCACCATGACTAGTTTTCTTTTATTACCAGCACCATGACTAGTTTTCTTTTATTACCAGCACATTGACTAGTTTTCTTTTATTACCAGCACATTGACTAGTTTTCTTTTATTACCAGCATGTTGACTAGTTTTCTTTTATTACCAGCACATTGACTAGTTTTCTTTTATTACCAGCATGTTGACTAGTTTTCTTTTATTACCAGCACCATGACTAGTTTTTTTTTATTACCAGCACATTGACTAGTTTTCTTTTATTACCAGCACCATGACTAGTTGTCTTTTATTACCAGCACCATGACTAGTTTTCTTTTATTACCAGCATGTTGACTAATTTTCTTTTATTACCAGCACATTGACTAGTTTTCTTTTATTACCAGCACGTTGACTAGTTTTCTTTTATTACCAGCACCATGACTAGTTTTCTTTTATTACCAGCACATTGACTAGTTTTCTTTTATTACCAGCACCATGACTACTTTTCTTTTATTACCAGCACATTGACTAGTTTTCTTTTATTACCAGCACCATGACTAGTTTTCTTTTATTACCAGAACATTGACTAGTTTTCTTTTATTACCAGCACATTGACTAGTTTTCTTTTATTACCAGCATGTTGACTAGTTTTCTTTTATTACCAGCACATTGACTAGTTTTCTTTTATTACCAGCACGTTGACTAGTTTTCTTTTATTACCAGCACATTGACTAGTTTTCTTTTATTACCAGCATGTTGACTAGTTTTCTTTTATTACCAGCACATTGACTAGTTTTCTTTTATTACCAGCACCATGACTAGTTTTCTTTTATTACCAGCATGTTGACTAGTTTTCTTTTATTACCAGCACATTGACAATTTTTCTTTTATTACCAGCATGTTGACTAGTTTTCTTTTATTACCAGCACATTGACTAGTTTTCTTTTATTACCAGCACGTTGACTAGTTTTCTTTTATTACCAGCATGTTGACTAGTTTTCTTTTATTACCAGCACATTGACTAGTTTTCTTTTATTACCAGCATGTTGACTAGTTTTCTTTTATTACCAGCGAATTGACTAGTTTTCTTTTATTACCAGCATGTTGACTAGTTTTCTTTTATTACCAGCACCATGGCTAGTTTTCTTTTATTACCAGCACATTGACTAGTTTTCTTTTATTACCAGCACAGTAACTAGTTTTCTTTTATTACCAGCACCATGACTAGTTTTCTTTTATTACCAGCACCATGACTAGTTTTCTTTTATTACCAGCACATTGACTAGTTTTCTTTTATTACCAGCATGTTGACTAGTTTTCTTTTATTACCAGCACAGTGACTAGTTTTCTTTTATTACCAGCACATTGACTAGTTTTCTTTTATTACCAGCATGTTGACTAGTTTTCTTTTATTACCAGCACCATGACTAGTTTTCTTTTATTACCAGCACCATGACTAGTTTTCTTTTATTACAAGCATGTTGACTAGTTTTCTTTTATTACCAGCACATTGACTAGTTTTCTTTTATTACCAGTACCATGACTAGTTTTCTTTTATTACCAGCACATTGACTAGTTTTCTTTTATTACCAGCATGTTGACTAGTTTTCTTTTATTACCAGCACAGTGACTAGTTTTCTTTTATTACCAGCACATTGACTAGTTTTCTTTTATTACCAGCATGTTGACTAGTTTTCTTTTATTACCAGCACCATGACTAGTTTTCTTTTATTACCAGCACCATGACTAGTTTTCTTTTATTACCAGCATGTTGACTAGTTTTCTTTTATTACCAGCACCATGACTAGTTTTCTTTTATTACCTGCACATTGACTAGTTTTCTTTTATTACCAGCATGTTGACTAGTTTTCTTTTATCACCAGCACAGTGACTAGTTTTCTTTTATTACCAGCACCATGACTAGTTTTCTTTTATTACCAGCACCATGACTAGTTTTCTTTTATTACCAGCACATTGACTAGTTTTCTTTTATTACCAGCATGTTGACTAGTTTTCTTTTATTACCAGCACAGTGACTAGTTTTCTTTTATTACCAGCACATTGACTAGTTTTCTTTTATTACCAGCATGTTGACTAGTTTTCTTTTATTACCAGCACCATGACTAATTTTCTTTTATTACCAGCACATTGACTAGTTTTCTTTTATTACCAGCACCATGACTAGTTTTCTTTTATTACCAGCACCATGACTAGTTTTCTTTTATTACAAGCATGTTGACTAGTTTTCTTTTATTACCAGCACATTGACTAGTTTTCTTTTATTACCAGTACCATGACTAGTTTTCTTTTATTACCAGCACATTGACTAGTTTTCTTTTATTACCAGCATGTTGACTAGTTTTCTTTTATTACCAGCACAGTGACTAGTTTTCTTTTATTACCAGCACATTGACTAGTTTTCTTTTATTACCAGCATGTTGACTAGTTTTCTTTTATTACCAGCACCATGACTAGTTTTCTTTTATTACCAGCACCATGACTAGTTTTCTTTTATTACCAGCATGTTGACTAGTTTTCTTTTATTACCAGCACCATGACTAGTTTTCTTTTATTACCTGCACATTGACTAGTTTTCTTTTATTACCAGCATGTTGACTAGTTTTCTTTTATTACCAGCATGTTGACTAGTTTTCTTTTATTACCAGCACCATGACTAGTTTTCTTTTATTACCAGCACCATGACTAGTTTTCTTTTATTACCAGCACATTGACTAGTTTTCTTTTATTACCAGCATGTTGACTAGTTTTCTTTTATTACCAGCACAGTGACTAGTTTTCTTTTATTACCAGCACATTGACTAGTTTTCTTTTATTACCAGCATGTTGACTAGTTTTCTTTTATTACCAGCACCATGACTAATTTTCTTTTATTACCAGCACATTGACTAGTTTTCTTTTATTACCAGCACCATGACTAGTTTTCTTTTATTACCAGCACCATGACTAGTTTTCTTTTATTACCAGCATGTTGACTAGTTTTCTTTTATTACCAGCACATTGACTAGTTTTCTTTTATTACCAGCATGTTGAATAGTTTTCTTTTATTACCAGCACATTGACTAGTTTTCTTTTATTACCAGCATGTTGACTAGTTTTCTTTTATTACCAGCACAGTGACTAGTTTTCTTTTATTACCAGCACATTGACTAGTTTTCTTTTATTACCAGCATGTTGACTAGTTTTCTTTTATTACCAGCACCATGACTAGTTTTCTTTTATTACCAGCACCATGACTAGATTTCTTTTATTACCAGCATGTTGACTAGTTTTCTTTTATTACCAGCACCATGACTAGTTTTCTTTTATTACCAGCACATTGACTAGTTTTCTTTTATTACCAGCACATTGACTAGTTTTCTTTTATTACCAGCATGTTGACTAGTTTTCTTTTATTACCAGCACAGTGACTAGTTTTCTTTTATTACCAGCACCATGACTAGTTTTCTTTTATTACCAGCATGTTGACTAGTTTTCTTTTATTACCAGCACCATGACTAGTTTTCTTTTATTACCTGCACATTGACTAGTTTTCTTTTATTACCAGCATGTTGACTAGTTTTCTTTTATTACCAGCACCATGACTAGTTTTCTTTTATTACCAGCACCATGACTAGTTTTCTTTTATTACCAGCACATTGACTAGTTTTCTTTTATTACCAGCATGTTGACTAGTTTTCTTTTATTACCAGCACCATGACTAATTTTCTTTTATTACCAGCATATTGACTAGTTTTCTTTTATTACCAGCACCATGACTAGTTTTCTTTTATTACCAGCATGTTGACTAGTTTTCTTTTATTACCAGCATGTTGACTAGTTTTCTTTTATTACCAGCACCATGACTAATTTTCTTTTATTACCAGCACCATGACTAGTTTTCTTTTATTACCAGCACCATGACTAGTTTTCTTTTATTACCAGCACCATGACTAGTTTTCTTTTATTACCAGCATGTTGACTAGTTTTCTTTTATTACCAGCACATTGACTAGTTTTCTTTTATTACCAGCACGTTGACTAGTTTTCTTTTATTACCAGCACATTGACTAGTTTTCTTTTATTACCAGCACCATGACTACTTTTCTTTTATTACCAGCACCATGACTAGTTTTCTTTTATTACCAGCACATTGACTAGTTTTCTTTTATTACCAGCACCATGACTAGTTTTCTTTTATTACCAGCACATTGACTAGTTTTCTTTTATTACCAGCACATTGACTAGTTTTTTTTATTACCAGCACCATGACTAGTTTTCTTTTACCAGCACATTGACTAGTTTTCTTTTATTACCAGCACGTTGACTAGTTTTCTTTTATTACCAGCACATTGACTAGTTTTCTTTTATTACCAGCATGTTGACTAGTTTTCTTTTATTACCAGCACATTGACTAGTTTTCTTTTATTACCAGCATGTTGACTAGTTTTCTTTTACCAGCACCATGACTAGTTTTCTTTTATTACCAGCACATTGACTAGTTTTCTTTTATTACCAGCACCATGACTAGTTTTCTTTTATTACCAGCACCATGACTAGTTTTCTTTTATTACCAGCACATTGACTAGTTTTCTTTTATTACCAGCACGTTGACTAGTTTTCTTTTATTACCAGCACCATGACTAGATTTCTTTTATTACCAGCACATTGACTAGTTTTCTTTTATTACCAGCACCATGACTAGTTTTCTTTTATTACCAGCACATTGACTAGTTTTCTTTTATTACCAGCACCATGACTAGTTTTCTTTTATTACCAGCACATTGACTAGTTTTCTTTTATTACCAGCACATTGACTAGTTTTTTTTATTACCAGTACCATGACTAGTTTTCTTTTATTACCAGCACATTGACTAGTTTTCTTTTATTACCAGCACATTGACTAGTTTTCTTTTATTACCAGCACCATGACTAGTTTTCTTTTATTACCAGCACATTGACTAGTTTTCTTTTATTACCAGCATGTTGACTAGTTTTCTTTTATTACCAGCACCATGACTAGTTTTCTTTTATTACCAGCACATTGACTAGTTTTCTTTTATTACCAGCACCATGACTAGTTTTCTTTTATTACCAGCATGTTGACTAGTTTTCTTTTATTACCAGCACCATGACTAGTTTTCTTTTATTACCAGCACATTGACTGGTTTTCTTTTATTACCAGCACGTTGACTAGTTTTCTTTTATTACCAGCACCATGACTAGTTTTCTTTTATTACCAGCACATTGACTAGTTTTCTTTTATTACCAGCACCATGACTAGTTTTCTTTTATTACCAGCACCATGACTAGTTTTCTTTTATTACCAGAACATTGACTAGTTTTCTTTTATTACCAGCATGTTGACTAGTTTTCTTTTATTACCAGCACATTGACTAGTTTTCTTTTATTACCAGCATGTTGACTAGTTTTCTTTTATTACCAGCACATTGACTAGTTTTCTTTTATTACCAGCACCATGACTAGTTTTCTTTTATTACCAGCACATTGACTAGTTTTCTTTTATTACCAGCACATTGACTAGTTTTCTTTTATTACCAGCATGTTGACTAGTTTTCTTTTATTACCAGCACATTGACTAGTTTTCTTTTATTACCAGCACGTTGACTAGTTTTCTTTTATTACCAGCATGTTGACTAGTTTTCTTTCATTACCAGCACATTGACTAGTTTTCTTTTATTACCCGCATGTTGACTAGTTTTCTTTTATTACCAGCAAATTGACTAGTTTTCTTTTATTACCAGCATGTTGACTAGTTTTCTTTTATTACCAGCACCATGGCTAGTTTTCTTTTATTACCAGCACATTGACTAGTTTTCTTTTATTACCAGCACAGTGACTAGTTTTCTTTTATTACCAGCACCATGACTAGTTTTCTTTTATTACCAGCACCATGACTAGTTTTCTTTTATTACCAGCACATTGACTAGTTTTCTTTTATTACCAGCACATTGACTAGTTTTCTTTTATTACCAGCATGTTGACTAGTTTTCTTTTATTACCAGCACATTGACTAGTTTTCTTTTATTACCAGCATGTTGACTAGTTTTCTTTTATTACCAGCACCATGACTAGTTTTCTTTTATTACCAGCACATTGACTAGTTTTCTTTTATTACCAGCACCATGACTAGTTGTCTTTTATTACCAGCACCATGACTAGTTTTCTTTTATTACCAGCACGTTGACTAGTTTTCTTTTATTACCAGCACATTGACTAGTTTTCTTTTATTACCAGCACGTTGACTAGTTTTCTTTTATTACCAGCACCATGACTAGTTTTCTTTTATTACCAGCACATTGACTAGTTTTCTTTTATTACCAGCACCATGACTACTTTTCTTTTATTACCAGCACATTGACTAGTTTTCTTTTATTACCAGCACCATGACTAGTTTTCTTTTATTACCAGAACATTGACTAGTTTTCTTTTATTACCAGCACATTGACTAGTTTTCTTTTATTACCAGCATGTTGACTAGTTTTCTTTTATTACCAGCACATTGACTAGTTTTCTTTTATTACCAGCACGTTGACTAGTTTTCTTTTATTACCAGCACATTGACTAGTTTTCTTTTATTACCAGCATGTTGACTAGTTTTCTTTTATTACCAGCACATTGACTAGTTTTCTTTTATTACCAGCACCATGACTAGTTTTCTTTTATTACCAGCATGTTGACTAGTTTTCTTTTATTACCAGCACATTGACAATTTTTCTTTTATTACCAGCATGTTGACTAGTTTTCTTTTATTACCAGCACATTGACTAGTTTTCTTTTATTACCAGCACGTTGACTAGTTTTCTTTTATTACCAGCATGTTGACTAGTTTTCTTTTATTACCAGCACATTGACTAGTTTTCTTTTATTACCAGCATGTTGACTAGTTTTCTTTTATTACCAGCGAATTGACTAGTTTTCTTTTATTACCAGCATGTTGACTAGTTTTCTTTTATTACCAGCACCATGGCTAGTTTTCTTTTATTACCAGCACATTGACTAGTTTTCTTTTATTACCAGCACAGTGACTAGTTTTCTTTTATTACCAGCACCATGACTAGTTTTCTTTTATTACCAGCACCATGACTAGTTTTCTTTTATTACCAGCACATTGACTAGTTTTCTTTTATTACCAGCATGTTGACTAGTTTTCTTTTATTACCAGCACAGTGACTAGTTTTCTTTTATTACCAGCACATTGACTAGTTTTCTTTTATTACCAGCATGTTGACTAGTTTTCTTTTATTACCAGCACCATGACTAGTTTTCTTTTATTACCAGCACCATGACTAGTTTTCTTTTATTACAAGCATGTTGACTAGTTTTCTTTTATTACCAGCACATTGACTAGTTTTCTTTTATTACCAGTACCATGACTAGTTTTCTTTTATTACCAGCACATTGACTAGTTTTCTTTTATTACCAGCATGTTGACTAGTTTTCTTTTATTACCAGCACAGTGACTAGTTTTCTTTTATTACCAGCACATTGACTAGTTTTCTTTTATTACCAGCATGTTGACTAGTTTTCTTTTATTACCAGCACCATGACTAGTTTTCTTTTATTACCAGCACCATGACTAGTTTTCTTTTATTACCAGCATGTTGACTAGTTTTCTTTTATTACCAGCACCATGACTAGTTTTCTTTTATTACCTGCACATTGACTAGTTTTCTTTTATTACCAGCATGTTGACTAGTTTTCTTTTATTACCAGCACAGTGACTAGTTTTCTTTTATTACCAGCACCATGACTAGTTTTCTTTTATTACCAGCACCATGACTAGTTTTCTTTTATTACCAGCACATTGACTAGTTTTCTTTTATTACCAGCATGTTGACTAGTTTTCTTTTATTACCAGCACAGTGACTAGTTTTCTTTTATTACCAGCACATTGACTAGTTTTCTTTTATTACCAGCATGTTGACTAGTTTTCTTTTATTACCAGCACCATGACTAATTTTCTTTTATTACCAGCACATTGACTAGTTTTCTTTTATTACCAGCACCATGACTAGTTTTCTTTTATTACCAGCACCATGACTAGTTTTCTTTTATTACCAGCATGTTGACTAGTTTTCTTTTATTACCAGCACATTGACTAGTTTTCTTTTATTACCAGCATGTTGAATAGTTTTCTTTTATTACCAGCACATTGACTAGTTTTCTTTTATTACCAGCATGTTGACTAGTTTTCTTTTATTACCAGCACAGTGACTAGTTTTCTTTTATTACCAGCATGTTGACTAGTTTTCTTTTATTACCAGCACCATGACTAGTTTTCTTTTATTACCAGCACATTGACTAGTTTTCTTTTATTACCAGCACCATGACTAGTTTTCTTTTATTACCAGCACCATGACTAGTTTTCTTTTATTACCAGCACGTTGACTAGTTTTCTTTTATTACCAGCACCATGACTAGTTTTCTTTTATTACCAGCACATTGACTAGTTTTTTTTTATTACCAGCACCATGACTAGTTTTCTTTTATTACCAGCACCATGACTAGTTTTCTTTTATTACCAGATCATTGACTAGTTTTCTTTTATTACCAGCATGTTGACTAGTTTTCTTTTATTACCAGCACATTGACTAGTTTTCTTTTATTACCAGCATGTTGACTAGTTTTCTTTTATTACCAGCACATTGACTAGTTTTCTTTTATTACCAGCACCATGACTAGTTTTCTTTTATTACCAGCACATTGACTAGTTTTCTTTTATTACCAGCACATTGACTAGTTTTCTTTTATTACCAGCATGTTGACTAGTTTTCTTTTATTACCAGCACATTGACTAGTTTTCTTTTATTACCAGCACGTTGACTAGTTTTCTTTTATTACCAGCATGTTGACTAGTTTTCTTTCATTACCAGCACATTGACTAGTTTTCTTTTATTACCCGCATGTTGACTAGTTTTCTTTTATTACCAGCAAATTGACTAGTTTTCTTTTATTACCAGCATGTTGACTAGTTTTCTTTTATTACCAGCACCATGGCTAGTTTTCTTTTATTACCAGCACATTGACTAGTTTTCTTTTATTACCAGCACAGTGACTAGTTTTCTTTTATTACCAGCACCATGACTAGTTTTCTTTTATTACCAGCACCATGACTAGTTTTCTTTTATTACCAGCATGTTGACTAGTTTTCTTTTATTACCAGCACCATGACTAATTTTCTTTTATTACCAGCACATTGACTAGTTTTCTTTTATTACCAGCACCATGACTAGTTTTCTTTTATTACCAGCACCATGACTAGTTTTCTTTTATTACCAGCATGTTGACTAGTTTTCTTTTATTACCAGCACATTGACTAGTTTTCTTTTATTACCAGCATGTTGAATAGTTTTCTTTTATTACCAGCACATTGACTAGTTTTCTTTTATTACCAGCATGTTGACTAGTTTTCTTTTATTACCAGCACAGTGACTAGTTTTCTTTTATTACCAGCATGTTGACTAGTTTTCTTTTATTACCAGCACCATGACTAGTTTTCTTTTATTACCAGCACATTGACTAGTTTTCTTTTATTACCAGCACCATGACTAGTTTTCTTTTATTACCAGCACCATGACTAGTTTTCTTTTATTACCAGCACGTTGACTAGTTTTCTTTTATTACCAGCACCATGACTAGTTTTCTTTTATTACCAGCACATTGACTAGTTTTTTTTTATTACCAGCACCATGACTAGTTTTCTTTTATTACCAGCACCATGACTAGTTTTCTTTTATTACCAGATCATTGACTAGTTTTCTTTTATTACCAGCATGTTGACTAGTTTTCTTTTATTACCAGCACATTGACTAGTTTTCTTTTATTACCAGCATGTTGACTAGTTTTCTTTTATTACCAGCACATTGACTAGTTTTCTTTTATTACCAGCACCATGACTAGTTTTCTTTTATTACCAGCACATTGACTAGTTTTCTTTTATTACCAGCACATTGACTAGTTTTCTTTTATTACCAGCATGTTGACTAGTTTTCTTTTATTACCAGCACATTGACTAGTTTTCTTTTATTACCAGCACGTTGACTAGTTTTCTTTTATTACCAGCATGTTGACTAGTTTTCTTTCATTACCAGCACATTGACTAGTTTTCTTTTATTACCCGCATGTTGACTAGTTTTCTTTTATTACCAGCAAATTGACTAGTTTTCTTTTATTACCAGCATGTTGACTAGTTTTCTTTTATTACCAGCACCATGGCTAGTTTTCTTTTATTACCAGCACATTGACTAGTTTTCTTTTATTACCAGCACAGTGACTAGTTTTCTTTTATTACCAGCACCATGACTAGTTTTCTTTTATTACCAGCACCATGACTAGTTTTCTTTTATTACCAGCACATTGACTAGTTTTCTTTTATTACCAGCACATTGACTAGTTTTCTTTTATTACCAGCATGTTGACTAGTTTTCTTTTATTACCAGCACATTGACTAGTTTTCTTTTATTACCAGCATGTTGACTAGTTTTCTTTTATTACCAGCACCATGACTAGTTTTCTTTTATTACCAGCACATTGACTAGTTTTCTTTTATTACCAGCACCATGACTAGTTGTCTTTTATTACCAGCACCATGACTAGTTTTCTTTTATTACCAGCATGTTGACTAATTTTCTTTTATTACCAGCACATTGACTAGTTTTCTTTTATTACCAGCACGTTGACTAGTTTTCTTTTATTACCAGCACCATGACTAGTTTTCTTTTATTACCAGCACATTGACTAGTTTTCTTTTATTACCAGCACCATGACTACTTTTCTTTTATTACCAGCACATTGACTAGTTTTCTTTTATTACCAGCACCATGACTAGTTTTCTTTTATTACCAGAACATTGACTAGTTTTCTTTTATTACCAGCACATTGACTAGTTTTCTTTTATTACCAGCATGTTGACTAGTTTTCTTTTATTACCAGCACATTGACAAGTTTTCTTTTATTACCAGCACGTTGACTAGTTTTCTTTTATTACCAGCACATTGACTAGTTTTCTTTTATTACCAGCATGTTGACTAGTTTTCTTTTATTACCAGCACATTGACTAGTTTTCTTTTATTACCAGCACCATGACTAGTTTTCTTTTATTACCAGCATGTTGACTAGTTTTCTTTTATTACCAGCACATTGACAATTTTTCTTTTATTACCAGCATGTTGACTAGTTTTCTTTTATTACCAGCACATTGACTAGTTTTCTTTTATTACCAGCACGTTGACTAGTTTTCTTTTATTACCAGCATGTTGACTAGTTTTCTTTTATTACCAGCACATTGACTAGTTTTGTTTTATTACCAGCATGTTGACTAGTTTTCTTTTATTACCAGCGAATTGACTAGTTTTCTTTTATTACCAGCATGTTGACTAGTTTTCTTTTATTACCAGCACCATGGCTAGTTTTCTTTTATTACCAGCACATTGACTAGTTTTCTTTTATTACCAGCACAGTGACTAGTTTTCTTTTATTACCAGCACCATGACTAGTTTTCTTTTATTACCAGCACCATGACTAGTTTTCTTTTATTACCAGCACATTGACTAGTTTTCTTTTATTACCAGCATGTTGACTAGTTTTCTTTTATTACCAGCACAGTGACTAGTTTTCTTTTATTACCAGCACATTGACTAGTTTTCTTTTATTACCAGCATGTTGACTAGTTTTCTTTTATTACCAGCACCATGACTAGTTTTCTTTTATTACCAGCACCATGACTAGTTTTCTTTTATTACAAGCATGTTGACTAGTTTTCTTTTATTACCAGCACATTGACTAGTTTTCTTTTATTACCAGTACCATGACTAGTTTTCTTTTATTACCAGCACATTGACTAGTTTTCTTTTATTACCAGCATGTTGACTAGTTTTCTTTTATTACCAGCACAGTGACTAGTTTTCTTTTATTACCAGCACATTGACTAGTTTTCTTTTATTACCAGCATGTTGACTAGTTTTCTTTTATTACCAGCACCATGACTAGTTTTCTTTTATTACCAGCACCATGACTAGTTTTCTTTTATTACCAGCATGTTGACTAGTTTTCTTTTATTACCAGCACCATGACTAGTTTTCTTTTATTACCTGCACATTGACTAGTTTTCTTTTATTACCAGCATGTTGACTAGTTTTCTTTTATTACCAGCATGTTGACTAGTTTTCTTTTATTACCAGCACCATGACTAGTTTTCTTTTATTACCAGCACCATGACTAGTTTTCTTTTATTACCAGCACATTGACTAGTTTTCTTTTATTACCAGCATGTTGACTAGTTTTCTTTTATTACCAGCACAGTGACTAGTTTTCTTTTATTACCAGCACATTGACTAGTTTTCTTTTATTACCAGCATGTTGACTAGTTTTCTTTTATTACCAGCACCATGACTAATTTTCTTTTATTACCAGCACATTGACTAGTTTTCTTTTATTACCAGCACCATGACTAGTTTTCTTTTATTACCAGCATGTTGACTAGTTTTCTTTTATTACCAGCACATTGACTAGTTTTCTTTTATTACCAGCATGTTGAATAGTTTTCTTTTATTACCAGCACATTGACTAGTTTTCTTTTATTACCAGCATGTTGACTAGTTTTCTTTTATTACCAGCACAGTGACTAGTTTTCTTTTATTACCAGCACATTGACTAGTTTTCTTTTATTACCAGCATGTTGACTAGTTTTCTTTTATTACCAGCACCATGACTAGTTTTCTTTTATTACCAGCATGTTGACTAGATTTCTTTTATTACCAGCATGTTGACTAGTTTTCTTTTATTACCAGCACCATGACTAGTTTTCTTTTATTACCAGCACATTGACTAGTTTTCTTTTATTACCAGCACATTGACTAGTTTTCTTTTATTACCAGCATGTTGACTAGTTTTCTTTTATTACCAGCACAGTGACTAGTTTTCTTTTATTACCAGCACCATGACTAGTTTTCTTTTATTACCAGCATGTTGACTAGTTTTCTTTTATTACCAGCACCATGACTAGTTTTCTTTTATTACCTGCACATTGACTAGTTTTCTTTTATTACCAGCATGTTGACTAGTTTTCTTTTATTACCAGCACCATGACTAGTTTTCTTTTATTACCAGCACCATGACTAGTTTTCTTTTATTACCAGCACATTGACTAGTTTTCTTTTATTACCAGCATGTTGACTAGTTTTCTTTTATTACCAGCACCATGACTAATTTTCTTTTATTACCAGCATATTGACTAGTTTTCTTTTATTACCAGCACCATGACTAGTTTTCTTTTATTACCAGCATGTTGACTAGTTTTCTTTTATTACCAGCATGTTGACTAGTTTTCTTTTATTACCAGCACCATGACTAATTTTCTTTTATTACCAGCACCATGACTAGTTTTCTTTTATTACCAGCACCATGACTAGTTTTCTTTTATTACCAGCACCATGACTAGTTTTCTTTTATTACCAGCATGTTGACTAGTTTTCTTTTATTACCAGCACATTGACTAGTTTTCTTTTATTACCAGCACGTTGACTAGTTTTCTTTTATTACCAGCACATTGACTAGTTTTCTTTTATTACCAGCACCATGACTACTTTTCTTTTATTACCAGCACTTTGACTAGTTTTCTTTTATTACCAGCACCATGACTAGTTTTCTTTTATTACCAGCACAGTGACTAGTTTTCTTTTATTACCAGCACCATGACTAGTTTTCTTTTATTACCAGCATGTTGACTAGTTTTCTTTTATTACCAGCACCATGACTAGTTTTCTTTTATTACCTGCACATTGACTAGTTTTCTTTTATTACCAGCATGTTGACTAGTTTTCTTTTATTACCAGCACCATGACTAGTTTTCTTTTATTACCAGCACGTTGACTAGTTTTCTTTTATTACCAGCACATTGACTAGTTTTCTTTTATTACCAGCATGTTGACTAGTTTTCTTTTATTACCAGCACCATGACTAATTTTCTTTTATTACCAGCATATTGACTAGTTTTCTTTTATTACCAGCACCATGACTAGTTTTCTTTTATTACCAGCATGTTGACTAGTTTTCTTTTATTACCAGCATGTTGACTAGTTTTCTTTTATTACCAGCACCATGACTAATTTTCTTTTATTACCAGCACCATGACTAGTTTTCTTTTATTACCAGCACCATGACTAGTTTTCTTTTATTACCAGCACCATGACTAGTTTTCTTTTATTACCAGCATGTTGACTAGTTTTCTTTTATTACCAGCACATTGACTAGTTTTCTTTTATTACCAGCACGTTGACTAGTTTTCTTTTATTACCAGCACATTGACTAGTTTTCTTTTATTACCAGCACCATGACTACTTTTCTTTTATTACCAGCACTTTGACTAGTTTTCTTTTATTACCAGCACCATGACTAGTTTTCTTTTATTAACAGAACATTGACTAGTTTTCTTTTATTACCAGCACATTGACTAGTTTTCTTTTATTACCAGCATGTTGACTAGTTTTCTTTTATTACCAGCACATTGACTAGTTTTCTTTTATTACCAGCACGTTGACTAGTTTTCTTTTATTACCAGCACCATGACTAGATTTCTTTTATTACCAGCACAGTGACTAGTTTTCTTTTATTACCAGCACCATGACTAGTTTTCTTTTATTACCAGCACATTGACTAGTTTTCTTTTATTACCAGCATGTTGACTAGTTTTCTTTTATTACCAGCACCATGACTAATTTTCTTTTATTACCAGCACATTGACTAGTTTTCTTTTATTACCAGCACCATGACTAGTTTTCTTTTATTACCAGCATGTTGACTAGTTTTCTTTTATTACCAGCACATTGACTAGTTTTCTTTTATTACCAGCATGTTGAATAGTTTTCTTTTATTACCAGCACATTGACTAGTTTTCTTTTATTACCAGCATGTTGACTAGTTTTCTTTTATTACCAGCACAGTGACTAGTTTTCTTTTATTACCAGCACATTGACTAGTTTTCTTTTATTACCAGCATGTTGACTAGTTTTCTTTTATTACCAGCACCATGACTAGTTTTCTTTTATTACCAGCACCATGACTAGATTTCTTTTATTACCAGCATGTTGACTAGTTTTCTTTTATTACCAGCACCATGACTAGTTTTCTTTTATTACCAGCACATTGACTAGTTTTCTTTTATTACCAGCATGTTGACTAGTTTTCTTTTATTACCAGCACAGTGACTAGTTTTCTTTTATTACCAGCATGTTGACTAGTTTTCTTTTATTACCAGCATGTTGACTAGTTTTCTTTTATTACCAGCACCATGACTAATTTTCTTTTATTACCAGCACCATGACTAGTTTTCTTTTATTACCAGCACCATGACTAGTTTTCTTTTATTACCAGCATGTTGACTAGTTTTCTTTTATTACCAGCACATTGACTAGTTTTCTTTTATTACCAGCACGTTGACTAGTTTTCTTTTATTACCAGCACCATGACTAGTTTTCTTTTATTACCAGCACATTGACTAGTTTTCTTTTATTACCAGCACCATGACTACTTTTCTTTTATTACCAGCACATTGACTAGTTTTCTTTTATTACCAGCACCATGACTAGTTTTCTTTTATTACCAGAACATTGACTAGTTTTCTTTTATTACCAGCATGTTGACTAGTTTTCTTTTATTACCAGCACCATGACTAGTTTTCTTTTATTACCAGCACATTGACTAGTTTTCTTTTATTACCAGCACCATGACTAGTTGTCTTTTATTACCAGCACCATGACTAGTTTTCTTTTATTACCAGCATGTTGACTAATTTTCTTTTATTACCAGCACATTGACTAGTTTTCTTTTATTACCAGCACGTTGACTAGTTTTCTTTTATTACCAGCACATTGACTAGTTTTCTTTTATTACCAGCACCATGACTACTTTTCTTTTATTACCAGCACTTTGACTAGTTTTCTTTTATTACCAGCACCATGACTAGTTTTCTTTTATTAACAGAACATTGACTAGTTTTCTTTTATTACCAGCACATTGACTAGTTTTCTTTTATTACCAGCATGTTGACTAGTTTTCTTTTATTACCAGCACATTGACTAGTTTTCTTTTATTACCAGCACGTTGACTAGTTTTCTTTTATTACCAGCACCATGACTAGATTTCTTTTATTACCAGCACAGTGACTAGTTTTCTTTTATTACCAGCACCATGACTAGTTTTCTTTTATTACCAGCACATTGACTAGTTTTCTTTTATTACCAGCATGTTGACTAGTTTTCTTTTATTACCAGCACCATGACTAATTTTCTTTTATTACCAGCACATTGACTAGTTTTCTTTTATTACCAGCACCATGACTAGTTTTCTTTTATTACCAGCATGTTGACTAGTTTTCTTTTATTACCAGCACATTGACTAGTTTTCTTTTATTACCAGCATGTTGAATAGTTTTCTTTTATTACCAGCACATTGACTAGTTTTCTTTTATTACCAGCATGTTGACTAGTTTTCTTTTATTACCAGCACAGTGACTAGTTTTCTTTTATTACCAGCACATTGACTAGTTTTCTTTTATTACCAGCATGTTGACTAGTTTTCTTTTATTACCAGCACCATGACTAGTTTTCTTTTATTACCAGCACCATGACTAGATTTCTTTTATTACCAGCATGTTGACTAGTTTTCTTTTATTACCAGCACCATGACTAGTTTTCTTTTATTACCAGCACATTGACTAGTTTTCTTTTATTACCAGCATGTTGACTAGTTTTCTTTTATTACCAGCACAGTGACTAGTTTTCTTTTATTACCAGCATGTTGACTAGTTTTCTTTTATTACCAGCATGTTGACTAGTTTTCTTTTATTACCAGCACCATGACTAATTTTCTTTTATTACCAGCACCATGACTAGTTTTCTTTTATTACCAGCACCATGACTAGTTTTCTTTTATTACCAGCATGTTGACTAGTTTTCTTTTATTACCAGCACATTGACTAGTTTTCTTTTATTACCAGCACGTTGACTAGTTTTCTTTTATTACCAGCACCATGACTAGTTTTCTTTTATTACCAGCACATTGACTAGTTTTCTTTTATTACCAGCACCATGACTACTTTTCTTTTATTACCAGCACATTGACTAGTTTTCTTTTATTACCAGCACCATGACTAGTTTTCTTTTATTACCAGAACATTGACTAGTTTTCTTTTATTACCAGCACATTGACTAGTTTTCTTTTATTACCAGCATGTTGACTAGTTTTCTTTTATTACCAGCACATTGACTAGATTTCTTTTATTACCAGCACATTGACTAGTTTTCTTTTATTACCAGCACGTTGACTAGTTTTCTTTTATTACCAGCATGTTGACTAGTTTTCTTTTATTACCAGCACATTGACTAGTTTTGTTTTATTACCAGCATGTTGACTAGTTTTCTTTTATTACCAGCGAATTGACTAGTTTTCTTTTATTACCAGCATGTTGACTAGTTTTCTTTTATTACCAGCACCATTGCTAGTTTTCTTTTATTACCAGCACATTGACTAGTTTTCTTTTATTACCAGCACAGTGACTAGTTTTCTTTTATTACCAGCACCATGACTAGTTTTCTTTTATTACCAGCACCATGACTAGTTTTCTTTTATTACCAGCACATTGACTAGTTTTCTTTTATTACCAGCATGTTGACTAGTTTTCTTTTATTACCAGCACAGTGACTAGTTTTCTTTTATTACCAGCACCATGACTAGTTTTCTTTTATTACCAGCACCATGACTAGTTTTCTTTTATTACCAGCATGTTGACTAGTTTTCTTTTATTACCAGCACCATGACTAGTTTTCTTTTATTACCTGCACATTGACTAGTTTTCTTTTATTACCAGCATGTTGACTAGTTTTCTTTTATTACCAGCACAGTGACTAGTTTTCTTTTATTACCAGCACCATGACTAGTTTTCTTTTATTACCAGCACCATGACTAGTTTTCTTTTATTACCAGCACATTGACTAGTTTTCTTTTATTACCAGCATGTTGACTAGTTTTCTTTTATTACCAGCACAGTGACTAGTTTTCTTTTATTACCAGCACATTGACTAGTTTTCTTTTATTACCAGCATGTTGACTAGTTTTCTTTTATTACCAGCACCATGACTAATTTTCTTTTATTACCAGCACATTGACTAGTTTTCTTTTATTACCAGCACCATGACTAGTTTTCTTTTATTACCAGCACCATGACTAGTTTTCTTTTATTACCAGCATGTTGACTAGTTTTCTTTTATTACCAGCACATTGACTAGTTTTCTTTTATTACCAGCATGTTGAATAGTTTTCTTTTATTACCAGCACATTGACTAGTTTTCTTTTATTACCAGCATGTTGACTAGTTTTCTTTTATTACCAGCACAGTGACTAGTTTTCTTTTATTACCAGCACATTGACTAGTTTTCTTTTATTACCAGCATGTTGACTAGTTTTCTTTTATTACCAGCACCATGACTAGTTTTCTTTTATTACCAGCACCATGACTAGATTTCTTTTATTACCAGCATGTTGACTAGTTTTCTTTTATTACCAGCACCATGACTAGTTTTCTTTTATTACCAGCACATTGACTAGTTTTCTTTTATTACCAGCACATTGACTAGTTTTCTTTTATTACCAGCATGTTGACTAGTTTTCTTTTATTACCAGCACAGTGACTAGTTTTCTTTTATTACCAGCACCATGACTAGTTTTCTTTTATTACCAGCATGTTGACTAGTTTTCTTTTATTACCAGCACCATGACTAGTTTTCTTTTATTACCAGCATGTTGACTAGTTTTCTTTTATTACCAGCATGTTGACTAGTTTTCTTTTATTACCAGCACCATGACTAATTTTCTTTTATTACCAGCACCATGACTAGTTTTCTTTTATTACCAGCACCATGACTAGTTTTCTTTTATTACCAGCACCATGACTAGTTTTCTTTTATTACCAGCATGTTGACTAGTTTTCTTTTATTACCAGCACATTGACTAGTTTTCTTTTATTACCAGCACGTTGACTAGTTTTCTTTTATTACCAGCACATTGACTAGTTTTCTTTTATTACCAGCACCATGACTACTTTTCTTTTATTACCAGCACTTTGACTAGTTTTCTTTTATTACCAGCACCATGACTAGTTTTCTTTTATTACCAGCACAGTGACTAGTTTTCTTTTATTACCAGCACCATGACTAGTTTTCTTTTATTACCAGCATGTTGACTAGTTTTCTTTTATTACCAGCACCATGACTAGTTTTCTTTTATTACCTGCACATTGACTAGTTTTCTTTTATTACCAGCATGTTGACTAGTTTTCTTTTATTACCAGCACCATGACTAGTTTTCTTTTATTACCAGCACCATGACTAGTTTTCTTTTATTACCAGCACATTGACTAGTTTTCTTTTATTACCAGCATGTTGACTAGTTTTCTTTTATTACCAGCACCATGACTAATTTTCTTTTATTACCAGCATATTGACTAGTTTTCTTTTATTACCAGCACCATGACTAGTTTTCTTTTATTACCAGCATGTTGACTAGTTTTCTTTTATTACCAGCATGTTGACTAGTTTTCTTTTATTACCAGCACCATGACTAATTTTCTTTTATTACCAGCACCATGACTAGTTTTCTTTTATTACCAGCACCATGACTAGTTTTCTTTTATTACCAGCACCATGACTAGTTTTCTTTTATTACCAGCATGTTGACTAGTTTTCTTTTATTACCAGCATGTTGACTAGTTTTCTTTTATTACCAGCATGTTGACTAGTTTTCTTTTATTACCAGCACCATGACTAATTTTCTTTTATTACCAGCACCATGACTAGTTTTCTTTTATTACCAGCACCATGACTAGTTTTCTTTTATTACCAGCATGTTGACTAGTTTTCTTTTATTACCAGAACATTGACTAGTTTTCTTTTATTACCAGCACGTTGACTAGTTTTCTTTTATTACCAGCACCATGACTAGTTTTCTTTTATTACCAGCACATTGACTAGTTTTCTTTTATTACCAGCACCATGACTACTTTTCTTTTATTACCAGCACATTGACTAGTTTTCTTTTATTACCAGCACCATGACTAGTTTTCTTTTATTACCAGAACATTGACTAGTTTTCTTTTATTACCAGCACATTGACTAGTTTTCTTTTATTACCAGCATGTTGACTAGTTTTCTTTTATTACCAGCACATTGACTAGATTTCTTTTATTACCAGCACATTGACTAGTTTTCTTTTATTACCAGCACGTTGACTAGTTTTCTTTTATTACCAGCATGTTGACTAGTTTTCTTTTATTACCAGCACATTGACTAGTTTTGTTTTATTACCAGCATGTTGACTAGTTTTCTTTTATTACCAGCGAATTGACTAGTTTTCTTTTATTACCAGCATGTTGACTAGTTTTCTTTTATTACCAGCACCATTGCTAGTTTTCTTTTATTACCAGCACATTGACTAGTTTTCTTTTATTACCAGCACAGTGACTAGTTTTCTTTTATTACCAGCACCATGACTAGTTTTCTTTTATTACCAGCACCATGACTAGTTTTCTTTTATTACCAGCACATTGACTAGTTTTCTTTTATTACCAGCATGTTGACTAGTTTTCTTTTATTACCAGCACAGTGACTAGTTTTCTTTTATTACCAGCACCATGACTAGTTTTCTTTTATTACCAGCACCATGACTAGTTTTCTTTTATTACCAGCATGTTGACTAGTTTTCTTTTATTACCAGCACCATGACTAGTTTTCTTTTATTACCTGCACATTGACTAGTTTTCTTTTATTACCAGCATGTTGACTAGTTTTCTTTTATTACCAGCACAGTGACTAGTTTTCTTTTATTACCAGCACCATGACTAGTTTTCTTTTATTACCAGCACCATGACTAGTTTTCTTTTATTACCAGCACATTGACTAGTTTTCTTTTATTACCAGCATGTTGACTAGTTTTCTTTTATTACCAGCACAGTGACTAGTTTTCTTTTATTACCAGCACATTGACTAGTTTTCTTTTATTACCAGCATGTTGACTAGTTTTCTTTTATTACCAGCACCATGACTAATTTTCTTTTATTACCAGCACATTGACTAGTTTTCTTTTATTACCAGCACCATGACTAGTTTTCTTTTATTACCAGCACCATGACTAGTTTTCTTTTATTACCAGCATGTTGACTAGTTTTCTTTTATTACCAGCACATTGACTAGTTTTCTTTTATTACCAGCATGTTGAATAGTTTTCTTTTATTACCAGCACATTGACTAGTTTTCTTTTATTACCAGCATGTTGACTAGTTTTCTTTTATTACCAGCACAGTGACTAGTTTTCTTTTATTACCAGCACATTGACTAGTTTTCTTTTATTACCAGCATGTTGACTAGTTTTCTTTTATTACCAGCACCATGACTAGTTTTCTTTTATTACCAGCACCATGACTAGATTTCTTTTATTACCAGCATGTTGACTAGTTTTCTTTTATTACCAGCACCATGACTAGTTTTCTTTTATTACCAGCACATTGACTAGTTTTCTTTTATTACCAGCACATTGACTAGTTTTCTTTTATTACCAGCATGTTGACTAGTTTTCTTTTATTACCAGCACAGTGACTAGTTTTCTTTTATTACCAGCACCATGACTAGTTTTCTTTTATTACCAGCATGTTGACTAGTTTTCTTTTATTACCAGCACCATGACTAGTTTTCTTTTATTACCAGCATGTTGACTAGTTTTCTTTTATTACCAGCATGTTGACTAGTTTTCTTTTATTACCAGCACCATGACTAATTTTCTTTTATTACCAGCACCATGACTAGTTTTCTTTTATTACCAGCACCATGACTAGTTTTCTTTTATTACCAGCACCATGACTAGTTTTCTTTTATTACCAGCATGTTGACTAGTTTTCTTTTATTACCAGCACATTGACTAGTTTTCTTTTATTACCAGCACGTTGACTAGTTTTCTTTTATTACCAGCACATTGACTAGTTTTCTTTTATTACCAGCACCATGACTACTTTTCTTTTATTACCAGCACTTTGACTAGTTTTCTTTTATTACCAGCACCATGACTAGTTTTCTTTTATTACCAGCACAGTGACTAGTTTTCTTTTATTACCAGCACCATGACTAGTTTTCTTTTATTACCAGCATGTTGACTAGTTTTCTTTTATTACCAGCACCATGACTAGTTTTCTTTTATTACCTGCACATTGACTAGTTTTCTTTTATTACCAGCATGTTGACTAGTTTTCTTTTATTACCAGCACCATGACTAGTTTTCTTTTATTACCAGCACCATGACTAGTTTTCTTTTATTACCAGCACATTGACTAGTTTTCTTTTATTACCAGCATGTTGACTAGTTTTCTTTTATTACCAGCACCATGACTAATTTTCTTTTATTACCAGCATATTGACTAGTTTTCTTTTATTACCAGCACCATGACTAGTTTTCTTTTATTACCAGCATGTTGACTAGTTTTCTTTTATTACCAGCATGTTGACTAGTTTTCTTTTATTACCAGCACCATGACTAATTTTCTTTTATTACCAGCACCATGACTAGTTTTCTTTTATTACCAGCACCATGACTAGTTTTCTTTTATTACCAGCACCATGACTAGTTTTCTTTTATTACCAGCATGTTGACTAGTTTTCTTTTATTACCAGCACATTGACTAGTTTTCTTTTATTACCAGCACGTTGACTAGTTTTCTTTTATTACCAGCACATTGACTAGTTTTCTTTTATTACCAGCACCATGACTACTTTTCTTTTATTACCAGCACTTTGACTAGTTTTCTTTTATTACCAGCACCATGACTAGTTTTCTTTTATTACCAGAACATTGACTAGTTTTCTTTTATTACCAGCACATTGACTAGTTTTCTTTTATTACCAGCACGTTGACTAGTTTTCTTTTATTACCAGCACATTGACTAGTTTTCTTTTATTACCAGCACGTTGACTAGTTTTCTTTTATTACCAGCACCATGACTAGATTTCTTTTATTACCAGCACAGTGACTAGTTTTCTTTTATTACCAGCACCATGACTAGTTTTCTTTTATTACCAGCACATTGACTAGTTTTCTTTTATTACCAGCATGTTGACTAGTTTTCTTTTATTACCAGCACCATGACTAATTTTCTTTTATTACCAGCACATTGACTAGTTTTCTTTTATTACCAGCACCATGACTAGTTTTCTTTTATTACCAGCATGTTGACTAGTTTTCTTTTATTACCAGCACATTGACTAGTTTTCTTTTATTACCAGCATGTTGAATAGTTTTCTTTTATTACCAGCACATTGACTAGTTTTCTTTTATTACCAGCATGTTGACTAGTTTTCTTTTATTACCAGCACAGTGACTAGTTTTCTTTTATTACCAGCACATTGACTAGTTTTCTTTTATTACCAGCATGTTGACTAGTTTTCTTTTATTACCAGCACCATGACTAGTTTTCTTTTATTACCAGCACCATGACTAGATTTCTTTTATTACCAGCATGTTGACTAGTTTTCTTTTATTACCAGCACCATGACTAGTTTTCTTTTATTACCAGCACATTGACTAGTTTTCTTTTATTACCAGCATGTTGACTAGTTTTCTTTTATTACCAGCACAGTGACTAGTTTTCTTTTATTACCAGCATGTTGACTAGTTTTCTTTTATTACCAGCATGTTGACTAGTTTTCTTTTATTACCAGCACCATGACTAATTTTCTTTTATTACCAGCACCATGACTAGTTTTCTTTTATTACCAGCACCATGACTAGTTTTCTTTTATTACCAGCATGTTGACTAGTTTTCTTTTATTACCAGCACATTGACTAGTTTTCTTTTATTACCAGCACGTTGACTAGTTTTCTTTTATTACCAGCACCATGACTAGTTTTCTTTTATTACCAGCACATTGACTAGTTTTCTTTTATTACCAGCACCATGACTACTTTTCTTTTATTACCAGCACATTGACTAGTTTTCTTTTATTACCAGCACCATGACTAGTTTTCTTTTATTACCAGCACATTGACTAGTTTTCTTTTATTACCAGCACATTGACTAGTTTTCTTTTATTACCAGCACCATGACTACTTTTCTTTTATTACCAGCACATTGACTAGTTTTCTTTTATTACCAGCACCATGACTAGTTTTCTTTTATTACCAGAACATTGACTAGTTTTCTTTTATTACCAGCACATTGACTAGTTTTCTTTTATTACCAGCACATTGACTAGTTTTGTTTTATTACCAGCATGTTGACTAGTTTTCTTTTATTACCAGCGAATTGACTAGTTTTCTTTTATTACCAGCATGTTGACTAGTTTTCTTTTATTACCAGCACATTGACTAGTTTTCTTTTATTACCAGCACAGTGACTAGTTTTCTTTTATTACCAGCACCATGACTAGTTTTCTTTTATTACCAGCACCATGACTAGTTTTCTTTTATTACCAGCACATTGACTAGTTTTCTTTTATTACCAGCATGTTGACTAGTTTTCTTTTATTACCAGCACAGTGACTAGTTTTCTTTTATTACCAGCACATTGACTAGTTTTCTTTTATTACCAGCATGTTGACTAGTTTTCTTTTATTACCAGCACCATGACTAATTTTCTTTTATTACCAGCACATTGACTAGTTTTCTTCTATTACCAGCACCATGACTAGTTTTCTTTTATTACCAGCACCATGACTAGTTTTCTTTTATTACCAGCATGTTGACTAGTTTTCTTTTATTACCAGCACATTGACTAGTTTTCTTTTATTACCAGCATGTTGAATAGTTTTCTTTTATTACCAGCACATTGACTAGTTTTCTTTTATTACCAGCATGTTGACTAGTTTTCTTTTATTACCAGCACAGTGACTAGTTTTCTTTTATTACCAGCACATTGACTAGTTTTCTTTTATTACCAGCACCATGACTAGTTTTCTTTTATTACCAGCACCATGACTAGTTTTCTTTTATTACCAGCATGTTGACTAGTTTTCTTTTATTACCAGCACCATGACTAGTTTTCTTTTATTACCTGCACATTGACTAGTTTTCTTTTATTACCAGCATGTTGACTAGTTTTCTTTTATTACCAGCACAGTGACTAGTTTTCTTTTATTACCAGCACATTGACTAGTTTTCTTTTATTACCAGCACCATGACTAATTTTCTTTTATTACCAGCACATTGACTAGTTTTCTTTTATTACCAGCACCATGACTAGTTTTCTTTTATTACCAGCACCATGACTAGTTTTCTTTTATTACCAGCATGTTGACTAGTTTTCTTTTATTACCAGCACATTGACTAGTTTTCTTTTATTACCAGCATGTTGAATAGTTTTCTTTTATTACCAGCACATTGACTAGTTTTCTTTTATTACCAGCATGTTGACTAGTTTTCTTTTATTACCAGCACAGTGACTAGTTTTTCTTTTATTACCAGCACATTGACTAGTTTTCTTTTATTACCAGCATGTTGAATAGTTTTCTTTTATTACCAGCACATTGACTAGTTTTCTTTTATTACCAGCATGTTGACTAGTTTTCTTTTATTACCAGCACAGTGACTAGTTTTCTTTTATTACCAGCACATTGACTAGTTTTCTTTTATTACCAGCATGTTGACTAGTTTTCTTTTATTACCAGCACCATGACTAGTTTTCTTTTATTACCAGCACCATGACTAGTTTTCTTTTATTACCAGCATGTTGACTAGTTTTCTTTTATTACCAGCACCATGACTAGTTTTCTTTTATTACCAGCACATTGACTAGTTTTCTTTTATTACCAGCACATTGACTAGTTTTCTTTTATTACCAGCATGTTGACTAGTTTTCTTTTATTACCAGCACAGTGACTAGTTTTCTTTTATTACCAGCATGTTGACTAGTTTTCTTTTATTACCAGCATGTTGACTAGTTTTCTTTTATTACCAGCACCATGACTAATTTTCTTTTATTACCAGCACCATGACTAGTTTTCTTTTATTACCAGCACCATGACTAGTTTTCTTTTATTACCAGCATGTTGACTAGTTTTCTTTTATTACCAGCACATTGACTAGTTTTCTTTTATTACCAGCATTTTGATTAGTTTTCTTTTATTACCAGCACCATGACTAGTTTTCTTTTATTACCAGCATGTTGACTAGTTTTCTTTTATTACCAGCACATTGACTAGTTTTCTTTTATTACCAGCACCATGACTAGTTTTCTTTTATTACCAGCATGTTGACTAGTTTTCTTTTATTACCAGCACAGTAACTAGTTTTCTTTTATTACCAGCACATTGACTAGTTTTCTTTTATTACCAGCATGTTGACTAGTTTTCTTTTATTACCAGCACATTGAATAGTTTTCTTTTATTACCAGCATGTTGACTAGTTTTCTTTTATTACCAGCATGTTGACTAGTTTTCTTTTATTACCAGCATGTTGACTAGTTTTCTTTTATTACCAGCACAGTGACTAGTTTTCTTTTATTACCAGCACCATTACTAGTTTTCTTTTATTACCAGCATGTTGACTAGTTTTCTTTTATTACCAGCACATTGACTAGTTTTCTTTTATTACCAGCACCATGACTAGTTTTCTTTTATTACCAGCACCATGACTAGTTTTCTTTTATTACCAGCACATTGACTAGTTTTCTTTTATTACCAGCATGTTGACTAGTTTTCTTTTATTACCAGCATGTTGACTAGTTTTCTTTTATTACCAGCACATTGACTAGTTTTCTTTTATTACCAGCATGTTGACTAGTTTTCTTTTATTACCAGCATGTTGACTAGTTTTCTTTTATTACGAGCATGTTGACTAGTTTTCTTTTATTACCAGCACATTGACTAGTTTTCTTTTATTACCAGCACCATGACTGGTTTTCTTTTATTACCAGCACCATTACTAGTTTTCTTTTATTACCAGCACAGTGACTAGTTTTCTTTTATAACCAGCACATTGACTAGTTTTCTTTTATTACCAGCATGTTGACTAGTTTTCTTTTATTACCAGCACATTGACTAGTTTTCTTTTATTACCAACATGTTGACTAGTTTTCTTTTATTACCAGCACCATGACTAGTTTTCTTTTATTACCAGCATGTTGACTAGTTTTCTTTTATTACCAGCACAGTGACTAGTTTTCTTTTATTACCAGCACATTGACTAGTTTTCTTTTATTACCAGCATGTTGACTAGTTTTCTTTTATTACCAGCACGTTGACTAGTTTTCTTTTATTACCAGCACCATGACTAGTTTTCTTTTATTACCAGCACATTGACTAGTTTTCTTTTATTACCAGCACCATGACTAGTTATCTTTTATTACCAGCACCATGACTAGTTTTCTTTTATTACCAGCATGTTGACTAGTTTCCTTTTATTACCAGCACAGTGACTAGTTTTCTTTTATTACCAGCACATTGACTAGTTTTCTTTATTACCAGCATGTTGACTAGTTTTCTTTTATTAGCAGCACCATGACTAGTTTTCTTTTATTACCAGCATGTTGACTAGTTTTCTTTTATTACCAGCACATTGACTAGTTTTCTTTTATTACCAGCACATTGACTAGTTTTCTTTTATTACCAGCACATTGACTAGTTTTCTTTTAATACCAGCACCATGACTACTTTTCTTTTATTACCAGCACATTGACTAGTTTTCTTTTATTACCAGCACATTGACTAGTTTTCTTTTATTACCAGCATGTTGACTAGTTTTCTTTTATTACCAGCACCATGACTAGTTTTCTTTTATTACCAGCATGTTGACTAGTTTTCTTTTATTACCAGCACCATGACTAGTTTTCTTTTATTACCAGCACATTGACTAGTTTTCTTTTATTACCAGCACCATGACTAGTTTTCTTTTATTACCAGCATGTTGACTAGTTTTCTTTTATTACCAGCACATTGACTAGTTTTCTTTTATTACCAGCATGTTGACTAGTTTTCTTTTATTACCAGCACATTGACTAGTTTTCTTTTATTACCAGCATCTTGACTAGTTTTCTTTTATTACCAGCACAGTGACTAGTTTTCTTTTATTACCAGCACCATGACTAGTTTTCTTTTATTACCAGCATGTTGACTAGTTTTCTTTTATTACCAGCACATTGACTAGTTTTCTTTTATTACCAGCACCATGACTAGTTTTCTTTTAATACCAGCATGTTGACTAGTTTTCTTTTATTACCAGCACAGTGACTAGTTTTCTTTTATTACCAGCACATTGACTAGTTTTCTTTTATTACCAGCATGTTGACTAGTTTTCTTTTATTACCAGCACAGTGACTAGTTTTCTTTTATTACCAGCACCATTACTAGTTTTCTTTTATTACCAGCATGTTGACTAGTTTTCTTTTATTACCAGCACATTGACTAGTTTTCTTTTATTACCAGCACCATGACTAGTTTTCTTTTATTACCAGCACCATGACTAGTTTTCTTTTATTACCAGCACATTGACTAGTTTTCTTTTATTACCAGCATGTTGACTAGTTTTCTTTTATTACCAGCACCATGACTAGTTTTCTTTTATTACCAGCACATTGACTAGTTTTCTTTTATTACCAGCATGTTGACTAGTTTTCTTTTATTACCAGCACAGTGACTAGTTTTCTTTTATTACCAGCATGTTGACTAGTTTTCTTTTATTACCAGCATGTTGACTAGTTTTCTTTTATTACCAGCACCATGACTAATTTTCTTTTATTACCAGCACCATGACTAGTTTTCTTTTATTACCAGCACCATGACTAGTTTTCTTTTATTACCAGCATGTTGACTAGTTTTCTTTTATTACCAGCACATTGACTAGTTTTCTTTTATTACCAGCATTTTGATTAGTTTTCTTTTATTACCAGCACCATGACTAGTTTTCTTTTATTACCAGCATGTTGACTAGTTTTCTTTTATTACCAGCACATTGACTAGTTTTCTTTTATTACCAGCACCATGACTAGTTTTCTTTTATTACCAGCATGTTGACTAGTTTTCTTTTATTACCAGCACAGTAACTAGTTTTCTTTTATTACCAGCACATTGACTAGTTTTCTTTTATTACCAGCATGTTGACTAGTTTTCTTTTATTACCAGCACATTGAATAGTTTTCTTTTATTACCAGCATGTTGACTAGTTTTCTTTTATTACCAGCATGTTGACTAGTTTTCTTTTATTACCAGCATGTTGACTAGTTTTCTTTTATTACCAGCACAGTGACTAGTTTTCTTTTATTACCAGCACCATTACTAGTTTTCTTTTATTACCAGCATGTTGACTAGTTTTCTTTTATTACCAGCACATTGACTAGTTTTCTTTTATTACCAGCACCATGACTAGTTTTCTTTTATTACCAGCACCATGACTAGTTTTCTTTTATTACCAGCACATTGACTAGTTTTCTTTTATTACCAGCATGTTGACTAGTTTTCTTTTATTACCAGCATGTTGACTAGTTTTCTTTTATTACCAGCACATTGACTAGTTTTCTTTTATTACCAGCATGTTGACTAGTTTTCTTTTATTACCAGCATGTTGACTAGTTTTCTTTTATTACGAGCATGTTGACTAGTTTTCTTTTATTACCAGCACATTGACTAGTTTTCTTTTATTACCAGCACCATGACTGGTTTTCTTTTATTACCAGCACCATTACTAGTTTTCTTTTATTACCAGCACAGTGACTAGTTTTCTTTTATAACCAGCACATTGACTAGTTTTCTTTTATTACCAGCATGTTGACTAGTTTTCTTTTATTACCAGCACATTGACTAGTTTTCTTTTATTACCAACATGTTGACTAGTTTTCTTTTATTACCAGCACCATGACTAGTTTTCTTTTATTACCAGCATGTTGACTAGTTTTCTTTTATTACCAGCACAGTGACTAGTTTTCTTTTATTACCAGCACATTGACTAGTTTTCTTTTATTACCAGCATGTTGACTAGTTTTCTTTTATTACCAGCACGTTGACTAGTTTTCTTTTATTACCAGCACCATGACTAGTTTTCTTTTATTACCAGCACATTGACTAGTTTTCTTTTATTACCAGCACCATGACTAGTTATCTTTTATTACCAGCACCATGACTAGTTTTCTTTTATTACCAGCATGTTGACTAGTTTCCTTTTATTACCAGCACAGTGACTAGTTTTCTTTTATTACCAGCACATTGACTAGTTTTCTTTATTACCAGCATGTTGACTAGTTTTCTTTTATTAGCAGCACCATGACTAGTTTTCTTTTATTACCAGCATGTTGACTAGTTTTCTTTTATTACCAGCACATTGACTAGTTTTCTTTTATTACCAGCACATTGACTAGTTTTCTTTTATTACCAGCACATTGACTAGTTTTCTTTTAATACCAGCACCATGACTACTTTTCTTTTATTACCAGCACATTGACTAGTTTTCTTTTATTACCAGCACATTGACTAGTTTTCTTTTATTACCAGCATGTTGACTAGTTTTCTTTTATTACCAGCACCATGACTAGTTTTCTTTTATTACCAGCATGTTGACTAGTTTTCTTTTATTACCAGCACCATGACTAGTTTTCTTTTATTACCAGCACATTGACTAGTTTTCTTTTATTACCAGCACCATGACTAGTTTTCTTTTATTACCAGCATGTTGACTAGTTTTCTTTTATTACCAGCACATTGACTAGTTTTCTTTTATTACCAGCATGTTGACTAGTTTTCTTTTATTACCAGCACATTGACTAGTTTTCTTTTATTACCAGCATCTTGACTAGTTTTCTTTTATTACCAGCACAGTGACTAGTTTTCTTTTATTACCAGCACCATGACTAGTTTTCTTTTATTACCAGCATGTTGACTAGTTTTCTTTTATTACCAGCACATTGACTAGTTTTCTTTTATTACCAGCACCATGACTAGTTTTCTTTTAATACCAGCATGTTGACTAGTTTTCTTTTATTACCAGCACAGTGACTAGTTTTCTTTTATTACCAGCACATTGACTAGTTTTCTTTTATTACCAGCATGTTGACTAGTTTTCTTTTATTACCAGCACAGTGACTAGTTTTCTTTTATTACCAGCACCATTACTAGTTTTCTTTTATTACCAGCATGTTGACTAGTTTTCTTTTATTACCAGCACATTGACTAGTTTTCTTTTATTACCAGCACCATGACTAGTTTTCTTTTATTACCAGCACCATGACTAGTTTTCTTTTATTACCAGCACATTGACTAGTTTTCTTTTATTACCAGCATGTTGACTAGTTTTCTTTTATTACCAGCATGTTGACTAGTTTTCTTTTATTACCAGCACCATGACTAGTTTTCTTTTATTACCAGCATGTTGACTAGTTTTCTTTTATTACCAGCATGTTGACTAGTTTTCTTTTATTACGAGCATGTTGACTAGTTTTCTTTTATTACCAGCACATTGACTAGTTTTCTTTTATTACCAGCACCATGACTGGTTTTCTTTTATTACCAGCACCATTACTAGTTTTCTTTTATTACCAGCACAGTGACTAGTTTTCTTTTATAACCAGCACATTGACTAGTTTTCTTTTATTACCAGCATGTTGACTAGTTTTCTTTTATTACCAGCACATTGACTAGTTTTCTTTTATTACCAACATGTTGACTAGTTTTCTTTTATTACCAGCACCATGACTAGTTTTCTTTTATTACCAGCATGTTGACTAGTTTTCTTTTATTACCAGCACAGTGACTAGTTTTCTTTTATTACCAGCACATTGACTAGTTTTCTTTTATTACCAGCATGTTGACTAGTTTTCTTTTATTACCAGCACGTTGACTAGTTTTCTTTTATTACCAGCACCATGACTAGTTTTCTTTTATTACCAGCACATTGACTAGTTTTCTTTTATTACCAGCACCATGACTAGTTATCTTTTATTACCAGCACCATGACTAGTTTTCTTTTATTACCAGCATGTTGACTAGTTTCCTTTTATTACCAGCACAGTGACTAGTTTTCTTTTATTACCAGCACATTGACTAGTTTTCTTTATTACCAGCATGTTGACTAGTTTTCTTTTATTAGCAGCACCATGACTAGTTTTCTTTTATTACCAGCACATTGACTAGTTTTCTTTTATTACCAGCACATTGACTAGTTTTCTTTTATTACCAGCACATTGACTAGTTTTCTTTTAATACCAGCACCATGACTACTTTTCTTTTATTACCAGCACATTGACTAGTTTTCTTTTATTACCAGCACATTGACTAGTTTTCTTTTATTACCAGCATGTTGACTAGTTTTCTTTTATTACCAGCACCATGACTAGTTTTCTTTTATTACCAGCATGTTGACTAGTTTTCTTTTATTACCAGCACCATGACTAGTTTTCTTTTATTACCAGCACATTGACTAGTTTTCTTTTATTACCAGCACCATGACTAGTTTTCTTTTATTACCAGCATGTTGACTAGTTTTCTTTTATTACCAGCACATTGACTAGTTTTCTTTTATTACCAGCATGTTGACTAGTTTTCTTTTATTACCAGCACATTGACTAGTTTTCTTTTATTACCAGCATGTTGACTAGTTTTCTTTTATTACCAGCACAGTGACTAGTTTTCTTTTATTACCAGCACCATGACTAGTTTTCTTTTATTACCAGCACCATGACTAGTTTTCTTTTATTACCAGCATGTTGACTAGTTTCCTTTTATTACCAGCACAGTGACTAGTTTTCTTTTATTACCAGCACATTGACTAGTTTTCTTTATTACCAGCATGTTGACTAGTTTTCTTTTATTAGCAGCACCATGACTAGTTTTCTTTTATTACCAGCATGTTGACTAGTTTTCTTTTATTACCAGCACATTGACTAGTTTTCTTTATTACCAGCATGTTGACTAGTTTTCTTTTATTAGCAGCACCATGACTAGTTTTCTTTTATTACCAGCATGTTGACTAGTTTTCTTTTATTACCAGCACATTGACTAGTTTTCTTTTATTACCAGCACATTGACTAGTTTTCTTTTATTACCAGCACATTGACTAGTTTTCTTTTAATACCAGCACCATGACTACTTTTCTTTTATTACCAGCACATTGACTAGTTTTCTTTTATTACCAGCACATTGACTAGTTTTCTTTTATTACCAGCATGTTGACTAGTTTTCTTTTATTACCAGCACCATGACTAGTTTTCTTTTATTACCAGCATGTTGACTAGTTTTCTTTTATTACCAGCACCATGACTAGTTTTCTTTTATTACCAGCACATTGACTAGTTTTCTTTTATTACCAGCACCATGACTAGTTTTCTTTTATTACCAGCATGTTGACTAGTTTTCTTTTATTACCAGCACATTGACTAGTTTTCTTTTATTACCAGCATGTTGACTAGTTTTCTTTATTACCAGCATGTTGACTAGTTTTCTTTTATTAGCAGCACCATGACTAGTTTTCTTTTATTACCAGCATGTTGACTAGTTTTCTTTTATTACCAGCACATTGACTAGTTTTCTTTTATTACCAGCACATTGACTAGTTTTCTTTTATTACCAGCACATTGACTAGTTTTCTTTTAATACCAGCACCATGACTACTTTTCTTTTATTACCAGCACATTGACTAGTTTTCTTTTATTACCAGCACATTGACTAGTTTTCTTTTATTACCAGCATGTTGACTAGTTTTCTTTTATTACCAGCACCATGACTAGTTTTCTTTTATTACCAGCATGTTGACTAGTTTTCTTTTATTACCAGCACCATGACTAGTTTTCTTTTATTACCAGCACATTGACTAGTTTTCTTTTATTACCAGCACCATGACTAGTTTTCTTTTATTACCAGCATGTTGACTAGTTTTCTTTTATTACCAGCACATTGACTAGTTTTCTTTTATTACCAGCATGTTGACTAGTTTTCTTTTATTACCAGCACATTGACTAGTTTTCTTTTATTACCAGCATGTTGACTAGTTTTCTTTTATTACCAGCACAGTGACTAGTTTTCTTTTATTACCAGCACCATGACTAGTTTTCTTTTATTACCAGCATGTTGACTAGTTTTCTTTTATTACCAGCACATTGACTAGTTTTCTTTTATTACCAGCACCATGACTAGTTTTCTTTTATTACCAGCATGTTGACTAGTTTTCTTTTATTACCAGCACAGTGACTAGTTTTCTTTTATTACCAGCACATTGACTAGTTTTCTTTTATTACCAGCATGTTGACTAGTTTTCTTTTATTACCAGCACAGTGACTAGTTTTCTTTTATTACCAGCACCATTACTAGTTTTCTTTTATTACCAGCATGTTGACTAGTTTTCTTTTATTACCAGCACATTGACTAGTTTTCTTTTATTACCAGCACCATGACTAGTTTTCTTTTATTACCAGCACCATGACTAGTTTTCTTTTATTACCAGCACATTGACTAGTTTTCTTTTATTACCAGCATGTTGACTAGTTTTCTTTTATTACCAGCACATTGACTAGTTTTCTTTTATTACCAGCATGTTGACTAGTTTTCTTTTATTACCAGCATGTTGACTAGTTTTCTTTTATTACGAGCATGTTGACTAGTTTTCTTTTATTACCAGCACATTGACTAGTTTTCTTTTATTACCAGCACCATGACTGGTTTTCTTTTATTACCAGCACCATTACTAGTTTTCTTTTATTACCAGCACAGTGACTAGTTTTCTTTTATAACCAGCACATTGACTAGTTTTCTTTTATTACCAGCATGTTGACTAGTTTTCTTTTATTACCAGCACATTGACTAGTTTTCTTTTATTACCAACATGTTGACTAGTTTTCTTTTATTACCAGCACCATGACTAGTTTTCTTTTATTACCAGCATGTTGACTAGTTTTCTTTTATTACCAGCACAGTGACTAGTTTTCTTTTATTACCAGCACATTGACTAGTTTTCTTTTATTACCAGCATGTTGACTAGTTTTCTTTTATTACCAGCACGTTGACTAGTTTTCTTTTATTACCAGCACCATGACTAGTTTTCTTTTATTACCAGCACATTGACTAGTTTTCTTTTATTACCAGCACCATGACTAGTTATCTTTTATTACCAGCACCATGACTAGTTTTCTTTTATTACCAGCATGTTGACTAGTTTCCTTTTATTACCAGCACAGTGACTAGTTTTCTTTTATTACCAGCACATTGACTAGTTTTCTTTATTACCAGCATGTTGACTAGTTTTCTTTTATTAGCAGCACCATGACTAGTTTTCTTTTATTACCAGCATGTTGACTAGTTTTCTTTTATTACCAGCACATTGACTAGTTTTCTTTTATTACCAGCACATTGACTAGTTTTCTTTTATTACCAGCACATTGACTAGTTTTCTTTTAATACCAGCACCATGACTACTTTTCTTTTATTACCAGCACATTGACTAGTTTTCTTTTATTACCAGCACATTGACTAGTTTTCTTTTATTACCAGCATGTTGACTAGTTTTCTTTTATTACCAGCACCATGACTAGTTTTCTTTTATTACCAGCATGTTGACTAGTTTTCTTTTATTACCAGCACCATGACTAGTTTTCTTTTATTACCAGCACATTGACTAGTTTTCTTTTATTACCAGCACCATGACTAGTTTTCTTTTATTACCAGCATGTTGACTAGTTTTCTTTTATTACCAGCACATTGACTAGTTTTCTTTTATTACCAGCATGTTGACTAGTTTTCTTTTATTACCAGCACATTGACTAGTTTTCTTTTATTACCAGCATGTTGACTAGTTTTCTTTTATTACCAGCACAGTGACTAGTTTTCTTTTATTACCAGCACCATGACTAGTTTTCTTTTATTACCAGCACCATGACTAGTTTTCTTTTATTACCAGCATGTTGACTAGTTTCCTTTTATTACCAGCACAGTGACTAGTTTTCTTTTATTACCAGCACATTGACTAGTTTTCTTTATTACCAGCATGTTGACTAGTTTTCTTTTATTAGCAGCACCATGACTAGTTTTCTTTTATTACCAGCACATTGACTAGTTTTCTTTTATTACCAGCACATTGACTAGTTTTCTTTTATTACCAGCACATTGACTAGTTTTCTTTTAATACCAGCACCATGACTACTTTTCTTTTATTACCAGCACATTGACTAGTTTTCTTTTATTACCAGCACATTGACTAGTTTTCTTTTATTACCAGCATGTTGACTAGTTTTCTTTTATTACCAGCACCATGACTAGTTTTCTTTTATTACCAGCATGTTGACTAGTTTTCTTTTATTACCAGCACCATGACTAGTTTTCTTTTATTACCAGCACATTGACTAGTTTTCTTTTATTACCAGCACCATGACTAGTTTTCTTTTATTACCAGCACATTGACTAGTTTTCTTTTATTACCAGCACCATGACTAGTTTTCTTTTATTACCAGCATGTTGACTAGTTTTCTTTTATTACCAGCACATTGACTAGTTTTCTTTTATTACCAGCATGTTGACTAGTTTTCTTTTATTACCAGCACATTGACTAGTTTTCTTTTATTACCAGCATGTTGACTAGTTTTCTTTTATTACCAGCACAGTGACTAGTTTTCTTTTATTACCAGCACCATGACTAGTTTTCTTTTATTACCAGCACCATGACTAGTTTTCTTTTATTACCAGCATGTTGACTAGTTTCCTTTTATTACCAGCACAGTGACTAGTTTTCTTTTATTACCAGCACATTGACTAGTTTTCTTTATTACCAGCATGTTGACTAGTTTTCTTTTATTAGCAGCACCATGACTAGTTTTCTTTTATTACCAGCATGTTGACTAGTTTTCTTTTATTACCAGCACATTGACTAGTTTTCTTTTATTACCAGCACATTGACTAGTTTTCTTTTATTACCAGCACATTGACTAGTTTTCTTTTAATACCAGCACCATGACTACTTTTCTTTTATTACCAGCACATTGACTAGTTTTCTTTTATTACCAGCACATTGACTAGTTTTCTTTTATTACCAGCATGTTGACTAGTTTTCTTTTATTACCAGCACCATGACTAGTTTTCTTTTATTACCAGCATGTTGACTAGTTTTCTTTTATTACCAGCACCATGACTAGTTTTCTTTTATTACCAGCACATTGACTAGTTTTCTTTTATTACCAGCACCATGACTAGTTTTCTTTTATTACCAGCATGTTGACTAGTTTTCTTTTATTACCAGCACATTGACTAGTTTTCTTTTATTACCAGCATGTTGACTAGTTTTCTTTTATTACCAGCACATTGACTAGTTTTCTTTTATTACCAGCACCATGACTAGTTTTCTTTTATTACCAGCACCATGACTAGTTTTCTTTTATTACCAGCATGTTGACTAGTTTTCTTTTATTACCAGCACAGTGACTAGTTTTCTTTTATTACCAGCACATTGACTAGTTTTCTTTTATTACCAGCATGTTGACTAGTTTTCTTTTATTACCAGCACATTGACTAGTTTTCTTTTATTACCAGCACATTGACTAGTTTTTTTTATTACCAGCACCATGACTAGTTTTCTTTTATTACCAGCACCATGACTAGTTTTTTTTATTACCAGCATGTTGACTAGTTTTCTTTTATTACCAGCACCATGACTAATTTTCTTTTATTACCAGCATGTTGACTAGTTTTCTTTTATTGCCAGCACATTGACTAGTTTTCTTTTATTACCAGCATGTTGAATAGTTTTCTTTTATTACCAGCACATTGACTAGTTTTCTTTTATTACCAGCATGTTGACTAGTTTTCTTTTATTACCAGCACAGTGACTAGTTTTCTTTTATTACCAGCACATTGACTAGTTTTCTTTTATTACCAGCATGTTGACTAGTTTTCTTTTATTACCAGCACCATGACTAGTTTTCTTTTATTACCAGCACCATGACTAGTTTTCTTTTATTACCAGCATGTTGACTAGTTTTCTTTTATTACCAGCACCATGACTAGTTTTCTTTTATTACCTGCACATTGACTAGTTTTCTTTTATTACCAGCATGTTGACTAGTTTTCTTTTATTACCAGCACAGTGACTAGTTTTCTTTTATTACCAGCACCATGACTAGTTTTCTTTTATTACCAGCACCATGACTAGTTTTCTTTTATTACCAGCACATTGACTAGTTTTCTTTTATTACCAGCATGTTGACTAGTTTTCTTTTATTACCAGCACAGTGACTAGTTTTCTTTTATTACCAGCACATTGACTAGTTTTCTTTTATTACCAGCATGTTGACTAGTTTTCTTTTATTACCAGCACCATGACTAATTTTCTTTTATTACCAGCACATTGACTAGTTTTCTTTTATTACCAGCACCATGACTAGTTTTCTTTTATTACCAGCACCATGACTAGTTTTCTTTTATTACCAGCACATTGACTAGTTTTCTTTTATTACCAGCATGTTGAATAGTTTTCTTTTATTACCAGCACATTGACTAGTTTTCTTTTATTACCAGCATGTTGACTAGTTTTCTTTTATTACCAGCACAGTGACTAGTTTTCTTTTATTACCAGCACATTGACTAGTTTTCTTTTATTACCAGCATGTTGACTAGTTTTCTTTTATTACCAGCACCATGACTAGTTTTCTTTTATTACCAGCACCATGACTAGTTTTCTTTTATTACCAGCATGTTGACTAGTTTTCTTTTATTACCAGCACAGTGACTAGTTTTCTTTTATTACCAGCACCATGACTAGTTTTCTTTTATTACCAGCACCATGACTAGTTTTCTTTTATTACCAGCATGTTGACTAGTTTCCTTTTATTACCAGCACAGTGACTAGTTTTCTTTTATTACCAGCACATTGACTAGTTTTCTTTATTACCAGCATGTTGACTAGTTTTCTTTTATTAGCAGCACCATGACTAGTTTTCTTTTATTACCAGCACATTGACTAGTTTTCTTTTATTACCAGCACATTGACTAGTTTTCTTTTATTACCAGCACATTGACTAGTTTTCTTTTAATACCAGCACCATGACTACTTTTCTTTTATTACCAGCACATTGACTAGTTTTCTTTTATTACCAGCACATTGACTAGTTTTCTTTTATTACCAGCATGTTGACTAGTTTTCTTTTATTACCAGCACCATGACTAGTTTTCTTTTATTACCAGCATGTTGACTAGTTTTCTTTTATTACCAGCACCATGACTAGTTTTCTTTTATTACCAGCACATTGACTAGTTTTCTTTTATTACCAGCACCATGACTAGTTTTCTTTTATTACCAGCACATTGACTAGTTTTCTTTTATTACCAGCACCATGACTAGTTTTCTTTTATTACCAGCATGTTGACTAGTTTTCTTTTATTACCAGCACATTGACTAGTTTTCTTTTATTACCAGCATGTTGACTAGTTTTCTTTTATTACCAGCACATTGACTAGTTTTCTTTTATTACCAGCATGTTGACTAGTTTTCTTTTATTACCAGCACAGTGACTAGTTTTCTTTTATTACCAGCACCATGACTAGTTTTCTTTTATTACCAGCACCATGACTAGTTTTCTTTTATTACCAGCATGTTGACTAGTTTCCTTTTATTACCAGCACAGTGACTAGTTTTCTTTTATTACCAGCACATTGACTAGTTTTCTTTATTACCAGCATGTTGACTAGTTTTCTTTTATTAGCAGCACCATGACTAGTTTTCTTTTATTACCAGCATGTTGACTAGTTTTCTTTTATTACCAGCACATTGACTAGTTTTCTTTTATTACCAGCACATTGACTAGTTTTCTTTTATTACCAGCACATTGACTAGTTTTCTTTTAATACCAGCACCATGACTACTTTTCTTTTATTACCAGCACATTGACTAGTTTTCTTTTATTACCAGCACATTGACTAGTTTTCTTTTATTACCAGCATGTTGACTAGTTTTCTTTTATTACCAGCACCATGACTAGTTTTCTTTTATTACCAGCATGTTGACTAGTTTTCTTTTATTACCAGCACCATGACTAGTTTTCTTTTATTACCAGCACATTGACTAGTTTTCTTTTATTACCAGCACCATGACTAGTTTTCTTTTATTACCAGCATGTTGACTAGTTTTCTTTTATTACCAGCACATTGACTAGTTTTCTTTTATTACCAGCATGTTGACTAGTTTTCTTTTATTACCAGCACATTGACTAGTTTTCTTTTATTACCAGCACCATGACTAGTTTTCTTTTATTACCAGCACCATGACTAGTTTTCTTTTATTACCAGCATGTTGACTAGTTTTCTTTTATTACCAGCACAGTGACTAGTTTTCTTTTATTACCAGCACATTGACTAGTTTTCTTTTATTACCAGCATGTTGACTAGTTTTCTTTTATTACCAGCACATTGACTAGTTTTCTTTTATTACCAGCACATTGACTAGTTTTTTTTATTACCAGCACCATGACTAGTTTTCTTTTATTACCAGCACCATGACTAGTTTTTTTTATTACCAGCATGTTGACTAGTTTTCTTTTATTACCAGCACCATGACTAATTTTCTTTTATTACCAGCACATTGACTAGTTTTCTTCTATTACCAGCACCATGACTAGTTTTCTTTTATTACCAGCACCATGACTAGTTTTCTTTTATTACCAGCATGTTGACTAGTTTTCTTTTATTGCCAGCACATTGACTAGTTTTCTTTTATTACCAGCATGTTGAATAGTTTTCTTTTATTACCAGCACATTGACTAGTTTTCTTTTATTACCAGCATGTTGACTAGTTTTCTTTTATTACCAGCACAGTGACTAGTTTTCTTTTATTACCAGCACATTGACTAGTTTTCTTTTATTACCAGCATGTTGACTAGTTTTCTTTTATTACCAGCACCATGACTAGTTTTCTTTTATTACCAGCACCATGACTAGTTTTCTTTTATTACCAGCATGTTGACTAGTTTTCTTTTATTACCAGCACCATGACTAGTTTTCTTTTATTACCTGCACATTGACTAGTTTTCTTTTATTACCAGCATGTTGACTAGTTTTCTTTTATTACCAGCACAGTGACTAGTTTTCTTTTATTACCAGCACCATGACTAGTTTTCTTTTATTACCAGCACCATGACTAGTTTTCTTTTATTACCAGCACATTGACTAGTTTTCTTTTATTACCAGCATGTTGACTAGTTTTCTTTTATTACCAGCACAGTGACTAGTTTTCTTTTATTACCAGCACATTGACTAGTTTTCTTTTATTACCAGCATGTTGACTAGTTTTCTTTTATTACCAGCACCATGACTAATTTTCTTTTATTACCAGCACATTGACTAGTTTTCTTTTATTACCAGCACCATGACTAGTTTTCTTTTATTACCAGCACCATGACTAGTTTTCTTTTATTACCAGCACATTGACTAGTTTTCTTTTATTACCAGCATGTTGAATAGTTTTCTTTTATTACCAGCACATTGACTAGTTTTCTTTTATTACCAGCATGTTGACTAGTTTTCTTTTATTACCAGCACAGTGACTAGTTTTCTTTTATTACCAGCACATTGACTAGTTTTCTTTTATTACCAGCATGTTGACTAGTTTTCTTTTATTACCAGCACCATGACTAGTTTTCTTTTATTACCAGCACCATGACTAGTTTTCTTTTATTACCAGCATGTTGACTAGTTTTCTTTTATTACCAGCACCATGACTAGTTTTCTTTTATTACCAGCACATTGACTAGTTTTCTTTTATTACCAGCACATTGACTAGTTTTCTTTTATTACCAGCATGTTGACTAGTTTTCTTTTATTACCAGCACAGTGACTAGTTTTCTTTTATTACCAGCATGTTGACTAGTTTTCTTTTATTACCAGCACCATGACTAGTTTTCTTTTATTACCAGCACCATGACTAGTTTTCTTTTATTACCAGCACATTGACTAGTTTTCTTTTATTACCAGCATGTTGAATAGTTTTCTTTTATTACCAGCACATTGACTAGTTTTCTTTTATTACCAGCATGTTGACTAGTTTTCTTTTATTACCAGCACAGTGACTAGTTTTCTTTTATTACCAGCACATTGACTAGTTTTCTTTTATTACCAGCATGTTGACTAGTTTTCTTTTATTACCAGCACCATGACTAGTTTTCTTTTATTACCAGCACCATGACTAGTTTTCTTTTATTACCAGCATGTTGACTAGTTTTCTTTTATTACCAGCACCATGACTAGTTTTCTTTTATTACCAGCACATTGACTAGTTTTCTTTTATTACCAGCACATTGACTAGTTTTCTTTTATTACCAGCATGTTGACTAGTTTTCTTTTATTACCAGCACAGTGACTAGTTTTCTTTTATTACCAGCATGTTGACTAGTTTTCTTTTATTACCAGCATGTTGACTAGTTTTCTTTTATTACCAGCACCATGACTAATTTTCTTTTATTACCAGCACCATGACTAGTTTTCTTTTATTACCAGCACATTGACTAGTTTTCTTTTATTACCAGCATTTTGATTAGTTTTCTTTTATTACCAGCACCATGACTAGTTTTCTTTTATTACCAGCATGTTGACTAGTTTTCTTTTATTACCAGCACATTGACTAGTTTTCTTTTATTACCAGCACCATGACTAGTTTTCTTTTATTACCAGCATGTTGACTAGTTTTCTTTTATTACCAGCACAGTAACTAGTTTTCTTTTATTACCAGCACATTGACTAGTTTTCTTTTATTACCAGCATGTTGACTAGTTTTCTTTTATTACCAGCACATTGAATAGTTTTCTTTTATTACCAGCATGTTGACTAGTTTTCTTTTATTACCAGCACATTGACTAGTTTTCTTTTATTACCAGCATGTTGACTAGTTTTCTTTTATTACCAGCACAGTGACTAGTTTTCTTTTATTACCAGCACCATTACTAGTTTTCTTTTATTACCAGCACATTGACTAGTTTTCTTTTATTACCAGCACCATGACTAGTTTTCTTTTATTACCAGCACCATGACTAGTTTTCTTTTATTACCAGCACCATGACTAGTTTTCTTTTATTACCAGCACATTGACTAGTTTTCTTTTATTACCAGCATGTTGACTAGTTTTCTTTTATTACCAGCACAGTGACTAGTTTTCTTTTATTACCAGCACATTGACTAGTTTTCTTTTATTACCAGCATGTTGACTAGTTTTCTTTTATTACCAGCACCATGACTAGTTTTCTTTTATTACCAGCACCATGACTAGTTTTCTTTTATTACCAGCACATTGACTAGTTTTCTTTTATTACCAGCATGTTGACTAGTTTTCTTTTATTACCAGCACAGTGACTAGTTTTCTTTTATTACCAGCACATTGACTAGTTTTCTTTTATTACCAGCATGTTGACTAGTTTTCTTTTATTACCAGCACCATGACTAGTTTTCTTTTATTACCAGCACCATGACTAGTTTTCTTTTATTACCAGCATGTTGACTAGTTTTCTTTTATTACCAGCACCATGACTAGTTTTCTTTTATTACCAGCACATTGACTAGTTTTCTTTTATTACCAGCACATTGACTAGTTTTCTTTTATTACCAGCATGTTGACTAGTTTTCTTTTATTACCAGCACAGTGACTAATTTTCCTTTATTACCAGCATGTTGACTAGTTTTCTTTTATTACCAGCACCATGACTAGTTTTCTTTTATTACCAGCACCATGACTAGTTTTCTTTTATTACCAGCACATTGAATAGTTTTCTTTTATTACCAGCACATTGACTAGTTTTCTTTTATTACCAGCACATTGACTAGTTTTCTTTTATTACCAGCATGTTGACTAGTTTTCTTTTATTACCAGCACAGTGACTAGTTTTCTTTTATTACCAGCACATTGACTAGTTTTCTTTTATTACCAGCATGTTGACTAGTTTTCTTTTATTACCAGCACCATGACTAGTTTTCTTTTATTACCAGCACCATGACTAGTTTTCTTTTATTACCAGCATGTTGACTAGTTTTCTTTTATTACCAGCACCATGACTAGTTTTCTTTTATTACCAGCACACTGACTAGTTTTCTTTTATTACCAGCACATTGACTAGTTTTCTTTTATTACCAGCATGTTGACTAGTTTTCTTTTATTACCAGCACAGTGACTAGTTTTCTTTTATTACCAGCATGTTGACTAGTTTTCTTTTATTACCAGCATGTTGACTAGTTTTCTTTTATTACCAGCACCATGACTAATTTTCTTTTATTACCAGCACCATGACTAGTTTTCTTTTATTACCAGCACCATGACTAGTTTTCTTTTATTACCAGCACATTGACTAGTTTTCTTTTATTACCAGCATTTTGATTAGTTTTCTTTTATTACCAGCACCATGACTAGTTTTCTTTTATTACCAGCATGTTGACTAGTTTTCTTTTATTACCAGCACATTGACTAGTTTTCTTTTATTACCAGCACCATGACTAGTTTTCTTTTATTACCAGCATGTTGACTAGTTTTCTTTTATTACCAGCACAGTAACTAGTTTTCTTTTATTACCAGCACATTGACTAGTTTTCTTTTATTACCAGCATGTTGACTAGTTTTCTTTTATTACCAGCACATTGAATAGTTTTCTTTTATTTCCAGCATGTTGACTAGTTTTCTTTTATTACCAGCACATTGACTAGTTTTCTTTTATTACCAGCATGTTGACTAGTTTTCTTTTATTACCAGCACAGTGACTAGTTTTCTTTTATTACCAGCACCATTACTAGTTTTCTTTTATTACCAGCATGTTGACTAGTTTTCTTTTATTACCAGCACATTGACTAGTTTTCTTTTATTACCAGCACCATGACTAGTTTTCTTTTATTACCAGCACCATGACTAGTTTTCTTTTATTACCAGCACATTGACTAGTTTTCTTTTATTACCAGCACAGTGACTAGTTTTCTTTTATTACCAGCACATTGACTAGTTTTCTTTTATTACCAGCATGTTGACTAGTTTTCTTTTATTACCAGCACATTGACTAGTTTTCTTTTATTACCAGCATGTTGACTAGTTTTCTTTTATTACCAGCATGTTGACTAGTTTTCTTTTATTACCAGCACCATGACTAGTTTTCTTTTATTACCAGCATGTTGACTAGTTTTCTTTTATTACCAGCACATTGACTAGTTTTCTTTTATTACCAGCACCATGACTAGTTTTCTTTTATTACCAGCACCATGACTAGTTTTCTTTTATTACCAGCATGTTGACTAGTTTTCTTTTATTACCAGCACAGTGACTAGTTTTCTTTTATTACCAGCACATTGACTAGTTTTCTTTTATTACCAGCATGTTGACTAGTTTTCTTTTATTACCAGCACATTGACTAGTTTTCTTTTATTACCAGCACATTGACTAGTTTTTTTTTATTACCAGCACCATGACTAGTTTTCTTTTATTACCAGCACCATGACTAGTTTTTTTATTACCAGCATGTTGACTAGTTTTCTTTTATTACCAGCACCATGACTAATTTTCTTTTATTACCAGCACATTGACTAGTTTTCTTCTATTACCAGCACCATGACTAGTTTTCTTTTATTACCAGCACCATGACTAGTTTTCTTTTATTACCAGCATGTTGACTAGTTTTCTTTTATTACCAGCACATTGACTAGTTTTCTTTTATTACCAGCATGTTGAATAGTTTTCTTTTATTACCAGCACATTGACTAGTTTTCTTTTATTACCAGCATGTTGACTAGTTTTCTTTTATTACCAGCACAGTGACTAGTTTTCTTTTATTACCAGCACATTGACTAGTTTTCTTTTATTACCAGCATGTTGACTAGTTTTCTTTTATTACCAGCACCATGACTAGTTTTCTTTTATTACCAGCACCATGACTAGTTTTCTTTTATTACCAGCATGTTGACTAGTTTTCTTTTATTACCAGCACCATGACTAGTTTTCTTTTATTACCTGCACATTGACTAGTTTTCTTTTATTACCAGCATGTTGACTAGTTTTCTTTTATTACCAGCACAGTGACTAGTTTTCTTTTATTACCAGCACCATGACTAGTTTTCTTTTATTACCAGCATGTTGACTAGTTTTCTTTTATTACCAGCACATTGACTAGTTTTCTTTTATTACCAGCATGTTGACTAGTTTTCTTTTATTACCAGCACAGTGACTAGTTTTCTTTTATTACCAGCACATTGACTAGTTTTCTTTTATTACCAGCACATTGACTAGTTTTCTTTTATTACCAGCACCATGACTAATTTTCTTTTATTACCAGCACATTGACTAGTTTTCTTTTATTACCAGCACCATGACTAGTTTTCTTTTATTACCAGCACCATGACTAGTTTTCTTTTATTACCAGCATGTTGACTAGTTTTCTTTTATTACCAGCACCATGACTAGTTTTCTTTTATTACCAGCATGTTGACTAGTTTTCTTTTATTACCAGCACCATGACTAGTTTTCTTTTATTACCAGCACCATGACTAGTTTTCTTTTATTACCAGCATGTTGACTAGTTTTCTTTTATTACCAGCACCATGACTAGTTTTCTTTTATTACCAGCACATTGACTAGTTTTCTTTTATTACCAGCACATTGACTAGTTTTCTTTTATTACCAGCATGTTGACTAGTTTTCTTTTATTACCAGCACAGTGACTAGTTTTCTTTTATTACCAGCATGTTGACTAGTTTTCTTTTATTACCAGCATGTTGACTAGTTTTCTTTTATTACCAGCACCATGACTAATTTTCTTTTATTACCAGCACCATGACTAGTTTTCTTTTATTACCAGCACCATGACTGGTTTTCTTTTATTACCAGCATGTTGACTAGTTTTCTTTTATTACCAGCACATTGACTAGTTTTCTTTTATTACCAGCATTTTGATTAGTTTTCTTTTATTACCAGCACCATGACTAGTTTTCTTTTATTACCAGCATGTTGACTAGTTTTCTTTTATTACCAGCACATTGACTAGTTTTCTTTTATTACCAGCACCATGACTAGTTTTCTTTTATTACCAGCATGTTGACTAGTTTTATTTTATTACCAGCACAGTAACTAGTTTTCTTTTATTACCAGCACATTGACTAGTTTTCTTTTATTACCAGCATGTTGACTAGTTTTCTTTTATTACCAGCACATTGAATAGTTTTCTTTTATTACCAGCATGTTGACTAGTTTTCTTTTATTACCAGCACCATGACTAGTTTTCTTTTATTACCAGCATGTTGACTAGTTTTCTTTTATTACCAGCACCATGACTAGTTTTCTTTTATTACCTGCACATTGACTAGTTTTCTTTTATTACCAGCATGTTGACTAGTTTTCTTTTATTACCAGCACAGTGACTAGTTTTCTTTTATTACCAGCACCATGACTAGTTTTCTTTTATTACCAGCACATTGACTAGTTTTCTTTTATTACCAGCATGTTGACTAGTTTTCTTTTATTACCAGCACAGTGACTAGTTTTCTTTTATTACCAGCACATTGACTAGTTTTCTTTTATTACCAGCATGTTGACTAGTTTTCTTTTATTACCAGCACCATGACTAATTTTCTTTTATTACCAGCACATTGACTAGTTTTCTTTTATTACCAGCACCATGACTAGTTTTCTTTTATTACCAGCACCATGACTAGTTTTCTTTTATTACCAGCATGTTGACTAGTTTTCTTTTATTACCAGCACATTGACTAGTTTTCTTTTATTACCAGCATGTTGAATAATTTTCTTTTATTACCAGCACATTGACTAGTTTTCTTTTATTACCAGCATGTTGACTAGTTTTCTTTTATTACCAGCACAGTGACTAGTTTTCTTTTATTACCAGCACATTGACTAGTTTTCTTTTATTACCAGCATGTTGACTAGTTTTCTTTTATTACCAGCACCATGACTAGTTTTCTTTTATTACCAGCACCATGACTAGTTTTCTTTTATTACCAGCATGTTGACTAGTTTTCTTTTATTACCAGCACCATGACTAGTTTTCTTTTATTACCAGCACATTGACTAGTTTTCTTTTATTACCAGCACATTGACTAGTTTTCTTTTATTACCAGCATGTTGACTAGTTTTCTTTTATTACCAGCACAGTGACTAGTTTTCTTTTATTACCAGCATGTTGACTAGTTTTCTTTTATTACCAGCACCATGACTAATTTTCTTTTATTACCAGCACCATGACTAGTTTTCTTTTATTACCAGCACCATGACTAGTTTTCTTTTATTACCAGCATGTTGACTAGTTTTCTTTTATTACCAGCACATTGACTAGTTTTCTTTTATTACCAGCATTTTGATTAGTTTTCTTTTATTACCAGCACCATGACTAGTTTTCTTTTATTACCAGCACAGTGACTAGTTTTCTTTTATTACCAGCACATTGACTAGTTTTCTTTTATTACCAGCATGTTGACTAGTTTTCTTTTATTACCAGCACCATGACTAGTTTTCTTTTATTACCAGCACCATGACTAGTTTTCTTTTATTACCAGCATGTTGACTAGTTTTCTTTTATTACCAGCACCATGACTAGTTTTCTTTTATTACCTGCACATTGACTAGTTTTCTTTTATTACCAGCATGTTGACTAGTTTTCTTTTATTACCAGCACAGTGACTAGTTTTCTTTTATTACCAGCACCATGACTAGTTTTCTTTTATTACCAGCACCATGACTAGTTTTCTTTTATTACCAGCACATTGACTAGTTTTCTTTTATTACCAGCATGTTGACTAGTTTTCTTTTATTACCAGCACAGTGACTAGTTTTCTTTTATTACCAGCACATTGACTAGTTTTCTTTTATTACCAGCATGTTGACTAGTTTTCTTTTATTACCAGCACCATGACTAATTTTCTTTTATTACCAGCACATTGACTAGTTTTCTTTTATTACCAGCACCATGACTAGTTTTCTTTTATTACCAGCACCATGACTAGTTTTCTTTTATTACCAGCATGTTGACTAGTTTTCTTTTATTACCAGCACATTGACTAGTTTTCTTTTATTACCAGCATTTTGATTAGTTTTCTTTTATTACCAGCACCATGACTAGTTTTCTTTTATTACCAGCATGTTGACTAGTTTTCTTTTATTACCAGCACATTGACTAGTTTTCTTTTATTACCAGCACCATGACTAGTTTTCTTTTATTACCAGCATGTTGACTAGTTTTCTTTTATTACCAGCATGTTGACTAGTTTTCTTTTATTACCAGCACCATGACTAGTTTTCTTTTATTACCAGCACCATGACTAGTTTTCTTTTATTACCAGCATGTTGACTAGTTTTCTTTTATTACCAGCACCATGACTAGTTTTCTTTTATTACCAGCACATTGACTAGTTTTCTTTTATTACCAGCACATTGACTAGTTTTCTTTTATTACCAGCATGTTGACTAGTTTTCTTTTATTACCAGCATGTTGACTAGTTTTCTTTTATTACCAGCACCATGACTAATTTTCTTTTATTACCAGCACCATGACTAGTTTTCTTTTATTACCAGCACCATGACTAGTTTTGTTTTATTACCAGCATGTTGACTAGTTTTCTTTTATTACCAGCACATTGACTAGTTTTCTTTTATTACCAGCATTTTGATTAGTTTTCTTTTATTACCAGCACCATGACTAGTTTTCTTTTATTACCAGCATGTTGACTAGTTTTCTTTTATTACCAGCACATTGACTAGTTTTCTTTTATTACCAGCACCATGACTAGTTTTCTTTTATTACCAGCATGTTGACTAGTTTTCTTTTATTACCAGCATGTTGACTAGTTTTCTTTTATTACCAGCACAGTGACTAGTTTTCTTTTATTACCAGCACATTGACTAGTTTTCTTTTATTACCAGCATGTTGACTAGTTTTCTTTTATTACCAGCACCATGACTAGTTTTCTTTTATTACCAGCACCATGACTAGTTTTCTTTTATTACCAGCATGTTGACTAGTTTTCTTTTATTACCAGCACCATGACTAGTTTTCTTTTATTACCTGCACATTGACTAGTTTTCTTTTATTACCAGCATGTTGACTAGTTTTCTTTTATTACCAGCACAGTGACTAGTTTTCTTTTATTACCAGCACCATGACTAGTTTTCTTTTATTACCAGCACCATGACTAGTTTTCTTTTATTACCAGCACATTGACTAGTTTTCTTTTATTACCAGCATGTTGACTAGTTTTCTTTTATTACCAGCACAGTGACTAGTTTTCTTTTATTACCAGCACATTGACTAGTTTTCTTTTATTACCAGCATGTTGACTAGTTTTCTTTTATTACCAGCACCATGACTAATTTTCTTTTATTACCAGCACATTGACTAGTTTTCTTTTATTACCAGCACCATGACTAGTTTTCTTTTATTACCAGCACCATGACTAGTTTTCTTTTATTACCAGCATGTTGACTAGTTTTCTTTTATTACCAGCACATTGACTAGTTTTCTTTTATTACCAGCATGTTGAATAGTTTTCTTTTATTACCAGCACATTGACTAGTTTTCTTTTATTACCAGCATGTTGACTAGTTTTCTTTTATTACCAGCACAGTGACTAGTTTTCTTTTATTACCAGCACATTGACTAGTTTTCTTTTACTACCAGCATGTTGACTAGTTTTCTTTTATTACCAGCACCATGACTAGTTTTCTTTTATTACCAGCACCATGACTAGTTTTCTTTTATTACCAGCATGTTGACTAGTTTTCTTTTATTACCAGCACCATGACTAGTTTTCTTTTATTACCAGCACATTGACTAGTTTTCTTTTATTACCAGCACATTGACTAGTTTTCTTTTATTACCAGCATGTTGACTAGTTTTCTTTTATTACCAGCACAGTGACTAGTTTTCTTTTATTACCAGCATGTTGACTAGTTTTCTTTTATTACCAGCATGTTGACTAGTTTTCTTTTATTACCAGCACCATGACTAATTTTCTTTTATTACCAGCACCATGACTAGTTTTCTTTTATTACCAGCACCATGACTAGTTTTCTTTTATTACCAGCATGTTGACTAGTTTTCTTTTATTACCAGCACATTGACTAGTTTTCTTTTATTACCAGCATTTTGATTAGTTTTCTTTTATTACCAGCACCATGACTAGTTTTCTTTTATTACCAGCATGTTGACTAGTTTTCTTTTATTACCAGCACATTGACTAGTTTTCTTTTATTACCAGCATGTTGACTAGTTTTCTTTTATTACCAGCATGTTGACTAGTTTTCTTTTATTACCAGCACAGTAACTAGTTTTCTTTTATTACCAGCACATTGACTAGTTTTCTTTTATTACCAGCATGTTGACTAGTTTTCTTTTATTACCAGCACATTGAATAGTTTTCTTTTATTACCAGCATGTTGACTAGTTTTCTTTTATTACCAGCACCATGACTAGTTTTCTTTTATTACCAGCATGTTGACTAGTTTTCTTTTATTACCAGCACCATGACTAGTTTTCTTTTATTACCTGCACATTGACTAGTTTTCTTTTATTACCAGCATGTTGACTAGTTTTCTTTTATTACCAGCACAGTGACTAGTTTTCTTTTATTACCAGCACCATGACTAGTTTTCTTTTATTACCAGCACCATGACTAGTTTTCTTTTATTACCAGCATGTTGACTAGTTTTCTTTTATTACCAGCACAGTGACTAGTTTTCTTTTATTACCAGCACATTGACTAGTTTTCTTTTATTACCAGCATGTTGACTAGTTTTCTTTTATTACCAGCACCATGACTAATTTTCTTTTATTACCAGCACATTGACTAGTTTTCTTTTATTACCAGCACCATGACTAGTTTTCTTTTATTACCAGCACCATGACTAGTTTTCTTTTATTACCAGCATGTTGACTAGTTTTCTTTTATTACCAGCACATTGACTAGTTTTCTTTTATTACCAGCATGTTGAATAGTTTTCTTTTATTACCAGCACATTGACTAGTTTTCTTTTATTACCAGCATGTTGACTAGTTTTCTTTTATTACCAGCACAGTGACTAGTTTTCTTTTATTACCAGCACATTGACTAGTTTTCTTTTATTACCAGCACCATGACTAGTTTTCTTTTATTACCAGCACCATGACTAGTTTTCTTTTATTACCAGCATGTTGACTAGTTTTCTTTTATTACCAGCACCATGACTAGTTTTCTTTTATTACCAGCACATTGACTAGTTTTCTTTTATTACCAGCACATTGACTAGTTTTCTTTTATTACCAGCATGTTGACTAGTTTTCTTTTATTACCAGCACAGTGACTAGTTTTCTTTTATTACCAGCATGTTGACTAGTTTTCTTTTATTACCAGCATGTTGACTAGTTTTCTTTTATTACCAGCACCATGACTAATTTTCTTTTATTACCAGCACCATGACTAGTTTTCTTTTATTACCAGCATGTTGACTAGTTTTCTTTTATTACCAGCACATTGACTAGTTTTCTTTTATTACCAGCATTTTGATTAGTTTTCTTTTATTACCAGCACCATGACTAGTTTTCTTTTATTACCAGCATGTTGACTAGTTTTCTTTTATTACCAGCACATTGACTAGTTTTCTTTTATTACCAGCACCATGACTAGTTTTCTTTTATTACCAGCACAGTAACTAGTTTTCTTTTATTACCAGCACATTGACTAGTTTTCTTTTATTACCAGCATGTTGACTAGTTTTCTTTTATTACCAGCACATTGAATAGTTTTCTTTTATTACCAGCATGTTGACTAGTTTTCTTTTATTACCAGCACATTGACTAGTTTTCTTTTATTACCAGCATGTTGACTAGTTTTCTTTTATTACCAGCACAGTGACTAGTTTTCTTTTATTACCAGCACCATTACTAGTTTTCTTTTATTACCAGCATGTTGACTAGTTTTCTTTTATTACCAGCACATTGACTAGTTTTCTTTTATTACCAGCACCATGACTAGTTTTCTTTTATTACCAGCACATTGACTAGTTTTCTTTTATTACCAGCACAGTGACTAGTTTTCTTTTATTACCAGCACATTGACTAGTTTTCTTTTATTACCAGCATGTTGACTAGTTTTCTTTTATTACCAGCACATTGACTAGTTTTCTTTTATTACCAGCACATTGACTAGTTTTCTTTTATTACCAGCACATTGACTAGTTTTTTTTTATTACCAGCACCATGACTACTTTTCTTTTATTACGAGCATGTTGACTAGTTTTCTTTTATTACCAGCACATTGACTAGTTTTTTTTTTATTACCAGCACCATGACTAGTTTTCTTTTATTACCAGCACCATGACTAGTTTTCTTTTATTACCAGCATGTTGACTAGTTTTCTTTTATTACCAGCACATTGACTAGTTTTCTTTTATTACCAGCATGTTGACTAGTTTTCTTTTATTACCAGCACATTGACTAGTTTTCTTTTATTACCAGCATGTTGACTAGTTTTCTTTTATTACCAGCATGTTGACTAGTTTTCTTTTATTACGAGCATGTTGACTAGTTTTCTTTTATTACCAGCACCATGACTAGTTTTCTTTTATTACCAGCACCATGACTAGTTTTCTTTTATTACCAGCACAGTGACTAGTTTTCTTTTATAACCAGCACATTGACTAGTTTTCTTTTATTACCAGCATGTTGACTAGTTTTCTTTTATTACCAGCACATTGACTAGTTTTCTTTTATTACCAGCATGTTGAATTGTTTTCTTTTATTACCAGCACCATGCCTAGTTTTCTTTTATTACCAGCATGTTGACTAGTTTTCTTTTATTACCAGCACAGTGACTAGTTTTCTTTTATTACCAGCACATTGACTAGTTTTCTTTTATTACCAGCATGTTGACTAGTTTTCTTTTATTAGCAGCACATTGACTACTTTTCTTTTATTACCAGCACATTGACTAGTTTTCTTTTATTACCAGCACATTGACTAGTTTTCTTTTATTACCAGCATGTTGACTAGTTTTCTTTTATTACCAGCACAGTGACTAGTTTTCTTTTATTACCAGCACATTGACTAGTTTTCTTTTATTACCAGCATGTTGACTAGTTTTCTTTTATTACCAGCACCATGACTAGTTTTATTTAATTACCAGCATGTTGACTAGTTTTCTTTTATTACCAGCACCATGACTAGTTTTCTTTTATTACCAGCACATTGACTAGTTTTCTTTTATTACCAGCACATTGACTAGTTTTCTTTTATTACCAGCATGTTGACTAGTTTTCTTTTATTACCAGCACAGTGACTAGTTTTCTTTTATTACCAGCACAGTGACTAGTTTTTTTTTATTACCAGCACATTGACTAGTTTTCTTTTATTACCAGCATGTTGACTAGTTTTCTTTTATTACCAGCATGTTGACTAGTTTTCTTTTATTACCAGCACATTGACTAGTTTTCTTTTATTACCAGCACCATGACTAGTTTTCTTTTATTACCAGCACATTGACTAGTTTTCTTTTATTACCAGCACAGTGACTAGTTTTCTTTTATTACCAGCACATTGACTAGTTTTCTTTTATTACCAGCATGTTGACTAGTTTTCTTTTATTACCAGCACATTGACTAGTTTTCTTTTATTACCAGCACATTGACTAGTTTTTTTTTATTACCAGCACCATGACTACTTTTCTTTTATTACGAGCATGTTGACTAGTTTTCTTTTATTACCAGCACATTGACTAGTTTTTTTTTTATTACCAGCACCATGACTAGTTTTCTTTTATTACCAGCACCATGACTAGTTTTCTTTTATTACCAGCATGTTGACTAGTTTTCTTTTATTACCAGCACATTGACTAGTTTTCTTTTATTACCAGCATGTTGACTAGTTTTCTTTTATTACCAGCACATTGACTAGTTTTCTTTTATTACCAGCATGTTGACTAGTTTTCTTTTATTACCAGCATGTTGACTAGTTTTCTTTTATTACGAGCATGTTGACTAGTTTTCTTTTATTACCAGCACCATGACTAGTTTTCTTTTATTACCAGCACCATGACTAGTTTTCTTTTATTACCAGCACAGTGACTAGTTTTCTTTTATAACCAGCACATTGACTAGTTTTCTTTTATTACCAGCATGTTGACTAGTTTTCTTTTATTACCAGCACATTGACTAGTTTTCTTTTATTACCAGCATGTTGAATAGTTTTCTTTTATTACCAGCACCATGACTAGTTTTCTTTTATTACCAGCATGTTGACTAGTTTTCTTTTATTACCAGCACAGTGACTAGTTTTCTTTTATTACCAGCACATTGACTAGTTTTCTTTTATTACCAGCATGTTGACTAGTTTTCTTTTATTAGCAGCACATTGACTACTTTTCTTTTATTACCAGCACATTGACTAGTTTTCTTTTATTACCAGCACATTAACTAGTTTTCTTTTATTACCAGCATGTTGACTAGTTTTCTTTTATTACCAGCACAGTGACTAGTTTTCTTTTATTACCAGCACATTGACTAGTTTTCTTTTATTACCAGCATGTTGACTAGTTTTCTTTTATTACCAGCACCATGACTAGTTTTATTTAATTACCAGCATGTTGACTAGTTTTCTTTTATTACCAGCACCATGACTAGTTTTCTTTTATTACCAGCACATTGACTAGTTTTCTTTTATTACCAGCACATTGACTAGTTTTCTTTTATTACCAGCATGTTGACTAGTTTTCTTTTATTACCAGCACAGTGACTAGTTTTCTTTTATTACCAGCACAGTGACTAGTTTTTTTTTATTACCAGCACATTGACTAGTTTTCTTTTATTACCAGCATGTTGACTAGTTTTCTTTTATTACCAGCACCATGACTAATTTTCTTTTATTACCAGCACCATGACTAGTTTTCTTTTATTACCAGCATGTTGACTAGTTTTCTTTTATTACCAGCACATTGACTAGTTTTCTTTTATTACCAGCATGTTGACTAGTTTTCTTTTATTACCAGCACATTGACTAGTTTTCTTTTATTACCAGCATGTTTACTAGTTTTCTTTTATTACCAGCACAGTGACTAGTTTTCTTTTATTACCAGCACCATTACTAGTTTTCTTTTATTACCAGCATGTTGACTAGTTTTCTTTTATTACCAGCACATTGACTAGTTTTCTTTTATTACCAGCACCATGACTAGTTTTCTTTTATTACCAGCACATTGACTAGTTTTCTTTTATTACCAGCATGTTGACTAGTTTTCTTTTATTACCAGCACAGTGACTAGTTTTCTTTTATTACCAGCACATTGACTAGTTTTCTTTTATTACCAGCATGTTGACTAGTTTTCTTTTATTACCAGCACATTGACTAGTTTTCTTTTATTACCAGCACATTGACTAGTTTTTTTTTATTACCAGCACCATGACTAGTTTTCTTTTATTACCAGCACCATGACTAGTTTTCTTTTATTACGAGCATGTTGACTAGTTTTCTTTTATTACCAGCACATTGACTAGTTTTTTTTATTACCAGCACCATGACTAGTTTTCTTTTATTACCAGCACCATGACTAGTTTTCTTTTATTACCAGCATGTTGACTAGTTTTCTTTTATTACCAGCACCATGACTAGTTTTCTTTTATTACCAGCACATTGACTAGTTTTCTTTTATTACCAGCACATTGACTAGTTTTCTTTTATTACCAGCATGTTGACTAGTTTTCTTTTATTACCAGCACAGTGACTAGTTTTCTTTTATTACCAGCACAGTGACTAGTTTTTTTTTATTACCAGCACATTGACTAGTTTTCTTTTATTACCAGCATGTTGACTAGTTTTCTTTTATTACCAGCACCATGACTAATTTTCTTTTATTACCAGCACCATGACTAGTTTTCTTTTATTACCAGCATGTTGACTAGTTTTCTTTTATTACCAGCACATTGACTAGTTTTCTTTTATTACCAGCATGTTTACTAGTTTTCTTTTATTACCAGCACAGTGACTAGTTTTCTTTTATTACCAGCACCATTACTAGTTTTCTTTTATTACCAGCATGTTGACTAGTTTTCTTTTATTACCAGCACATTGACTAGTTTTCTTTTATTACCAGCACCATGACTAGTTTTCTTTTATTACCAGCACCATGACTAGTTTTCTTTTATTACCAGCATGTTGACTAGTTTTCTTTTATTACCAGCACAGTGACTAGTTTTCTTTTATTACCAGCACATTGACTAGTTTTCTTTTATTACCAGCATGTTGACTAGTTTTCTTTTATTACCAGCACATTGACTAGTTTTCTTTTATTACCAGCACATTGACTAGTTTTTTTTTTTATTACCAGCACCATGACTAGTTTTCTTTTATTACCAGCACATTGACTAGTTTTCTTTTATTACCAGCATGTTGACTAGTTTTCTTTTATTACCAGCATGTTGACTAGTTTTCTTTTATTACGAGCATGTTGACTAGTTTTCTTTTATTACCAGCACCATGACTAGTTTTCTTTTATTACCAGCACCATGACTAGTTTTCTTTTATTACCAGCACAGTGACTAGTTTTCTTTTATAACCAGCACATTGACTAGTTTTCTTTTATTACCAGCATGTTGACTAGTTTTCTTTTATTACCAGCACATTGACTAGTTTTCTTTTATTACCAGCATGTTGAATTGTTTTCTTTTATTACCAGCACCATGCCTAGTTTTCTTTTATTACCAGCATGTTGACTAGTTTTCTTTTATTACCAGCACAGTGACTAGTTTTCTTTTATTACCAGCACATTGACTAGTTTTCTTTTATTACCAGCATGTTGACTAGTTTTCTTTTATTAGCAGCACATTGACTACTTTTCTTTTATTACCAGCACATTGACTAGTTTTCTTTTATTACCAGCACATTGACTAGTTTTCTTTTATTACCAGCATGTTGACTAGTTTTCTTTTATTACCAGCACAGTGACTAGTTTTCTTTTATTACCAGCACATTGACTAGTTTTCTTTTATTACCAGCATGTTGACTAGTTTTCTTTTATTACCAGCACCATGACTAGTTTTATTTAATTACCAGCATGTTGACTAGTTTTCTTTTATTACCAGCACCATGACTAGTTTTCTTTTATTACCAGCACATTGACTAGTTTTCTTTTATTACCAGCACATTGACTAGTTTTCTTTTATTACCAGCATGTTGACTAGTTTTCTTTTATTACCAGCACAGTGACTAGTTTTCTTTTATTACCAGCACAGTGACTAGTTTTTTTTTATTACCAGCACATTGACTAGTTTTCTTTTATTACCAGCATGTTGACTAGTTTTCTTTTATTACCAGCATGTTGACTAGTTTTCTTTTATTACCAGCACATTGACTAGTTTTCTTTTATTACCAGCACCATGACTAGTTTTCTTTTATTACCAGCACATTGACTAGTTTTCTTTTATTACCAGCACAGTGACTAGTTTTCTTTTATTACCAGCACATTGACTAGTTTTCTTTTATTACCAGCATGTTGACTAGTTTTCTTTTATTACCAGCACATTGACTAGTTTTCTTTTATTACCAGCACATTGACTAGTTTTTTTTTATTACCAGCACCATGACTACTTTTCTTTTATTACGAGCATGTTGACTAGTTTTCTTTTATTACCAGCACATTGACTAGTTTTTTTTTTATTACCAGCACCATGACTAGTTTTCTTTTATTACCAGCACCATGACTAGTTTTCTTTTATTACCAGCATGTTGACTAGTTTTCTTTTATTACCAGCACATTGACTAGTTTTCTTTTATTACCAGCATGTTGACTAGTTTTCTTTTATTACCAGCACATTGACTAGTTTTCTTTTATTACCAGCATGTTGACTAGTTTTCTTTTATTACCAGCATGTTGACTAGTTTTCTTTTATTACGAGCATGTTGACTAGTTTTCTTTTATTACCAGCACCATGACTAGTTTTCTTTTATTACCAGCACCATGACTAGTTTTCTTTTATTACCAGCACAGTGACTAGTTTTCTTTTATAACCAGCACATTGACTAGTTTTCTTTTATTACCAGCATGTTGACTAGTTTTCTTTTATTACCAGCACATTGACTAGTTTTCTTTTATTACCAGCATGTTGAATAGTTTTCTTTTATTACCAGCACCATGACTAGTTTTCTTTTATTACCAGCATGTTGACTAGTTTTCTTTTATTACCAGCACAGTGACTAGTTTTCTTTTATTACCAGCACATTGACTAGTTTTCTTTTATTACCAGCATGTTGACTAGTTTTCTTTTATTAGCAGCACATTGACTACTTTTCTTTTATTACCAGCACATTGACTAGTTTTCTTTTATTTCCAGCACATTAACTAGTTTTCTTTTATTACCAGCATGTTGACTAGTTTTCTTTTATTACCAGCACAGTGACTAGTTTTCTTTTATTACCAGCACATTGACTAGTTTTCTTTTATTACCAGCATGTTGACTAGTTTTCTTTTATTACCAGCACCATGACTAGTTTTATTTAATTACCAGCATGTTGACTAGTTTTCTTTTATTACCAGCACCATGACTAGTTTTCTTTTATTACCAGCACATTGACTAGTTTTCTTTTATTACCAGCACATTGACTAGTTTTCTTTTATTACCAGCATGTTGACTAGTTTTCTTTTATTACCAGCACAGTGACTAGTTTTCTTTTATTACCAGCACAGTGACTAGTTTTTTTTTATTACCAGCACATTGACTAGTTTTCTTTTATTACCAGCATGTTGACTAGTTTTCTTTTATTACCAGCACCATGACTAATTTTCTTTTATTACCAGCACCATGACTAGTTTTCTTTTATTACCAGCATGTTGACTAGTTTTCTTTTATTACCAGCACATTGACTAGTTTTCTTTTATTACCAGCATGTTGACTAGTTTTCTTTTATTACCAGCACATTGACTAGTTTTCTTTTATTACCAGCATGTTTACTAGTTTTCTTTTATTACCAGCACAGTGACTAGTTTTCTTTTATTACCAGCACCATTACTAGTTTTCTTTTATTACCAGCATGTTGACTAGTTTTCTTTTATTACCAGCACATTGACTAGTTTTCTTTTATTACCAGCACCATGACTAGTTTTCTTTTATTACCAGCACATTGACTAGTTTTCTTTTATTACCAGCATGTTGACTAGTTTTCTTTTATTACCAGCACAGTGACTAGTTTTCTTTTATTACCAGCACATTGACTAGTTTTCTTTTATTACCAGCATGTTGACTAGTTTTCTTTTATTACCAGCACATTGACTAGTTTTCTTTTATTACCAGCACATTGACTAGTTTTTTTTTATTACCAGCACCATGACTAGTTTTCTTTTATTACCAGCACCATGACTAGTTTTCTTTTATTACGAGCATGTTGACTAGTTTTCTTTTATTACCAGCACATTGACTAGTTTTTTTTATTACCAGCACCATGACTAGTTTTCTTTTATTACCAGCACCATGACTAGTTTTCTTTTATTACCAGCATGTTGACTAGTTTTCTTTTATTACCAGCACCATGACTAGTTTTCTTTTATTACCAGCACATTGACTAGTTTTCTTTTATTACCAGCACATTGACTAGTTTTCTTTTATTACCAGCATGTTGACTAGTTTTCTTTTATTACCAGCACAGTGACTAGTTTTCTTTTATTACCAGCACAGTGACTAGTTTTTTTTTATTACCAGCACATTGACTAGTTTTCTTTTATTACCAGCATGTTGACTAGTTTTCTTTTATTACCAGCACCATGACTAATTTTCTTTTATTACCAGCACCATGACTAGTTTTCTTTTATTACCAGCATGTTGACTAGTTTTCTTTTATTACCAGCACATTGACTAGTTTTCTTTTATTACCAGCATGTTTACTAGTTTTCTTTTATTACCAGCACAGTGACTAGTTTTCTTTTATTACCAGCACCATTACTAGTTTTCTTTTATTACCAGCATGTTGACTAGTTTTCTTTTATTACCAGCACATTGACTAGTTTTCTTTTATTACCAGCACCATGACTAGTTTTCTTTTATTACCAGCACCATGACTAGTTTTCTTTTATTACCAGCATGTTGACTAGTTTTCTTTTATTACCAGCACAGTGACTAGTTTTCTTTTATTACCAGCACATTGACTAGTTTTCTTTTATTACCAGCATGTTGACTAGTTTTCTTTTATTACCAGCACATTGACTAGTTTTCTTTTATTACCAGCACATTGACTAGTTTTTTTTTTTTATTACCAGCACCATGACTAGTTTTCTTTTATTACCAGCACCATGACTAGTTTTCTTTTATTACGAGCATGTTGACTAGTTTTCTTTTATTACCAGCACATTGACTAGTTTTTTTTATTACCAGCACCATGACTAGTTTTCTTTTATTACCAGCACCATGACTAGTTTTCTTTTATTACCAGCATGTTGACTAGTTTTCTTTTATTACCAGCGCATTGACTAGTTTTCTTTTATTACCAGCACATTGACTAGTTTTCTTTTATTACCAGCATGTTGACTAGTTTTCTTTTATTACCAGCACATTGACTAGTTTTCTTTTATTACCAGCATGTTGACTAGTTTTCTTTTATTACCAGCACAGTGACTAGTTTTCTTTTATTACCAGCATGTTGACTAGTTTTGTTTTATTACCAGCACATTGACTAGTTTTCTTTTATTACCAGCACCATGACTAGTTTTCTTTTATTACCAGCACCATGACTAGTTTTCTTTTATTACCAGCATGTTGACTAGTTTTCTTTTATTACCAGCACAGTGACTAGTTTTCTTTTATAACCAGCACATTGACTAGTTTTCTTTTTATTACGAGCATGTTGACTAGTTTTCTTTTATTACCAGCACCATGACTAGTTTTCTTTTATTACCAGCACCATGACTAGTATCTTTTATTACCAGCACAGTGACTAGTTTTCTTTTATAACCAGCACATTGACTAGTTTTCTTTTATTACCAGCATGTTGACTAGTTTTCTTTTATTACCAGCACATTGACTAGTTTTCTTTTATTACCAGCATGTTGAATAGTTTTCTTTTATTACCAGCACCATGACTAGTTTTCTTTTATTACCAGCATGTTGACTAGTTTTCTTTTATTACCAGCACAGTGACTAGTTTTCTTTTATTACCAGCACATTGACTAGTTTTCTTTTATTACCAGCATGTTGACTAGTTTTCTTTTATTAGCAGCACATTGACTACTTTTCTTTTATTACCAGCACATTGACTAGTTTTCTTTTATTACCAGCACATTGACTAGTTTTCTTTTATTACCAGCATGTTGACTAGTTTTCTTTTATTACCAGCACAGTGACTAGTTTTCTTTTATTACCAGCACATTGACTAGTTTTCTTTTATTACCAGCATGTTGACTAGTTTTCTTTTATTACCAGCACCATGACTAGTTTTATTTAATTACCAGCATGTTGACTAGTTTTCTTTTATTACCAGCACCATGACTAGTTTTCTTTTATTACCAGCACATTGACTAGTTTTCTTTTATTACCAGCACATTGACTAGTTTTCTTTTATTACCAGCATGTTGACTAGTTTTCTTTTATTACCAGCACAGTGACTAGTTTTCTTTTATTACCAGCACAGTGACTAGTTTTTTTTATTACCAGCACATTGACTAGTTTTCTTTTATTACCAGCATGTTGACTAGTTTTCTTTTATTACCAGCACCATGACTAATTTTCTTTTATTACCAGCACCATGACTAGTTTTCTTTTATTACCAGCATGTTGACTAGTTTTCTTTTATTACCAGCACATTGACTAGTTTTCTTTTATTACCAGCATGTTGACTAGTTTTCTTTTATTACCAGCACATTGACTAGTTTTCTTTTATTACCAGCATGTTTACTAGTTTTCTTTTATTACCAGCACAGTGACTAGTTTTCTTTTATTACCAGCACCATTACTAGTTTTCTTTTATTACCAGCATGTTGACTAGTTTTCTTTTATTACCAGCACATTGACTAGTTTTCTTTTATTACCAGCACCATGACTAGTTTTCTTTTATTACCAGCACATTGACTAGTTTTCTTTTATTACCAGCATGTTGACTAGTTTTCTTTTATTACCAGCACAGTGACTAGTTTTCTTTTATTACCAGCACATTGACTAGTTTTCTTTTATTACCAGCATGTTGACTAGTTTTCTTTTATTACCAGCACATTGACTAGTTTTCTTTTATTACCAGCACATTGACTAGTTTTTTTTTATTACCAGCACCATGACTAGTTTTCTTTTATTACCAGCACCATGACTAGTTTTCTTTTATTACGAGCATGTTGACTAGTTTTCTTTTATTACCAGCACATTGACTAGTTTTTTTTATTACCAGCACCATGACTAGTTTTCTTTTATTACCAGCACCATGACTAGTTTTCTTTTATTACCAGCATGTTGACTAGTTTTCTTTTATTACCAGCACCATGACTAGTTTTCTTTTATTACCAGCACATTGACTAGTTTTCTTTTATTACCAGCACATTGACTAGTTTTCTTTTATTACCAGCATGTTGACTAGTTTTCTTTTATTACCAGCACAGTGACTAGTTTTCTTTTATTACCAGCATGTTGACTAGTTTTCTTTTATTACCAGCACCATGACTAATTTTCTTTTATTACCAGCACCATGACTAGTTTTCTTTTATTACCAGCATGTTGACTAGTTTTCTTTTATTACCAGCACATTGACTAGTTTTCTTTTATTACCAGCATGTTTACTAGTTTTCTTTTATTACCAGCACAGTGACTAGTTTTCTTTTATTACCAGCACCATTACTAGTTTTCTTTTATTACCAGCATGTTGACTAGTTTTCTTTTATTACCAGCACATTGACTAGTTTTCTTTTATTACCAGCACCATGACTAGTTTTCTTTTATTACCAGCACCATGACTAGTTTTCTTTTATTACCAGCATGTTGACTAGTTTTCTTTTATTACCAGCACAGTGACTAGTTTTCTTTTATTACCAGCACATTGACTAGTTTTCTTTTATTACCAGCATGTTGACTAGTTTTCTTTTATTACCAGCACATTGACTAGTTTTCTTTTATTACCAGCACATTGACTAGTTTTTTTTTTTATTACCAGCACCATGACTAGTTTTCTTTTATTACCAGCACCATGACTAGTTTTCTTTTATTACGAGCATGTTGACTAGTTTTCTTTTATTACCAGCACATTGACTAGTTTTTTTTATTACCAGCACCATGACTAGTTTTCTTTTATTACCAGCACCATGACTAGTTTTCTTTTATTACCAGCATGTTGACTAGTTTTCTTTTATTACCAGCGCATTGACTAGTTTTCTTTTATTACCAGCACATTGACTAGTTTTCTTTTATTACCAGCATGTTGACTAGTTTTCTTTTATTACCAGCACATTGACTAGTTTTCTTTTATTACCAGCATGTTGACTAGTTTTCTTTTATTACCAGCACAGTGACTAGTTTTCTTTTATTACCAGCATGTTGACTAGTTTTGTTTTATTACCAGCACATTGACTAGTTTTCTTTTATTACCAGCACCATGACTAGTTTTCTTTTATTACCAGCATGTTGACTAGTTTTCTTTTATTACCAGCACAGTGACTAGTTTTCTTTTATAACCAGCACATTGACTAGTTTTCTTTTATTACCAGCATGTTGACTAGTTTTCTTTTATTACCAGCACATTGACTAGTTTTCTTTTATTACCAGCATGTTGACTAGTTTTCTTTTATTACCAGCACCATGACTAGTTTTCTTTTATTACCAGCATGTTGACTAGTTTTCTTTTATTACCAGCACATTGACTAGTTTTCTTTTATTACCAGCATGTTGACTAGTTTTCTTTTATTACCAGCACCATGACTAGTTTTCTTTTATTACCAGCATGTTGACTAGTTTTCTTTTATTACCAGCACCATGACTAGTTTTCTTTTATTACCAGCACCATGACTAGTTTTCTTTTATTACCAGCACCATGACTAGTTTTCTTTTATTACCAGCACATTGACTAGTTTTCTTTTATTACCAGCACCATGACTAGTTATCTTTTATTACCAGCACCATGACTAGTTTTCTTTTATTACCAGCATGTTGACTAGTTTCCTTTTATTACCAGCACAGTGACTAGTTTTCTTTTATTACCAGCACATTGACTAGTTTTCTTTATTACCAGCATGTTGACTAGTTTTCTTTTATTACCAGCACCATGACTAGTTTTCTTTTATTACCAGCATGTTGACTAGTTTTCTTTTATTACCAGCACATTGACTAGTTTTCTTTTATTACCAGCACCATGACTAGTTTTCTTTTATTACCAGCACATTGACTAGTTTTCTTTTAATACCAGCACCATGACTACTTTTCTTTTATTACCAGCACATTGACTAGTTTTCTTTTATTACCAGCACATTGACTAGTTTTCTTTTATTACCAGCATGTTGACTAGTTTTCTTTTATTACCAGCACAGTGACTAGTTTTCTTTTATTACCAGCACATTGACTAGTTTTCTTTTATTACCAGCATGTTGACTAGTTTTCTTTTATTACCAGCACCATGACTAGTTTTCTTTTATTACCAGCATGTTGACTAGTTTTCTTTTATTACCAGCACCATGACTAGTTTTCTTTTATTACCAGCACATTGACTAGTTTTCTTTTATTACCAGCACATTGACTAGTTTTCTTTTATTACCAGCATGTTGACTAGTTTTCTTTTATTACCAGCACAGTGACTAGTTTTCTTTTATTACCAGCACAGTGACTAGTTTTTTTTTATTACCAGCACATTGACTAGTTTTCTTTTATTACCAGCATGTTGACTAGTTTTCTTTTATTACCAGCACCATCACTAATTTTCTTTTATTACCAGCACCATGACTAGTTTTCTTTTATTACCAGCATGTTGACTAGTTTTCTTTTATTACCAGCACATTGACTAGTTTTCTTTTATTACCAGCATGTTGACTAGTTTTATTTTATTACCAGCACATTGACTAGTTTTCTTTTATTACCAGCATGTTTACTAGTTTTCTTTTATTACCAGCACAGTGACTAGTTTTCTTTTATTACCAGCACCATTACTAGTTTTCTTTTATTACCAGCATGTTGACTAGTTTTCTTTTATTACCAGCACCATGACTAGTTTTCTTTTATTACCAGCACCATGACTAGTTTTCTTTTATTACCAGCATGTTGACTAGTTTTCTTTTATTACCAGCACAGTGACTAGTTTTCTTTTATTACCAGCACATTGACTAGTTTTCTTTTATTACCAGCATGTTGACTAGTTTTCTTTTATTACCAGCACATTGACTAGTTTTCTTTTATTACCAGCACATTGACTAGTTTTTTTTAATTACCAACACCATGACTAGTTTTCTTTTATTACCAGCACCATGACTAGTTTTCTTTTATTACGAGTATGTTGACTAGTTTTCTTTTATTACCAGCACATTGACTAGTTTTTTTTATTACCATCACCATGACTAGTTTTCTTTTATTACCAGCACCATGACTAGTTTTCTTTTATTACCAGCATGTTGACTAGTTTTCTTTTATTACCAGCGCATTGACTAGTTTTCTTTTATTACCAGCACATTGACTAGTTTTCTTTTATTACCAGCATGTTGACTAGTTTTCTTTTATTACCAGCACATTGACTAGTTTTCTTTTATTACCAGCATGTTGACTAGTTTTCTTTTATTACCAGCACAGTGACTAGTTTTCTTTTATTACCAGCATGTTGACTAGTTTCCTTTTATTACCAGCACAGTGACTAGTTTTCTTTTATTACCAGCACATTGACTAGTTTTCTTTATTACCAGCATGTTCACTAGTTTTCTTTTATTACCAGCACATTGACTAGTTTTCTTTTATTACCAGCATGTTTACTAGTTTTCTTTTATTACCAGCACAGTGACTAGTTTTCTTTTATTACCAGCACCATTACTAGTTTTCTTTTATTACCAGCATGTTGACTAGTTTTCTTTTATTACCAGCACCATGACTAGTTTTCTTTTATTACCAGCACATTGACTAGTTTTCTTTTATTACCAGCATGTTGAATAGTTTTCTTTTATTACCAGCACATTGACTAGTTTTCTTTTATTACCAGCATGTTTACTAGTTTTCTTTTATTACCAGCACAGTGACTAGTTTTCTTTTATTACCAGCACCATTAATTCTTTTATTACCAGCATGTTGACTAGTTTTCTTTTATTACCAGCACCATGACTAGTTTTCTTTTATTACCAGCACCATGACTAGTTTTCTTTTATTACCAGCATGTTGACTAGTTTTCTTTTATTACCAGCACAGTGACTAGTTTTCTTTTATTACCAGCACATTGACTAGTTTTCTTTTATTACCAGCATGTTGACTAGTTTTCTTTTATTACCAGCACATTGACTAGTTTTCTTTTATTACCAGCACATTGACTAGTTTTTTTTAATTACCAGCACCATGACTAGTTTTCTTTTATTACCAGCACCATGACTAGTTTTCTTTTATTACGAGCATGTTGACTAGTTTTCTTTTATTACCAGCACATTGACTAGTTTTTTTTATTACCAGCACCATGACTAGTTTTCTTTTATTACCAGCACCATGACTAGTTTTCTTTTATTACCAGCATGTTGACTAGTTTTCTTTTATTACCAGCGCATTGACTAGTTTTCTTTTATTACCAGCACATTGACTAGTTTTCTTTTATTACCAGCATGTTGACTAGTTTTCTTTTATTACCAGCACATTGACTAGTTTTCTTTTATTACCAGCATGTTGACTAGTTTTCTTTTATTACCAGCACAGTGACTAGTTTTCTTTTATTACGAGCATGTTGACTAGTTTTGTTTTATTACCAGCACATTGACTAGTTTTCTTTTATTACCAGCACCATGACTAGTTTTCTTTTATTACCAGCACCATGACTAGTTTTCTTTTATTACCAGCATGTTGACTAGTTTTCTTTTATTACCAGCACAGTGACTAGTTTTCTTTTATAACCAGCACATTGACTAGTGTTCTTTTATTACCAGCATGTTGACTAGTTTTCTTTTATTACCAGCACATTGACTAGTTTTCTTTTATTACCAGCATGTTGACTAGTTTTCTTTTATTACCAGCACCATGACTAGTTTTCTTTTATTACCAGCATGTTGACTAGTTTTCTTTTATTACCAGCACATTGACTAGTTTTCTTTTATTACCAGCATGTTGACTAGTTTTCTTTTATTACCAGCACCATGACTAGTTTTCTTTTATTACCAGCACCATGACTAGTTTTCTTTTATTACCAGCATGTTGACTAGTTTTCTTTTATTACCAGCACATTGAATAGTTTTCTTTTATTACCAGCACCATGACTAGTTTTCTTTTATTACCAGCACCATGACCAGTTTTCTTTTATTACCAGCATGTTGACTAGTTTCCTTTTATTACCAGCACAGTGACTAGTTTTCTTTTATTACCAGCACATTGACTAGTTTTCTTTATTACCAGCATGTTGACTAGTTTTCTTTTATTACCAGCACAGTGACTAGTTTTCTTTTATTACCAGCACATTGACTAGTTTTCTTTATTACCAGCATGTTGACTAGTTTTCTTTTATTACCAGCACCATGACTAGTTTTCTTTTATTACCAGCATGTTGACTAGTTTTCTTTTATTACCAGCACATTGACTAGTTTTCTTTCATTACCAGCACCATGACTAGTTTTCTTTTATTACCAGCACATTGACTAGTTTTCTTTTAATACCAGCACCATGACTAGTTTTCTTTTATTACCAGCACATTGACTAGTTTTCTTTTATTACCAGCACATTGACTAGTTTTCTTTTATTACCAGCATGTTGACTAGTTTTCTTTTATTACCAGCACCATGACTAGTTTTCTTTTATTACCAGCATGTTGACTAGTTTTCTTTTATTACCAGCACATTGACTAGTTTTCTTTTATTACCAGCATGTTGACTAGTTTTCTTTTATTACCAGCACCATGACTAGTTTTCTTTTATTACCAGCACCATGACTAGTTTTCTTTTATTACCAGCATGTTGACTAGTTTTCTTTTATTACCAGCACATTGAATAGTTTTCTTTTATTACCAGCACCATGACTAGTTTTCTTTTATTACCAGCACCATGACCAGTTTTCTTTTATTAATAGCATGTTGTCTAGTTTCCTTTTATTACCAGCACAGTGACTAGTTTTCTTTTATTACCAGCACATTGACTAGTTTTCTTTATTACCAGCATGTTGACTAGTTTTCTTTTATTACCAGCACATTGACTAGTTTTCTTTTATTACCAGCATGTTTACTAGTTTTCTTTTATTACCAGCACAGTGACTAGTTTTCTTTTATTACCAGCACCATTACTAGTTTTCTTTTATTACCAGCATGTTGACTAGTTTTCTTTTATTACCAGCACCATGACTAGTTTTCTTTTATTACCAGCACATTGACTAGTTTTCTTTTATTACCAGCATGTTGAATAGTTTTCTTTTATTACCAGCACATTGACTAGTTTTCTTTTATTACCAGCATGTTTACTAGTTTTCTTTTATTACCAGCACAGTGACTAGTTTTCTTTTATTACCAGCACCATTACTAGTTTTCTTTTATTACCAGCATGTTGACTAGTTTTCTTTTATTACCAGCACCATGACTAGTTTTCTTTTATTACCAGCACCATGACTAGTTTTCTTTTATTACCAGCATGTTGACTAGTTTTCTTTTATTACCAGCACAGTGACTAGTTTTCTTTTATTACCAGCACATTGACTAGTTTTCTTTTATTACCAGCATGTTGACTAGTTTTCTTTTATTACCAGCACATTGACTAGTTTTCTTTTATTACCAGCACATTGACTAGTTTTTTTTAATTACCAGCACCATGACTAGTTTTCTTTTATTACCAGCACCATGACTAGTTTTCTTTTATTACGAGCATGTTGACTAGTTTTCTTTTATTACCAGCACATTGACTAGTTTTTTTTATTACCAGCACCATGACTAGTTTTCTTTTATTACCAGCACATTGACTAGTTTTCTTTTATTACCAGCATGTTGACTAGTTTTCTTTTATTACCAGCACATTGACTAGTTTTCTTTTATTACCAGCATGTTGACTAGTTTTCTTTTATTACCAGCACAGTGACTAGTTTTCTTTTATTACGAGCATGTTGACTAGTTTTGTTTTATTACCAGCACATTGACTAGTTTTCTTTTATTACCAGCACCATGACTAGTTTTCTTTTATTACCAGCACCATGACTAGTTTTCTTTTATTACCAGCATGTTGACTAGTTTTCTTTTATTACCAGCACAGTGACTAGTTTTCTTTTATAACCAGCACATTGACTAGTTTTCTTTTATTACCAGCATGTTGACTAGTTTTCTTTTATTACCAGCACATTGACTAGTTTTCTTTTATTACCAGCATGTTGACTAGTTTTCTTTTATTACCAGCACCATGACTAGTTTTCTTTTATTACCAGCATGTTGACTAGTTTTCTTTTATTACCAGCACATTGACTAGTTTTCTTTTATTACCAGCATGTTGACTAGTTTTCTTTTATTACCAGCACCATGACTAGTTTTCTTTTATTACCAGCACCATGACTAGTTTTCTTTTATTACCAGCATGTTGACTAGTTTTCTTTTATTACCAGCACATTGAATAGTTTTCTTTTATTACCAGCACCATGACTAGTTTTCTTTTATTACCAGCACCATGACCAGTTTTCTTTTATTACCAGCATGTTGACTAGTTTCCTTTTATTACCAGCACAGTGACTAGTTTTCTTTTATTACCAGCACATTGACTAGTTTTCTTTATTACCAGCATGTTGACTAGTTTTCTTTTATTACCAGCACCATGACTAGTTTTCTTTTATTACCAGCATGTTGACTAGTTTTCTTTTATTACCAGCACATTGACTAGTTTTCTTTCATTACCAGCACCATGACTAGTTTTCTTTTATTACCAGCACATTGACTAGTTTTCTTTTAATACCAGCACCATGACTAGTTTTCTTTTATTACCAGCACATTGACTAGTTTTCTTTTATTACCAGCACATTGACTAGTTTTCTTTTATTACCAGCATGTTGACTAGTTTTCTTTTATTACCAGCACATTGACTAGTTTTCTTTTATTACCAGCATGTTGACTAGTTTTCTTTTATTACCAGCATGTTGACTAGTTTTCTTTTATTACGAGCATGTTGACTAGTTTTCTTTTATTACCAGCACAGTGACTAGTTTTCTTTTATTACCAGCACCATGACTAGTTTTCTTTTATTACCAGCACCATGACTAGTTTTCTTTTATTACCAGCACATTGACTAGTTTTCTTTTATTACCAGCATGTTGACTAGTTTTCTTTATTACCAGCACAGTGACTAGTTTTCTTTTATTACCAGCACATTGACTAGTTTTCTTTTATTACCAGCATGTTGACTAGTTTTCTTTTATTACCAGCACCATGACTAATTTTCTTTTATTACCAGCACATTGACTAGTTTTCTTCTATTACCAGCACCATGACTAGTTTTCTTTTATTACCAGCACCATGACTAGTTTTCTTTTATTACCAGCATGTTGACTAGTTTTCTTTTATTACCAGCACATTGACTAGTTTTCTTTTATTACCAGCATGTTGAATAGTTTTCTTTTATTACCAGCACATTGACTAGTTTTCTTTTATTACCAGCATGTTGACTAGTTTTCTTTTATTACCAGCACAGTGACTAGTTTTCTTTTATTACCAGCACATTGACTAGTTTTCTTTTATTACCAGCATGTTGACTAGTTTTCTTTTATTACCAGCACCATGACTAGTTTTCTTTTATTACCAGCATGTTGACTAGTTTTCTTTTATTACCAGCACAGTGACTAGTTTTCTTTTATTACCAGCACCATTACTAGTTTTCTTTTATTACCAGCATGTTGACTAGTTTTCTTTTATTACCAGCACATTGACTAGTTTTCTTTTATTACCAGCACCATGACTAGTTTTCTTTTATTACCAGCACCATGACTAGTTTTCTTTTATTACCAGCATGTTGACTAGTTTTCTTTTATTACCAGCACAGTGACTAGTTTTCTTTTATTACCAGCACATTGACTAGTTTTCTTTTATTACCAGCACATTGACTAGTTTTCTTTTGTTACCAGCACATTGACTAGTTTTCTTTTATTACCAGCACATTGACTAGTTTTTTTTTATTACCAGCACCATGACTAGTTTTCTTTTATTACCAGCACCATGACTAGTTTTCTTTTATTACCAGCATGTTGACTAGTTTTCTTTTATTACCAGCACATTGACTAGTTTTCTTTTATTACCAGCACATTGACTAGTTTTCTTTTATTACCAGCATGTTGACTAGTTTTCTTTTATTACCAGCACATTGCCTAGTTTTCTTTTATTACCAGCATGTTGACTAGTTTTCTTTTATTACCAGCATGTTGACTAGTTTTCTTTTATTACGAGCATGTTGACTAGTTTTCTTTTATTACCAGCACATTGACTAGTTTTCTTTTATTACCAGCACCATGACTAGTTTTCTTTTATTACCAGCACAGTGACTAGTTTTCTTTTATAACCAGCACATTGACTAGTTTTCTTTTATTACCAGCATGTTGACTAGTTTTCTTTTATTACCAGCACATTGACTAGTTTTCTTTTATTACCAGCATGTTGACTAGTTTTCTTTTATTACCAGCACCATGACTAGTTTTCTTTTATTACCAGCATGTTGACTAGTTTTCTTTCATTACCAGCACAGTGACTAGTTTTCTTTTATTACCAGCACATTGACTAGTTTTCTTTTATTACCAGCATGTTGACTAGTTTTCTTTTATTAGCAGCACATTGACTAGTTTTCTTTTATTACCAGCACCATGACTAGTTTTCTTTTATTACCAGCACCATGACTAGTTTTCTTTTATTACCAGCACATTGACTAGTTTTCTTTTATTACCAGCACCATGACTAGTTATCTTTTATTACCAGCACCATGACTAGTTTTCTTTTATTACCAGCATGTTGACTAGTTTCCTTTTATTACCAGCACAGTGACTAGTTTTCTTTTATTACCAGCACATTGACTAGTTTTCTTTATTACCAGCATGTTGACTAGTTTTCTTTTATTACCAGCACCATGACTAGTTTTCTTTTATTACCAGCATGTTGACTAGTTTTCTTTTATTACCAGCACATTGACTAGTTTTCTTTTACTACCAGCACCATGACTAGTTTTCTTTTATTACCAGCACATTGACTAGTTTTCTTTTAATACCAGCACCATGACTACTTTTCTTTTATTACCAGCACATTGACTAGTTTTCTTTTATTACCAGCACATTGACTAGTTTTCTTTTATTACCAGCATGTTGACTAGTTTTCTTTTATTACCAGCACAGTGACTAGTTTTCTTTTATTACCAGCACATTGACTAGTTTTCTTTTATTACCAGCATGTTGACTAGTTTTCTTTTATTACCAGCACCATGACTAGTTTTCTTTTATTACCAGCAGGTTGACAAGTTTTCTTTTATTACCAGCACCATGACTAGTTTTCTTTTATTACCAGCACATTGACTAGTTTTCTTTTATTACCAGCACATTGACTAGTTTTCTTTTATTACCAGCATGTTGACTAGTTTTCTTTTATTACCAGCACAGTGACTAGTTTTCTTTTATTACCAGCACAGTGACTAGTTTTTTTTATTACCAGCACATTGACTAGTTTTCTTTTATTACCAGCATGTTGACTAGTTTTCTTTTATTACCAGCACCATGACTAATTTTCTTTTATTACCAGCACCATGACTAGTTTTCTTTTATTACCAGCATGTTGACTAGTTTTCTTTTATTACCAGCACATTGACTAGTTTTCTTTTATTACCAGCATGGTGACTAGTTTTCTTTTATTACCAGCACATTGACTAGTTTTCTTTTATTACCAGCATGTTGACTAGTTTTCTTTTATTACCAGCGCATTGACTAGTTTTCTTTTATTACCAGCACATTGACTAGTTTTCTTTTATTACCAGCATGTTGACTAGTTTTCTTTTATTACCAGCACATTGACTAGTTTTCTTTTATTACCAGCATGTTGACTAGTTTTCTTTTATTACCAGCACAGTGACTAGTTTTCTTTTATTACGAGCATGTTGACTAGTTTTGTTTTATTACCAGCACATTGACTAGTTTTCTTTTATTACCAGCACCATGACTAGTTTTCTTTTATTACCAGCACCATGACTAGTTTTCTTTTATTACCAGCATGTTGACTAGTTTTCTTTTATTACCAGCACAGTGACTAGTTTTCTTTTATAACCAGCACATTGACTAGTTTTCTTTTATTACCAGCATGTTGACTAGTTTTCTTTTATTACCAGCACATTGACTAGTTTTCTTTTATTACCAGCATGTTGACTAGTTTTCTTTTATTACCAGCACCATGACTAGTTTTCTTTTATTACCAGCATGTTGACTAGTTTTCTTTTATTACCAGCACATTGACTAGTTTTCTTTTATTACCAGCATGTTGACTAGTTTTCTTTTATTACCAGCACCATGACTAGTTTTCTTTTATTACCAGCACCATGACTAGTTTTCTTTTATTACCAGCATGTTGACTAGTTTTCTTTTATTACCAGCACATTGAATAGTTTTCTTTTATTACCAGCACCATGACTAGTTTTCTTTTATTACCAGCACCATGACCAGTTTTCTTTTATTACCAGCATGTTGACTAGTTTCCTTTTATTACCAGCACAGTGACTAGTTTTCTTTTATTACCAGCACATTGACTAGTTTTCTTTATTACCAGCATGTTGACTAGTTTTCTTTTATTACCAGCACAGTGACTAGTTTTCTTTTATTACCAGCACATTGACTAGTTTTCTTTATTACCAGCATGTTGACTAGTTTTCTTTTATTACCAGCACCATGACTAGTTTTCTTTTATTACCAGCATGTTGACTAGTTTTCTTTTATTACCAGCACATTGACTAGTTTTCTTTTATTACCAGCACCATTACTAGTTTTCTTTTATTACCAGCACATTGACTAGTTTTCTTTTAATACCAGCACCATGACTAGTTTTCTTTTATTACCAGCACATTGACTAGTTTTCTTTTATTACCAGCACATTGACTAGTTTTATTTTATTACCAGCATGTTGACTAGTTTTCTTTTATTACCAGCACATTGACTAGTTTTCTTTTATTACCAGCATGTTGACTAGTTTTCTTTTATTACCAGCACATTGACTAGTTTTCTTTTATTACCAGCATGTTGACTAGTTTTCTTTTATTACCAGCACATTGACTAGTTTTCTTTTATTACCAGCATGTTGACTAGTTTTCTTTTATTACCAGCACCATGACTAGTTTTCTTTTATTACCAGCATGTTGACTAGTTTTCTTTTATTACCAGCACATTGACTAGTTTTCTTTTATTACCAGCATGTTGACTAGTTTTCTTTTATTACCAGCACCATGACTAGTTTTCTTTTATTACCAGCACCATGACTAGTTTTCTTTTATTACCAGCATGTTGACTAGTTTTCTTTTATTACCAGCACATTGAATAGTTTTCTTTTATTACCAGCACCATGACTAGTTTTCTTTTATTACCAGCACCATGACCAGTTTTCTTTTATTACCAGCATGTTGACTAGTTTCCTTTTATTACCAGCACAGTGACTAGTTTTCTTTTATTACCAGCACATTGACTAGTTTTCTTTATTACCAGCATGTTGACTAGTTTTCTTTTATTACCAGCACAGTGACTAGTTTTCTTTTATTACCAGCACATTGACTAGTTTTCTTTATTACCAGCATGTTGACTAGTTTTCTTTTATTACCAGCACCATGACTAGTTTTCTTTTATTACCAGCATGTTGACTAGTTTTCTTTTATTACCAGCACATTGACTAGTTTTCTTTCATTACCAGCACCATGACTAGTTTTCTTTTATTACCAGCACATTGACTAGTTTTCTTTTAATACCAGCACCATGACTAGTTTTCTTTTATTACCAGCACATTGACTAGTTTTCTTTTATTACCAGCACATTGACTAGTTTTCTTTTATTACCAGCATGTTGACTAGTTTTCTTTTATTACCAGCACATTGACTAGTTTTCTTTTATTACCAGCATGTTGACTAGTTTTCTTTTATTACCAGCATGTTGACTAGTTTTCTTTTATTACGAGCATGTTGACTAGTTTTCTTTTATTACCAGCACAGTGACTAGTTTTCTTTTATTACCAGCACCATGACTAGTTTTCTTTTATTACCAGCACCATGACTAGTTTTCTTTTATTACCAGCACATTGACTAGTTTTCTTTTATTACCAGCATGTTGACTAGTTTTCTTTATTACCAGCACAGTGACTAGTTTTCTTTTATTACCAGCACATTGACTAGTTTTCTTTTATTACCAGCATGTTGACTAGTTTTCTTTTATTACCAGCACCATGACTAATTTTCTTTTATTACCAGCACATTGACTAGTTTTCTTCTATTACCAGCACCATGACTAGTTTTCTTTTATTACCAGCACCATGACTAGTTTTCTTTTATTACCAGCATGTTGACTAGTTTTCTTTTATTACCAGCACATTGACTAGTTTTCTTTTATTACCAGCATGTTGAATAGTTTTCTTTTATTACCAGCACATTGACTAGTTTTCTTTTATTACCAGCATGTTGACTAGTTTTCTTTTATTACCAGCACAGTGACTAGTTTTCTTTTATTACCAGCACATTGACTAGTTTTCTTTTATTACCAGCATGTTGACTAGTTTTCTTTTATTACCAGCACCATGACTAGTTTTCTTTTATTACCAGCATGTTGACTAGTTTTCTTTTATTACCAGCACAGTGACTAGTTTTCTTTTATTACCAGCACCATTACTAGTTTTCTTTTATTACCAGCATGTTGACTAGTTTTCTTTTATTACCAGCACATTGACTAGTTTTCTTTTATTACCAGCACCATGACTAGTTTTCTTTTATTACCAGCACCATGACTAGTTTTCTTTTATTACCAGCATGTTGACTAGTTTTCTTTTATTACCAGCACAGTGACTAGTTTTCTTTTATTACCAGCACATTGACTAGTTTTCTTTTATTACCAGCATGTTGACTAGTTTTTTTTTATTACCAGCACCATGACTAGTTTTCTTTTATTACCAGCACCATGACTAGTTTTCTTTTATTACCAGCATGTTGAATAGTTTTCTTTTATTACCAGCACATTGACTAGTTTTCTTTTATTACCAGCACATTGACTAGTTTTCTTTTATTACCAGCATGTTGACTAGTTTTCTTTTATTACCAGCACATTGACTAGTTTTCTTTTATTACCAGCATGTTGACTAGTTTTCTTTTATTACCAGCATGTTGACTAGTTTTCTTTTATTACGAGCATGTTGACTAGTTTTCTTTTATTACCAGCACATTGACTAGTTTTCTTTTATTACCAGCACCATGACTAGTTTTCTTTTATTACCAGCACCATGACTAGTTTTCTTTTATTACCAGCACAGTGACTAGTTTTCTTTTATAACCAGCACATTGACTAGTTTTCTTTTATTACCAGCATGTTGACTAGTTTTCTTTTATTACCAGCACATTGACTAGTTTTCTTTTATTACCAGCATGTTGACTAGTTTTCTTTTATTACCAGCACCATGACTAGTTTTCTTTTATTACCAGCATGTTGACTAGTTTTCTTTCATTACCAGCACAGTGACTAGTTTTCTTTTATTACCAGCACATTGACTAGTTTTCTTTTATTACCAGCATGTTGACTAGTTTTCTTTTATTAGCAGCACATTGACTAGTTTTCTTTTATTACCAGCACCATGACTAGTTTTCTTTTATTACCAGCACCATGACTAGTTTTCTTTTATTACCAGCACATTGACTAGTTTTCTTTTATTACCAGCACCATGACTAGTTATCTTTTATTACCAGCACCATGACTAGTTTTCTTTTATTACCAGCATGTTGACTAGTTTCCTTTTATTACCAGCACAGTGACTAGTTTTCTTTTATTACCAGCACATTGACTAGTTTTCTTTATTACCAGCATGTTGACTAGTTTTCTTTTATTACCAGCACCATGACTAGTTTTCTTTTATTACCAGCATGTTGACTAGTTTTCTTTTATTACCAGCACATTGACTAGTTTTCTTTTACTACCAGCACCATGACTAGTTTTCTTTTATTACCAGCACATTGACTAGTTTTCTTTTAATACCAGCACCATGACTACTTTTCTTTTATTACCAGCACATTGACTACTTTTCTTTTATTACCAGCACATTGACTAGTTTTCTTTTATTACCAGCATGTTGACTAGTTTTCTTTTATTACCAGCACAGTGACTAGTTTTCTTTTATTACCAGCACATTGACTAGTTTTCTTTTATTACCAGCATGTTGACTAGTTTTCTTTTATTACCAGCACCATGACTAGTTTTCTTTTATTACCAGCAGGTTGACAAGTTTTCTTTTATTACCAGCACCATGACTAGTTTTCTTTTATTACCAGCACATTGACTAGTTTTCTTTTATTACCAGCACATTGACTAGTTTTCTTTTATTACCAGCATGTTGACTAGTTTTCTTTTATTACCAGCACAGTGACTAGTTTTCTTTTATTACCAGCACAGTGACTAGTTTTTTTTTATTACCAGCACATTGACTAGTTTTCTTTTATTACCAGCATGTTGACTAGTTTTCTTTTATTACCAGCACCATGACTAATTTTCTTTTATTACCAGCACCATGACTAGTTTTCTTTTATTACCAGCACATTGACTAGTTTTCTTTTATTACCAGCATGTTGACTAGTTTTCTTTTATTACCAGCACATTGACTAGTTTTCTTTTATTACCAGCATGTTGACTAGTTTTCTTTTATTACCAGCACAGTGACTAGTTTTCTTTTATTACGAGCATGTTGACTAGTTTTCTTTTATTACCAGCACATTGACTAGTTTTCTTTTATTACCAGCACCATGACTAGTTTTCTTTTATTACCAGCACCATGACTAGTTTTCTTTTATTACCAGCATGTTGACTAGTTTTCTTTTATTACCAGCACAGTGACTAGTTTTCTTTTATAACCAGCACATTGACTAGTTTTCTTTTATTACCAGCATGTTGACTAGTTTTCTTTTATTACCAGCACATTGACTAGTTTTCTTTTATTACCAGCATGTTGACTAGTTTTCTTTTATTACCAGCACCATGACTAGTTTTCTTTTATTACCAGCATGTTGACTAGTTTTCTTTTATTACCAGCACATTGACTAGTTTTCTTTTATTACCAGCATGTTGACTAGTTTTCTTTTATTACCAGCACCATGACTAGTTTTCTTTTATTACCAGCACCATGACTAGTTTTCTTTTATTACCAGCATGTTGACTAGTTTTCTTTTATTACCAGCACATTGAATAGTTTTCTTTTATTACCAGCACCATGACTAGTTTTCTTTTATTACCAGCACCATGACCAGTTTTCTTTTATTACCAGCATGTTGACTAGTTTCCTTTTATTACCAGCACAGTGACTAGTTTTCTTTTATTACCAGCACATTGACTAGTTTTCTTTATTACCAGCATGTTGACTAGTTTTCTTTTATTACCAGCACAGTGACTAGTTTTCTTTTATTACCAGCACATTGACTAGTTTTCTTTATTACCAGCATGTTGACTAGTTTTCTTTTATTACCAGCACCATGACTAGTTTTCTTTTATTACCAGCATGTTGACTAGTTTTCTTTTATTACCAGCACATTGACTAGTTTTCTTTTATTACCAGCACCATTACTAGTTTTCTTTTATTACCAGCACATTGACTAGTTTTCTTTTAATACCAGCACCATGACTAGTTTTCTTTTATTACCAGCACATTGACTAGTTTTCTTTTATTACCAGCACATTGACTAGTTTTATTTTATTACCAGCATGTTGACTAGTTTTCTTTTATTACCAGCACATTGACTAGTTTTCTTTTATTACCAGCATGTTGACTAGTTTTCTTTTATTACCAGCATGTTGACTAGTTTTCTTTTATTACGAGCATGTTGACTAGTTTTCTTTTATTACCAGCACATTGACTAGTTTTCTTTTATTACCAGCATGTTGACTAGTTTTCTTTTATTACCAGCACAGTGACTAGTTTTCTTTTATTACCAGCACATTGACTAGTTTTCTTTTATTACCAGCATGTTGACTAGTTTTCTTTTATTACCAGCACCATGACTAATTTTCTTTTATTACCAGCACATTGACTAGTTTTCTTCTATTACCAGCACCATGACTAGTTTTCTTTTATTACCAGCACCATGACTAGTTTTCTTTTATTACCAGCATGTTGACTAGTTTTCTTTTATTACCAGCACATTGACTAGTTTTCTTTTATTACCAGCATGTTGAATAGTTTTCTTTTATTACCAGCACATTGACTAGTTTTCTTTTATTACCAGCATGTTGACTAGTTTTCTTTTATTACCAGCACAGTGACTAGTTTTCTTTTATTACCAGCACATTGACTAGTTTTCTTTTATTACCAGCATGTTGACTAGTTTTCTTTTATTACCAGCACCATGACTAGTTTTCTTTTATTACCAGCATGTTGACTAGTTTTCTTTTATTACCAGCACAGTGACTAGTTTTCTTTTATTACCAGCACCATTACTAGTTTTCTTTTATTACCAGCATGTTGACTAGTTTTCTTTTATTACCAGCACATTGACTAGTTTTCTTTTATTACCAGCACCATGACTAGTTTTCTTTTATTACCAGCACCATGACTAGTTTTCTTTTATTACCAGCATGTTGACTAGTTTTCTTTTATTACCAGCACAGTGACTAGTTTTCTTTTATTACCAGCACATTGACTAGTTTTCTTTTATTACCAGCACATTGACTAGTTTTTTTTTATTACCAGCACCATGACTAGTTTTCTTTTATTACCAGCACCATGACTAGTTTTCTTTTATTACGAGCATGTTGACTAGTTTTCTTTTATTACCAGCACATTGACTAGTTTTTTTTATTACCAGCACCATGACTAGTTTTCTTTTATTACCAGCACCATGACTAGTTTTCTTTTATTACCAGCATGTTGACTAGTTTTCTTTTATTACCAGCACATTGACTAGTTTTCTTTTATTACCAGCACATTGACTAGTTTTCTTTTATTACCAGCATGTTGACTAGTTTTCTTTTATTACGAGCATGTTGACTAGTTTTCTTTTATTACCAGCACATTGACTAGTTTTCTTTTATTACCAGCACCATGACTAGTTTTCTTTTATTACCAGCACCATGACTAGTTTTCTTTTATTACCAGCACAGTGACTAGTTTTCTTTTATAACCAGCACATTGACTAGTTTTCTTTTATTACCAGCATGTTGACTAGTTTTCTTTTATTACCAGCACCATGACTAGTTTTCTTTTATTACCAGCATGTTGACTAGTTTTCTTTTATTACCAGCACAGTGACTAGTTTTCTTTTATTACCAGCACATTGACTAGTTTTCTTTTATTACCAGCATGTTGACTAGTTTTCTTTTATTAGCAGCACATTGACTAGTTTTCTTTTATTACCAGCACCATGACTAGTTTTCTTTTATTACCAGCACCATGACTAGTTTTCTTTTATTACCAGCACCATGACTAGTTTTCTTTTATTACCAGCATGTTGACTAGTTTTCTTTTATTACCAGCACAGTGACTAGTTTTCTTTTATTACCAGCACATTGACTAGTTTTCTTTTATTACCAGCACATTGACTAGTTTTCTTTTATTACCAGCACATTGACTAGTTTTTTTTTATTACCAGCACCATGACTAGTTTTCTTTTATTACCAGCACCATGACTAGTTTTCTTTTATTACGAGCATGTTGACTAGTTTTCTTTTATTACCAGCACATTGACTAGTTTTTTTTATTACCAGCACCATGACTAGTTTTCTTTTATTACCAGCACCATGACTAGTTTTCTTTTATTACCAGCATGTTGACTAGTTTTCTTTTATTACCAGCACATTGACTAGTTTTCTTTTATTACCAGCACATTGACTAGTTTTCTTTTATTACCAGCATGTTGACTAGTTTTCTTTTATTACGAGCATGTTGACTAGTTTTCTTTTATTACCAGCACATTGACTAGTTTTCTTTTATTACCAGCACCATGACTAGTTTTCTTTTATTACCAGCACCATGACTAGTTTTCTTTTATTACCAGCACAGTGACTAGTTTTCTTTTATAACCAGCACATTGACTAGTTTTCTTTTATTACCAGCATGTTGACTAGTTTTCTTTTATTACCAGCACCATGACTAGTTTTCTTTTATTACCAGCATGTTGACTAGTTTTCTTTTATTACCAGCACAGTGACTAGTTTTCTTTTATTACCAGCACATTGACTAGTTTTCTTTTATTACCAGCATGTTGACTAGTTTTCTTTTATTAGCAGCACATTGACTAGTTTTCTTTTATTACCAGCACCATGACTAGTTTTCTTTTATTACCAGCACCATGACTAGTTTTCTTTTATTACCAGCACATTGACTAGTTTTCTTTTATTACCAGCACCATGACTAGTTATCTTTTATTACCAGCACCATGACTAGTTTTCTTTTATTACCAGCATGTTGACTAGTTTCCTTTTATTACCAGCACCATGACTAGTTTTCTTTTATTACCAGCACATTGACTAGTTTTCTTTATTACCAGCATGTTGACTAGTTTTCTTTTATTACCAGCACCATGACTAGTTTTCTTTTATTACCAGCATGTTGACTAGTTTTCTTTTATTACCAGCACATTGACTAGTTTTCTTTTATTACCAGCACCATGACTAGTTTTCTTTTATTACCAGCACATTGACTAGTTTTCTTTTAATACCAGCACCATGACTACTTTTCTTTTATTACCAGCACATTCACTAGTTTTCTTTTATTACCAGCACATTGACTAGTTTTCTTTTATTACCAGCATGTTGACTAGTTTTCTTTTATTACCAGCACAGTGACTAGTTTTCTTTTATTACCAGCACATTGACTAGTTTTCTTTTATTACCAGCATGTTGACTAGTTTTCTTTTATTACCAGCACCATGACTAGTTTTCTTTTATTACCAGCATGTTGACTAGTTTTTATTTTATTACCAGCACCATGACTAGTTTTCTTTTATTACCAGCACATTGACTAGTTTTCTTTTATTACCAGCATGTTGACTAGTTTTCTTTTATTACCAGCACAGTGACTAGTTTTCTTTTATTACCAGCACAGTGACTAGTTTTTTTTTTATTACCAGCACATTGACTAGTTTTCTTTTATTACCAGCATGTTGACTAGTTTTCTTTTATTACCAGCACCATGACTAATTTTCTTTTATTACCAGCACCATGACTAGTTTTCTTTTATTACCAGCATGTTGACTAGTTTTCTTTTATTACCAGCACATTGACTAGTTTTCTTTTATTACCAGCATGTTGACTAGTTTTCTTTTATTACCAGCACATTGACTAGTTTTCTTTTATTACCAGCATGTTGACTAGTTTTCTTTTATTACCAGCACAGTGACTAGTTTTCTTTTATTACCAGCACCATTACTAGTTTTCTTTTATTACCAGCATGTTGACTAGTTTTCTTTTATTACCAGCACATTGACTAGTTTTCTTTTATTACCAGCACCATGACTAGTTTTCTTTTATTACCAGCATGTTGACTAGTTTTCTTTTATTACCAGCACAGTGACTAGTTTTCTTTTATTACCAGCACATTGACTAGTTTTCTTTTATTACCAGCATGTTGACTAGTTTTCTTTTATTACCAGCACATTGACTAGTTTTCTTTTATTACCAGCACATTGACTAGTTTTTTTTTATTACCAGCACCATGACTAGTTTTCTTTCATTACCAGCACCATGACTAGTTTTCTTTTATTACGAGCATGTTGACTAGTTTTCTTTTATTACCAGCACATTGACTAGTTTTTTTTTATTACCAGCACCATGACTAGTTTTCTTTTATTACCAGCACCATGACTAGTTTTCTTTTATTACCAGCATGTTGACTAGTTTTCTTTTATTACCAGCGCATTGACTAGTTTTCTTTTATTACCAGCACATTGACTAGTTTTCTTTTATTACCAGCATGTTGACTAGTTTTCTTTTATTACCAGCACATTAACTAGTTTTCTTTTATTACCAGCATGTTGACTAGTTTTCTTTTATTACCAGCACAGTGACTAGTTTTCTTTTATTACGAGCATGTTGACTAGTTTTGTTTTATTACCAGCACATTGACTAGTTTTCTTTTATTACCAGCACCATGACTAGTTTTCTTTTATTACCAGCATGTTGACTAGTTTTCTTTTATTACCAGCACATTGACTAGTTTTCTTTTATTACCAGCATGTTGACTAGTTTTCTTTTATTACCAGCACCATGACTAGTTTTCTTTTATTACCAGCATGTTGACTAGTTTTCTTTTATTACCAGCACATTGACTAGTTTTCTTTTATTACCAGCATGTTGACTAGTTTTCTTTTATTACCAGCACCATGACTAGTTTTCTTTTATTACCAGCACCATGACTAGTTTTCTTTTATTACCAGCATGTTGACTAGTTTTCTTTTATTACCAGCACATTGAATAGTTTTCTTTTATTACCAGCACCATGACTAGTTTTCTTTTATTACCAGCACCATGACCAGTTTTCTTTTATTACCAGCATGTTGACTAGTTTCCTTTTATTACCAGCACAGTGACTAGTTTTCTTTTATTACCAGCACATTGACTAGTTTTCTTTATTACCAGCATGTTGACTAGTTTTCTTTTATTACCAGCACAGTGACTAGTTTTCATTTATTACCAGCACATTGACTAGTTTTCTTTATTACCAGCATGTTGACTAGTTTTCTTTTATTACCAGCACCATGACTAGTTTTCTTTTATTACCAGCATGTTGACTAGTTTTCTTTTATTACCAGCACATTGACTAGTTTTCTTTTATTACCAGCACCATGACTAGTTTTCTTTTATTACCAGCACATTGACTAGTTTTCTTTTAATACCAGCACCATGACTAGTTTTCTTTTATTACCAGCACATTGACTAGTTTTCTTTTATTACCAGCACATTGACTAGTTTTCTTTTATTACCAGCATGGTGAATAGTTTTCTTTTATTACCAGCACATTGACTAGTTTTCTTTTATTACCAGCATGTTGACTAGTTTTCTTTTATTACCAGCATGTTGACTAGTTTTCTTTTATTACCAGCACAGTGACTAGCTTTCTTTTATTACCAGCACCATGACTAGTTTTCTTTTATTACCAGCACATTGACTAGTTTTCTTTTATTACCAGCATGTTGACTAGTTTTCTTTTATTACCAGCACAGTGACTAGTTTTATTTTATTACCAGCACATTGACTAGTTTTCTTTTATTACCAGCATGTTGACTAGTTTTCTTTTAATACCAGCACCATGACTAATTTTCTTTTATTACCAGCACATTGACTAATTTTCTTCTATTACCAGCACCATGACTAGTTTTCTTTTATTACCAGCACCATGACTAGTTTTCTTTTATTACCAGCATGTTGACTAGTTTTCTTTTATTACCAGCACATTGACTAGTTTTCTTTTATTACCAGCATGTTGAATAGTTTTCTTTTATTACCAGCACATTGACTAGTTTTCTTTTATTACCAGCATGTTGACTAGTTTTCTTTTATTACCAGCACAGTGACTAGTTTTCTTTTATTACCAGCACATTGACTAGTTTTCTTTTATTACCAGCATGTTGACTAGTTTTCTTTTATTACCAGCACCATGACCAGTTTTCTTTTATTACCAGCATGTTGACTAGTTTCCTTTTATTACCAGCACAGTGACTAGTTTTCTTTTATTACCAGCACATTGACTAGTTTTCTTTATTACCAGCATGTTGACTAGTTTTCTTTTATTACCAGCACAGTGACTAGTTTTCATTTATTACCAGCACATTGACTAGTTTTCTTTATTACCAGCATGTTGACTAGTTTTCTTTTATTACCAGCACCATGACTAGTTTTCTTTTATTACCAGCATGTTGACTAGTTTTCTTTTATTACCAGCACATTGACTAGTTTTCTTTTATTACCAGCACATTGACTAGTTTTCTTTTATTACCAGCATGTTGACTAGTTTTCTTTTATTACCAGCACATTGACTAGTTTTCTTTTATTACCAGCATGTTGACTAGTTTTCTTTTATTACCAGCATGTTGACTAGTTTTCTTTTATTACCAGCACAGTGACTAGTTTTCTTTTATTACCAGCACCATGACTAGTTTTCTTTTATTACCAGCACATTGACTAGTTTTCTTTTATTACCAGCATGTTGACTAGTTTTCTTTTATTACCAGCACAGTGACTAGTTTTATTTTATTACCAGCACCATGACTAGTTTTCTTTTATTACCAGCATGTTGACTAGTTTTCTTTTATTACCAGCACATTGACTAGTTTTCTTTTATTACCAGCACATTGACTAGTTTTCTTTTATTACCAGCATGTTGACTAGTTTTCTTTTATTACCAGCACATTGACTAGTTTTCTTTTATTACCAGCATGTTGAATAGTTTTCTTTTATTACCAGCACATTGACTAGTTTTCTTTTATTACCAGCATGTTGACTAGTTTTCTTTTATTACCAGCACAGTGACTAGTTTTCTTTTATTACCAGCACATTGACTAGTTTTCTTTTATTACCAGCATGTTGACTAGTTTTCTTTTATTACCAGCACCATGACCAGTTTTCTTTTATTACCAGCATGTTGACTAGTTTCCTTTTATTACCAGCACAGTGACTAGTTTTCTTTTATTACCAGCACATTGACTAGTTTTCTTTATTACCAGCATGTTGACTAGTTTTCTTTTATTACCAGCACAGTGACTAGTTTTCATTTATTACCAGCACATTGACTAGTTTTCTTTATTACCAGCATGTTGACTAGTTTTCTTTTATTACCAGCACCATGACTAGTTTTCTTTTATTACCAGCATGTTGACTAGTTTTCTTTTATTACCAGCACATTGACTAGTTTTCTTTTATTACCAGCACATTGACTAGTTTTCTTTTATTACCAGCATGTTGACTAGTTTTCTTTTATTACCAGCACATTGACTAGTTTTCTTTTATTACCAGCATGTTGACTAGTTTTCTTTTATTACCAGCATGTTGACTAGTTTTCTTTTATTACCAGCACAGTGACTAGTTTTCTTTTATTACCAGCACCATGACTAGTTTTCTTTTATTACCAGCACATTGACTAGTTTTCTTTTATTACCAGCATGTTGACTAGTTTTCTTTTATTACCAGCACAGTGACTAGTTTTATTTTATTACCAGCACCATGACTAGTTTTCTTTTATTACCAGCATGTTGACTAGTTTTCTTTTATTACCAGCACATTGACTAGTTTTCTTTTATTACCAGCACATTGACTAGTTTTCTTCTATTACCAGCACCATGACTAGTTTTCTTTTATTACCATCACCATGACTAGTTTTCTTTTATTACCAGCATGTTGACTAGTTTTCTTTTATTACCAGCACATTGACTAGTTTTCTTTCATTACCAGCATGTTGAATAGTTTTCTTTTATTACCAGCACATTGACTAGTTTTCTTTTATTACCAGCATGTTGACTAGTTTTCTTTTATTACCAGCACAGTGACTAGTTTTCTTTTATTACCAGCACATTGACTAGTTTTCTTTTATTACCAGCATGTTGACTAGTTTTCTTTTATTACCAGCACCATGACTAGTTTTCTTTTATTACCAGCACCATGACTAGTTTTCTTTTATTACCAGCATGTTGACTAGTTTTCTTTTATTACCAGCACCATGACTAGTTTTCTTTTATTACCTGCACATTGACTAGTTTTCTTTTATTACCAGCATGTTGACTAGTTTTCTTTTATTACCAGCACAGTGACTAGTTTTCTTTTATTACCACCATGACTAGTTTTCTTTTATTACCAGCACCATGACTAGTTTTCTTTTATTACCAGCACATTGACTAGTTTTCTTTTATTACCAGCATGTTGACTAGTTTTCTTTTATTACCAGCACAGTGACTAGTTTTCTTTTATTACCAGCACATTGACTAGTTTTCTTTTATTACCAGCATGTTGACTAGTTTTCTTTTATTACCAGCACCATGACTAATTTCCTTTTATTACCAGCACATTGACTAGTTTTCTTTTATTACCAGCACCATGACTAGTTTTCTTTTATTACCAGCACCATGACTAGTTTTCTTTTATTACCAGCATGTTGACTAGTTTTCTTTTATTACCAGCACATTGACTAGTTTTCTTTTATTACCAGCATGTTGAATAGTTTTCTTTTATTACCAGCATGTTGACTAGTTTTCTTTTATTACCAGCACAGTGACTAGTTTTCTTTTATTACCAGCACCATGACTAGTTTTCTTTTATTACCAGCACCATGACTAGTTTTCTTTTATTACCAGCATGTTGACTAGTTTTCTTTTATTACCAGCACCATGACTAGTTTTCTTTTATTACCAGCACATTGACTAGTTTTCTTTTATTACCAGCACATTGACTAGTTTTCTTTTATTACCAGCACCATGACTAGTTTTCTTTTATTACCAGCACATTGACTAGTTTTCTTTTATTACCAGCATGTTGACTAGTTTTCTTTTATTACCAGCACAGTGACTAGTTTTCTTTTATTACCAGCACATTGACTAGTTTTCTTTTATTACCAGCATGTTGACTAGTTTTCTTTTATTACCAGCACCATGACTAATTTTCTTTTATTACCAGCACATTGACTAGTTTTCTTTTATTACCAGCACCATGACTAGTTTTCTTTTATTACCAGCACCATGACTAGTTTTCTTTTATTACCAGCATGTTGACTAGTTTTCTTTTATTACCAGCACATTGACTAGTTTTCTTTTATTACCAGCATGTTGAATAGTTTTCTTTTATTACCAGCATGTTGACTAGTTTTCTTTTATTACCAGCATGTTGACTAGTTTTCTTTTATTACCAGCACCATGACTAATTTTCTTTTATTACCAGCACCATGACTAGTTTTCTTTTATTACCAGCACCATGACTAGTTTTCGTTTATTACCAGCATGTTGACTAGTTTTCTTTTATTACCAGCACATTGACTAGTTTTCTTTTATTACCAGCATTTTGATTAGTTTTCTTTTATTACCAGCACCATGACTAGTTTTCTTTTATTACCAGCATGTTGACTAGTTTTCTTTTATTACCAGCACATTGACTAGTTTTCTTTTATTACCAGCACCATGACTAGTTTTCTTTTATTACCAGCACCATGACTAGTTTTCTTTTATTACCAGCATGTTGACTAGTTTTCTTTTATTACCAGCACAGTGACTAGTTTTCTTTTATTACCAGCACCATGACTAGTTTTCTTTTATTACCAGCACATTGACTAGTTTTCTTTTATTACCAGCATGTTGACTAGTTTTCTTTTATTACCAGCACAGTGACTAGTTTTATTTTATTACCAGCACATTGACTAGTTTTCTTTTATTACCAGCATGTTGACTAGTTTTCTTTTATTACCAGCACCATGACTAATTTTCATTTATTACCAGCACATTGACTAGTTTTCTTCTATTACCAGCACCATGACTAGTTTTCTTTTATTACCAGCACCATGACTAGTTTTCTTTTATTACCAGCATGTTGACTAGTTTTCTTTTATTACCAGCACATTGACTAGTTTTCTTTTATTACCAGCATGTTGAATAGTTTTCTTTTATTACCAGCACATTGACTAGTTTTCTTTTATTACCAGCATGTTGACTAGTTTTCTTTTATTACCAGCACAGTGACTAGTTTTCTTTTATTACCAGCACATTGACTAGTTTTCTTTTATTACCAGCATGTTGACTAGTTTTCTTTTATTACCAGCACCATGACCAGTTTTCTTTTATTACCAGCATGTTGACTAGTTTCCTTTTATTACCAGCACAGTGACTAGTTTTCTTTTATTACCAGCACATTGACTAGTTTTCTTTATTACCAGCATGTTGACTAGTTTTCTTTTATTACCAGCACAGTGACTAGTTTTCATTTATTACCAGCACATTGACTAGTTTTCTTTATTACCAGCATGTTGACTAGTTTTCTTTTATTACCAGCACCATGACTAGTTTTCTTTTATTACCAGCATGTTGACTAGTTTTCTTTTATTACCAGCACATTGACTAGTTTTCTTTTATTACCAGCACATTGACTAGTTTTCTTTTATTACCAGCATGTTGACTATTTTTCTTTTATTACCAGCACATTGACTAGTTTTCTTTTATTACCAGCATGTTGACTAGTTTTCTTTTATTACCAGCATGTTGACTAGTTTTCTTTTATTACCAGCACAGTGACTAGTTTTCTTTTATTACCAGCACCATGACTAGTTTTCTTTTATTACCAGCACCATGACTAGTTTTCTTTTATTACCAGCACATTGACTAGTTTTCTTTTATTACCAGCATGTTGACTAGTTTTCTTTTATTACCAGCACAGTGACTAGTTTTATTTTATTACCAGCACCATGACTAGTTTTCTTTTATTACCAGCATGTTGACTAGTTTTCTTTTATTACCAGCACATTGACTAGTTTTCTTTTATTACCAGCACATTGACTAGTTTTCTTCTATTACCAGCAGCATGACTAGTTTTCTTTTATTACCATCACCATGACTAGTTTTCTTTTATTACCAGCATGTTGACTAGTTTTCTTTTATTACCAGCACATTGACTAGTTTTCTTTTATTACCAGCATGTTGAATAGTTTTCTTTTATTACCAGCACATTGACTAGTTTTCTTTTATTACCAGCATGTTGACTAGTTTTCTTTTATTACCAGCACAGTGACTAGTTTTCTTTTATTACCACCATGACTAGTTTTCTTTTATTACCAGCACCATGACTAGTTTTCTTTTATTACCAGCACATTGACTAGTTTTCTTTTATTACCAGCATGTTGACTAGTTTTCCTTTATTACCAGCACAGTGACTAGTTTTCTTTTATTACCAGCACATTGACTAGTTTTCTTTTATTACCAGCATGTTGACTAGTTTTCTTTTATTACCAGCACCATGACTAGTTTTCTTTTATTACCAGCACATTGACTAGTTTTCTTTTATTACCAGCACCATGACTAGTTTTCTTTTATTACCAGCACCATGACTAGTTTTCTTTTATTACCAGCATGTTGACTAGTTTTCTTTTATTACCAGCACATTGACTAGTTTTCTTTTATTACCAGCATGTTGAATAGTTTTCTTTTATTACCAGCATGTTGACTAGTTTTCTTTTATTACCAGCACAGTGACTAGTTTTATTTTATTACCAGCACATTGACTAGTTTTCTTTTATTACCAGCACCATGACTAGTTTTCTTTTATTACCAGCACCATGACTAGTTTTCTTTTATTACCAGCATGTTGACTAGTTTTCTTTTATTACCAGCACCATGACTAGTTTTCTTTTATTACCAGCACATTGACTAGTTTTCTTTTATTACCAGCACATTGACTAGTTTTCTTTTATTACCAGCATGTTGACTAGTTTTCTTTTATTACCAGCACAGTGACTAGTTTTCTTTTATTACCAGCATGTTGACTAGTTTTCTTTTATTACCAGCATGTTGACTAGTTTTCTTTTATTACCAGCACCATGACTAATTTTCTTTTATTACCAGCACCATGACTAGTTTTCTTTTATTACCAGCACCATGACTAGTTTTCGTTTATTACCAGCATGTTGACTAGTTTTCTTTTATTACCAGCACATTGACTAGTTTTCTTTTATTACCAGCATTTTGATTAGTTTTCTTTTATTACCAGCACCATGACTAGTTTTCTTTTATTACCAGCATGTTGACTAGTTTTCTTTTATTACCAGCACATTGACTAGTTTTCTTTTATTACCAGCACCATGACTAGTTTTCTTTTATTACCAGCACCATGACTAGTTTTCTTTTATTACCAGCATGTTGACTAGTTTTCTTTTATTACCAGCACAGTAACTAGTTTTCTTTTATTACCAGCACATTGACTAGTTTTCTTTTATTACCAGCATGTTGACTAGTTTTCTTTTATTACCAGCACACTGAATAGTTTTCTTTTATTACCAGCATGTTGACTAGTTTTCTTTTATTACCAGCACATTGACTAGTTTTCTTTTATTACCAGCATGTTGACTAGTTTTCTTTTATTACCAGCACAGTGACTAGTTTTCTTTTATTACCAGCACCATTACTAGTTTTCTTTTATTACCAGCATGTTGACTAGTTTTCTTTTATTACCAGCACATTGACTAGTTTTCTTTTATTACCAGCACCATGACTAGTTTTCTTTTATTACCAGCATGTTGACTAGTTTTCTTTTATTACCAGCACAGTGACTAGTTTTCTTTTATTACCAGCACATTGACTAGTTTTCTTTTATTACCAGCATGTTGACTAGTTTTCTTTTATCACCAGCACATTGACTAGTTTTCTTTTATTACCAGCACATTGACTAGTTTTTTTTTTATTACCAGCACCATGACTAGTTTTCTTTTATTACCAGCACCATGACTAGTTTTCTTTTATTACGAGCATGTTGACTAGTTTTCTTTTATTACCAGCACAGTGACTAGTTTTTTTTATTACCAGCACTATGACTAGTTTTCTTTTTTTACCAGCACCATGACTAGTTTTCTTTTATTACCAGCATGTTGACTAGTTTTCTTTTATTACCAGCACATTGACTAGTTTTCTTTTATTACCAGCACATTGACTAGTTTTCTTTTATTACCAGCATGTTGACTAGTTTTCTTTTATTACCAGCACATTGACTAGTTTTCTTTTATTACCAGCATGTTGACTAGTTTTCTTTTATTACCAGCATGTTGACTAGTTTTCTTTTATTACCAGCACATTGACTAGTTTTCTTTTATTACCAGCACATTGACTAGTTTTCTTTTATTACCAGCATGTTGACTAGTTTTCTTTTATTACCAGCACAGTGACTAGTTTTCTTTTATTACCAGCACATTGACTAGTTTTCTTTTATTACCAGCATGTTGACTAGTTTTCTTTTATTACCAGCACCATGACTAATTTTCTTTTATTACCAGCACATTGACTAGTTTTCTTTTATTACCAGCACCATGACTAGTTTTCTTTTATTACCAGCACCATGACTAGTTTTCTTTTATTACCAGCATGTTGACTAGTTTTCTTTTATTACCAGCACATTGACTAGTTTTCTTTTATTACCAGCATGTTGAATAGTTTTCTTTTATTACCAGCACATTGACTAGTTTTCTTTAATTACCAGCATGTTGACTAGTTTTCTTTTATTACCAGCACAGTGACTAGTTTTCTTTTATTACCAGCACCATGACTAGTTTTCTTTTATTACCAGCACCATGACTAGTTTTCTTTTATTACCAGCATGTTGACTAGTTTTCTTTTATTACCAGCACATTGACTAGTTTTCTTTTATTACCAGCACATTGACTAGTTTTCTTTTATTACCAGCATGTTGACTAGTTTTCTTTTATTACCAGCACAGTGACTAGTTTTCTTTTATTACCAGCATGTTGACTAGTTTTCTTTTATTACCAGCATGTTGACTAGTTTTCTTTTATTACCAGCACCATGACTAATTTTCTTTTATTACCAGCACCATGACTAGTTTTCTTTTATTACCAGCACCATGACTAGTTTTCGTTTATTACCAGCATGTTGACTAGTTTTCTTTTATTACCAGCACATTGACTAGTTTTCTTTTATTACCAGCATTTTGATTAGTTTTCTTTTATTACCAGCACCATGACTAGTTTTCTTTTATTACCAGCATGTTGACTAGTTTTCTTTTATTACCAGCACATTGACTAGTTTTCTTTTATTACCAGCACCATGACTAGTTTTCTTTTATTACCAGCACCATGACTAGTTTTCTTTTATTACCAGCATGTTGACTAGTTTTCTTTTATTACCAGCACAGTAACTAGTTTTCTTTTATTACCAGCACATTGACTAGTTTTCTTTTATTACCAGCATGTTGACTAGTTTTCTTTTATTACCAGCACACTGAATAGTTTTCTTTTATTACCAGCATGTTGACTAGTTTTCTTTTATTACCAGCACATTGACTAGTTTTCTTTTATTACCAGCATGTTGACTAGTTTTCTTTTATTACCAGCACAGTGACTAGTTTTCTTTTATTACCAGCACCATTACTAGTTTTCTTTTATTACCAGCATGTTGACTAGTTTTCTTTTATTACCAGCACATTGACTAGTTTTCTTTTATTAGCAGCACCATGACTAGTTTTCTTTTATTACCAGCATGTTGACTAGTTTTCTTTTATTACCAGCACAGTGACTAGTTTTCTTTTATTACCAGCACATTGACTAGTTTTCTTTTATTACCAGCATGTTGACTAGTTTTCTTTTATCACCAGCACATTGACTAGTTTTCTTTTATTACCAGCACATTGACTAGTTTTTTTTTATTACCAGCACCATGACTAGTTTTCTTTTATTACCAGCACCATGACTAGTTTTCTTTTATTACGAGCATGTTGACTAGTTTTCTTTTATTACCAGCACAGTGACTAGTTTTTTTTATTACCAGCACTATGACTAGTTTTCTTTTATTACCAGCACCATGACTAGTTTTCTTTTATTACCAGCATGTTGACTAGTTTTCTTTTATTACCAGCACATTGACTAGTTTTCTTTTATTACCAGCACATTGACTAGTTTTCTTTTATTACCAGCATGTTGACTAGTTTTCTTTTATTACCAGCACATTGACTAGTTTTCTTTTATTACCAGCATGTTGACTAGTTTTCTTTTATTACCAGCATGTTGACTAGTTTTCTTTTATTACCAGCACATTGACTAGTTTTCTTTTATTACCAGCACATTGACTAGTTTTCTTTTATTACCAGCATGTTGACTAGTTTTCTTTTATTACCAGCACAGTGACTAGTTTTCTTTTATTACCAGCACATTGACTAGTTTTCTTTTATTACCAGCATGTTGACTAGTTTTCTTTTATTACCAGCACCATGACTAATTTTCTTTTATTACCAGCACATTGACTAGTTTTCTTTTATTACCAGCACCATGACTAGTTTTCTTTTATTACCAGCACCATGACTAGTTTTCTTTTATTACCAGCATGTTGACTAGTTTTCTTTTATTACCAGCACATTGACTAGTTTTCTTTTATTACCAGCATGTTGAATAGTTTTCTTTTATTACCAGCACATTGACTAGTTTTCTTTAATTACCAGCATGTTGACTAGTTTTCTTTTATTACCAGCACAGTGACTAGTTTTCTTTTATTACCAGCACCATGACTAGTTTTCTTTTATTACCAGCACCATGACTAGTTTTCTTTTATTACCAGCATGTTGACTAGTTTTCTTTTATTACCAGCACATTGACTAGTTTTCTTTTATTACCAGCACATTGACTAGTTTTATTTTATTACCAGCATGTTGACTAGTTTTCTTTTATTACCAGCACAGTGACTAGTTTTCTTTTATTACCAGCACATTGACTAGTTTTCTTTTATTACCAGCATGTTGACTAGTTTTCTTTTATTACCAGCACCATGACTAATTTTCTTTTATTACCAGCACATTGACTAGTTTTCTTTTATTACCAGCACCATGACTAGTTTTCTTTTATTACCAGCACCATGACTAGTTTTCTTTTATTACCAGCATGTTGACTAGTTTTCTTTCATTACCAGCACATTGACTAGTTTTCTTTTATTACCAGCATGTTGACTAGTTTTCTTTTATTACCAGCACATTGACTAGTTTTCTTTAATTACCAGCATGTTGACTAGTTTTCTTTTATTACCAGCACAGTGACTAGTTTTCTTTTATTACCAGCACCATGACTAGTTTTCTTTTATTACCAGCACCATGACTAGTTTTCTTTTATTACCAGCATGTTGACTAGTTTTCTTTTATTACCAGCACCATGACTAGTTTTCTTTTATTACCAGCACATTGACTAGTTTTCTTTTATTACCAGCACATTGACTAGTTTTCTTTTATTACCAGCATGTTGACTAGTTTTCTTTTATTACCAGCACAGTGACTAGTTTTCTTTTATTACCAGCATGTTGACTAGTTTTCTTTTATTACCAGCATGTTGACTAGTTTTCTTTTATTACCAGCACCATGACTAATTTTCTTTTATTACCAGCACCATGACTAGTTTTCTTTTATTACCAGCACCATGACTAGTTTTCTTTTATTACCAGCATGTTGACTAGTTTTCTTTTATTACCAGCACATTGACTAGTTTTCTTTTATTACCAGCATTTTGATTAGTTTTCTTTTATTACCAGCACCATGACTAGTTTTCTTTTATTACCAGCATGTTGACTAGTTTTCTTTTATTACCAGCACATTGACTAGTTTTCTTTTATTACCAGCACCATGACTAGTTTTCTTTTATTACCAGCACCATGACTAGTTTTCTTTTATTACCAGCATGTTGACTAGTTTTCTTTTATTACCAGCACAGTAACTAGTTTTCTTTTATTACCAGCACATTGACTAGTTTTCTTTTATTACCAGCATGTTGACTAGTTTTCTTTTATTACCAGCACATTGAATAGTTTTCTTTTATTACCAGCATGTTGACTAGTTTTCTTTTATTACCAGCACATTGACTAGTTTTCTTTTATTACCAGCATGTTGACTAGTTTTCTTTTATTACCAGCACAGTGACTAGTTTTCTTTTATTACCAGCACCATTACTAGTTTTCTTTTATTACCAGCATGTTGACTAGTTTTCTTTTATTACCAGCACCATGACTAGTTTTCTTTTATTACCAGCACCATGACTAGTTTTCTTTTATTACGAGCATGTTGACTAGTTTTCTTTTATTACCAGCACATTGACTAGTTTTTTTTATTACCAGCACCATGACTAGTTTTCTTTTATTACAAGCACCATGACTAGTTTTCTTTTATTACCAGCATGTTGACTAGTTTTCTTTTATTACCAGCACATTGACTAGTTTTCTTTTATTACCAGCATGTTGACTAGTTTTCTTTTATTACCAGCACATTGACTAGTTTTCTTTTATTACCAGCATGTTGACTAGTTTTCTTTTATTACCAGCATGTTGACTAGTTTTCTTTTATTACGAGCATGTTGACTAGTTTTCTTTTATTACCAGCACATTGACTAGTTTTCTTTTATTACCAGCACCATGACTAGTTTTCTTTTATTACCAGCACCATGACTAGTTTTCTTTTATTACCAGCACAGTGACTAGTTTTCTTTTATAACCAGCACATTGACTAGTTTTCTTTTATTACCAGCATGTTGACTAGTTTTCTTTTATTACCAGCACATTGACTAGTTTTCTTTTATTACCAGCACCATGACTAGTTTTCTTTTATTACCAGCACCATGACTAGTTTTCTTTTATTACCAGCATGTTGACTAGTTTTCTTTTATTACCAGCATGTTGACTAGTTTTCTTTTATTACCAGCACATTGAATAGTTTTCTTTTATTACCAGCATGTTGACTAGTTTTCTTTTATTACCAGCACATTGACTAGTTTTCTTTTATTACCAGCATGTTGACTAGTTTTCTTTTATTACCAGCACAGTGACTAGTTTTCTTTTATTACCAGCACCATTACTAGTTTTCTTTTATTACCAGCATGTTGACTAGTTTTCTTTTATTACCAGCACATTGACTAGTTTTCTTTTATTACCAGCACCATGACTAGTTTTCTTTTATTACCAGCATGTTGACTAGTTTTCTTTTATTACCAGCACAGTGACTAGTTTTCTTTTATTACCAGCACATTGACTAGTTTTCTTTTATTACCAGCATGTTGACTAGTTTTCTTTTATCACCAGCACATTGACTAGTTTTCTTTTATTACCAGCACATTGACTAGTTTTCTTTTATTACCAGCACATTGACTAGTTTTTTTTTATTACCAGCACCATGACTAGTTTTCTTTTATTACCAGCACCATGACTAGTTTTCTTTTATTACCAGCATGTTGACTAGTTTTCTTTTATCACCAGCACATTGACTAGTTTTCTTTTATTACCAGCACATTGACTAGTTTTCTTTTATTACCAGCATGTTGACTAGTTTTCTTTTATTACCAGCACATTGACTAGTTTTCTTTTATTACCAGCATGTTGACTAGTTTTCTTTTATTACCAGCATGTTGACTAGTTTTCTTTTATTACCAGCACATTGACTAGTTTTCTTTTATTACCAGCACATTGACTAGTTTTCTTTTATTACCAGCACAGTGACTAGTTTTCTTTTATTACCAGCACAGTGACTAGTTTTCTTTTATTACCAGCACATTGACTAGTTTTCTTTTATTACCAGCATGTTGACTAGTTTTCTTTTATTACCAGCACCATGACTAATTTTCTTTTATTACCAGCACATTGACTAGTTTTCTTTTATTACCAGCACCATGACTAGTTTTCTTTTATTACCAGCACATTGACTAGTTTTCTTTTATTACCAGCACCATGACTAGTTTTCTTTTATTACCAGCACCATGACTAGTTTTCTTTTATTACCAGCATGTTGACTAGTTTTCTTTTATTACCAGCATGTTGACTAGTTTTCTTTTATTACCAGTACATTGAATAGTTTTCTTTTATTACCAGCATGTTGACTAGTTTTCTTTTATTACCAGCACATTGACTAGTTTTCTTTTATTACCAGCATGTTGACTAGTTTTCTTTTATTACCAGCACATTGACTAGTTTTCTTTTATTACCAGCACATTGACTAGTTTTCTTTTATTACCAGCATGTTGACTGGTTTTCTTTTATTACCAGCACATTGACTAGTTTTCTTTTATTACCAGCATGTTGACTAGTTTTCTTTTATTACCAGCATGTTGACTAGTTTTCTTTTATTACGAGCATGTTGACTAGTTTTCTTTTATTACCAGCACATTGACTAGTTTTCTTTTATTACCAGCACCATGACTAGTTTTCTTTTATTACCAGCACCATGACTAGTTTTCTTTTATTACCAGCACAGTGACTAGTTTTCTTTTATAACCAGCACATTGACTAGTTTTCTTTTATTACCAGCATGTTGACTAGTTTTCTTTTATTACCAGCACATTGACTAGTTTTCTTTTATTACCAGCATGTTGACTAGTTTTCTTTTATTACCAGCACCATGACTAGTTTTCTTTTATTACCAGCACATTGACTAGTTTTCTTTTATTACCAGCACCATGACTAGTTTTCTTTTATTACCAGCACCATGACTAGTTTTCTTTTATTACCAGCATGTTGACTAGTTTTCTTTTATTACCAGCATGTTGACTAGTTTTCTTTTATTACCAGCACATTGAATAGTTTTCTTTTATTACCAGCATGTTGACTAGTTTTCTTTTATTACCAGCACATTGACTAGTTTTCTTTTATTACCAGCATGTTGACTAGTTTTCTTTTATTACCAGCACAGTGACTAGTTTTCTTTTATTACCAGCACCATTACTAGTTTTCTTTTATTACCAGCATGTTGACTAGTTTTCTTTTATTACCAGCACATTGACTAGTTTTCTTTTATTACCAGCACCATGACTAGTTTTCTTTTATTACCAGCATGTTGACTAGTTTTCTTTTATTACCAGCACAGTGACTAGTTTTCTTTTATTACCAGCACATTGACTAGTTTTCTTTTATTACCAGCATGTTGACTAGTTTTCTTTTATCACCAGCACATTGACTAGTTTTCTTTTATTACCAGCACATTGACTAGTTTTCTTTTATTACCAGCACATTGACTAGTTTTTTTTTATTACCAGCACCATGACTAGTTTTCTTTTATTACCAGCACCATGACTAGTTTTCTTTTATTACCAGCATGTTGACTAGTTTTCTTTTATCACCAGCACATTGACTAGTTTTCTTTTATTACCAGCACCATGACTAGTTTTCTTTTATTACCAGCATGTTGACTAGTTTTCTTTTATTACCAGCACATTGACTAGTTTTCTTTTATTACCAGCATGTTGACTAGTTTTCTTTTATTACCAGCATGTTGACTAGTTTTCTTTTATTACCAGCATGTTGACTAGTTTTCTTTTATTACCAGCACATTGACTAGTTTTCTTTTATTACCAGCACATTGACTAGTTTTCTTTTATTACCAGCACAGTGACTAGTTTTCTTTTATTACCAGCACAGTGACTAGTTTTCTTTTATTACCAGCACATTGACTAGTTTTCTTTTATTACCAGCATGTTGACTAGTTTTCTTTTATTACCAGCACCATGACTAATTTTCTTTTATTACCAGCACATTGACTAGTTTTCTTTTATTACCAGCACCATGACTAGTTTTCTTTTATTACCAGCACCATGACTAGTTTTCTTTTATTACCAGCATGTTGACTAGTTTTCTTTTATTACCAGCACATTGACTAGTTTTCTTTTATTACCAGCATGGTGAATAGTTTTCTTTTATTACCAGCACATTGACTAGTTTTCTTTAATTACCAGCATGTTGACTAGTTTTCTTTTATTACCAGCACAGTGACTAGTTTTCTTTTATTACCAGCACCATGACTAGTTTTCTTTTATTACCAGCATGTTGACTAGTTTTCTTTTATTACCAGCACATTGACTAGTTTTCTTTTATTACCAGCACATTGACTAGTTTTCTTTTATTACCAGCATGTTGACTAGTTTTCTTTTATTACCAGCACAGTGACTAGTTTTCTTTTATTACCAGCACATTGACTAGTTTTCTTTTATTACCAGCATGTTGACTAGTTTTCTTTTATTACCAGCACCATGACTAATTTTCTTTTATTACCAGCACATTGACTAGTTTTCTTTTATTACCAGCACCATGACTAGTTTTCTTTTATTACCAGCACCATGACTAGTTTTCTTTTATTACCAGCATGTTGACTAGTTTTCTTTCATTACCAGCACATTGACTAGTTTTCTTTTATTACCAGCACAGTGACTAGTTTTCTTTTATTACCAGCACATTGACTAGTTTTCTTTTATTACCAGCATGTTGACTAGTTTTCTTTTATCACCAGCACATTGACTAGTTTTCTTTTATTACCAGCACATTGACTAGTTTTCTTTTATTACCAGCACATTGACTAGTTTTTTTTTATTACCAGCACCATGACTAGTTTTCTTTTATTACCAGCACCATGACTAGTTTTCTTTTATTACCAGCATGTTGACTAGTTTTCTTTTATCACCAGCACATTGACTAGTTTTCTTTTATTACCAGCACATTGACTAGTTTTCTTTTATTACCAGCATGTTGACTAGTTTTCTTTTATTACCAGCACATTGACTAGTTTTCTTTTATTACCAGCATGTTGACTAGTTTTCTTTTATTACCAGCATGTTGACTAGTTTTCTTTTATTACCAGCACATTGACTAGTTTTCTTTTATTACCAGCACATTGACTAGTTTTCTTTTATTACCAGCACAGTGACTAGTTTTCTTTTATTACCAGCACAGTGACTAGTTTTCTTTTATTACCAGCACATTGACTAGTTTTCTTTTATTACCAGCATGTTGACTAGTTTTCTTTTATTACCAGCACCATGACTAATTTTCTTTTATTACCAGCACATTGACTAGTTTTCTTTTATTACCAGCACCATGACTAGTTTTCTTTTATTACCAGCACATTGACTAGTTTTCTTTTATTACCAGCACCATGACTAGTTTTCTTTTATTACCAGCACCATGACTAGTTTTCTTTTATTACCAGCATGTTGACTAGTTTTCTTTTATTACCAGCATGTTGACTAGTTTTCTTTTATTACCAGTACATTGAATAGTTTTCTTTTATTACCAGCATGTTGACTAGTTTTCTTTTATTACCAGCACATTGACTAGTTTTCTTTTATTACCAGCATGTTGACTAGTTTTCTTTTATTACCAGCACATTGACTAGTTTTCTTTTATTACCAGCACATTGACTAGTTTTCTTTTATTACCAGCATGTTGACTAGTTTTCTTTTATTACCAGCACATTGACTAGTTTTCTTTTATTACCAGCATGTTGACTAGTTTTCTTTTATTACCAGCATGTTGACTAGTTTTCTTTTATTACGAGCATGTTGACTAGTTTTCTTTTATTACCAGCACATTGACTAGTTTTCTTTTATTACCAGCACCATGACTAGTTTTCTTTTATTACCAGCACCATGACTAGTTTTCTTTTATTACCAGCACAGTGACTAGTTTTCTTTTATAACCAGCACATTGACTAGTTTTCTTTTATTACCAGCATGTTGACTAGTTTTCTTTTATTACCAGCACATTGACTAGTTTTCTTTTATTACCAGCATGTTGACTAGTTTTCTTTTATTACCAGCACCATGACTAGTTTTCTTTTATTACCAGCACATTGACTAGTTTTCTTTTATTACCAGCACCATGACTAGTTTTCTTTTATTACCAGCACCATGACTAGTTTTCTTTTATTACCAGCATGTTGACTAGTTTTCTTTTATTACCAGCATGTTGACTAGTTTTCTTTTATTACCAGCACATTGAATAGTTTTCTTTTATTACCAGCATGTTGACTAGTTTTCTTTTATTACCAGCACATTGACTAGTTTTCTTTTATTACCAGCATGTTGACTAGTTTTCTTTTATTACCAGCACAGTGACTAGTTTTCTTTTATTACCAGCACCATTACTAGTTTTCTTTTATTACCAGCATGTTGACTAGTTTTCTTTTATTACCAGCACATTGACTAGTTTTCTTTTATTACCAGCACCATGACTAGTTTTCTTTTATTACCAGCATGTTGACTAGTTTTCTTTTATTACCAGCACAGTGACTAGTTTTCTTTTATTACCAGCACATTGACTAGTTTTCTTTTATTACCAGCATGTTGACTAGTTTTCTTTTATCACCAGCACATTGACTAGTTTTCTTTTATTACCAGCACATTGACTAGTTTTCTTTTATTACCAGCACATTGACTAGTTTTTTTTTATTACCAGCACCATGACTAGTTTTCTTTTATTACCAGCACCATGACTAGTTTTCTTTTATTACCAGCATGTTGACTAGTTTTCTTTTATCACCAGCACATTGACTAGTTTTCTTTTATTACCAGCACATTGACTAGTTTTCTTTTATTACCAGCATGTTGACTAGTTTTCTTTTATTACCAGCACATTGACTAGTTTTCTTTTATTACCAGCATGTTGACTAGTTTTCTTTTATTACCAGCATGTTGACTAGTTTTCTTTTATTACCAGCATGTTGACTAGTTTTCTTTTATTACCAGCACATTGACTAGTTTTCTTTTATTACCAGCACATTGACTAGTTTTCTTTTATTACCAGCACAGTGACTAGTTTTCTTTTATTACCAGCACAGTGACTAGTTTTCTTTTATTACCAGCACATTGACTAGTTTTCTTTTATTACCAGCATGTTGACTAGTTTTCTTTTATTACCAGCACCATGACTAATTTTCTTTTATTACCAGCACATTGACTAGTTTTCTTTTATTACCAGCACCATGACTAGTTTTCTTTTATTACCAGCACCATGACTAGTTTTCTTTTATTACCAGCATGTTGACTAGTTTTCTTTTATTACCAGCACATTGACTAGTTTTCTTTTATTACCAGCATGGTGAATAGTTTTCTTTTATTACCAGCACATTGACTAGTTTTCTTTAATTACCAGCATGTTGACTAGTTTTCTTTTATTACCAGCACAGTGACTAGTTTTCTTTTATTACCAGCACCATGACTAGTTTTCTTTTATTACCAGCACCATGACTAGTTTTCTTTTATTACCAGCATGTTGACTAGTTTTCTTTTATTACCAGCACATTGACTAGTTTTCTTTTATTACCAGCACATTGACTAGTTTTCTTTTATTACCAGCATGTTGACTAGTTTTCTTTTATTACCAGCACAGTGACTAGTTTTCTTTTATTACCAGCACATTGACTAGTTTTCTTTTATTACCAGCATGTTGACTAGTTTTCTTTTATTACCAGCACCATGACTAATTTTCTTTTATTACCAGCACATTGACTAGTTTTCTTTTATTACCAGCACCATGACTAGTTTTCTTTTATTACCAGCACCATGACTAGTTTTCTTTTATTACCAGCATGTTGACTAGTTTTCTTTCATTACCAGCACATTGACTAGTTTTCTTTTATTACCAGCATGTTGAATAGTTTTCTTTTATTACCAGCACATTGACTAGTTTTCTTTAATTACCAGCATGTTGACTAGTTTTCTTTTATTACCAGCACAGTGACTAGTTTTCTTTTATTACCAGCACCATGACTAGTTTTCTTTTATTACCAGCACCATGACTAGTTTTCTTTTATTACCAGCATGTTGACTAGTTTTCTTTTATTACCAGCACATTGACTAGTTTTCTTTTATTACCAGCACATTGACTAGTTTTCTTTTATTACCAGCATGTTGACTAGTTTTCTTTTATTACCAGCACAGTGACTAGTTTTCTTTTATTACCAGCATGTTGACTAGTTTTCTTTTATTACCAGCATGTTGACTAGTTTTCTTTTATTACCAGCACCACGACTAATTTTCTTTTATTACCAGCACCATGACTAGTTTTCTTTTATTACCAGCACCATGACTAGTTTTCTTTTATTACCAGCATGTTGACTAGTTTTCTTTTATTACCAGCACATTGACTAGTTTTCTTTTATTACCAGCATTTTGATTAGTTTTCTTTTATGACCAGCACCATGACTAGTTTTCTTTTATTACCAGCATGTTGACTAGTTTTCTTTTATTACCAGCACATTGACTAGTTTTCTTTTATTACCAGCACCATGACTAGTTTTCTTTTATTACCAGCACCATGACTAGTTTTCTTTTATTACCAGCATGTTGACCAGTTTTCTTTTATTACCAGCACAGTAACTAGTTTTCTTTTATTACCAGCACATTGACTAGTTTTCTTTTATTACCAGCATGTTGACTAGTTTTCTTTTATTACCAGCACATTGAATAGTTTTCTTTTATTACCAGCATGTTGACTAGTTTTCTTTTATTACCAGCACATTGACTAGTTTTCTTTTATTACCAGCATGTTGACTAGTTTTCTTTTATTACCAGCACAGTGACTAGTTTTCTTTTATTACCAGCACCATTACTAGTTTTCTTTTATTACCAGCATGTTGACTAGTTTTCTTTTATTACCAGCACCATGACTAGTTTTCTTTTATTACCAGCACATTGACTAGTTTTCTTTTATTACCAGCACGTTGACTAGTTTTCTTTTATTACCAGAACATTGACTAGTTTTCTTTTATTACCAGCACCATGACTAGTTTTCTTTTATTACCAGCACCATGACTAGTTTTCTTTTATTAGCAGCACCATGACTAGTTTTCTTTTATTACCAGCATGTTGACTAGTTTTCTTTTATTACCAGCACAGTGACTAGTTTTCTTTTATTACCAGCACATTGACTAGTTTTCTTTTATTACCAGCATGTTGACTAGTTTTCTTTTATTACCAGCACATTGACTAGTTTTCTTTTATTACCAGCATGTTGACTAGTTTTCTTTTATTACCAGCACCATGACTAGTTTTCTTTTATTACCAGCACATTGACTAGTTTTCTTTCATTACCAGCACCATGACTAGTTTTCTTTTATTACCAGCATGTTGACTAGTTTTCTTTTATTACCAGCACATTGACTAGTTTTGTTTTATTACCAGCATGTTGACTAGTTTTCTTTTATTACCAGCACCATGGCTAGTTTTCTTTTATTACCAGCACATTGACTAGTTTTCTTTTATTACCAGCACCATGACTAGTTTTCTTTTATTACCAGCACATTGACTAGTTTTCTTTTATTACCAGCACATTGACTAGTTTTCTTTTATTACCAGCATGTTGACTAGTTTTCTTTTATCACCAGCACAGTGATTAGTTTTCTTTTATTACCAGCACATTGACTAGTTTTCTTTTATTACCAGCATGTTGACTAGTTTTCTTCTATTACCAGCACCATGACTAATTTTCTTTTATTACCAGCACATTGACTAGTTTTCTTTTATTACCAGCATGTTGACTAGTTTTCTTTTATTACCAGCACATTGACTAGTTTTCTTTTATTACCAGCATGTTGACTAGTTTTCTTTTATTACCAGCACCATGACTAGTTTTCTTTTATTACCAGCACATTGACTAGTTTTCTTTTATTACCAGCACCATGACTAGTTTTCTTTTATTACCAGCACCATGACTAGTTTTCTTTTATTACCAGCACCATGACTAGTTTTCTTTTATTACCAGCACCATGACTAGTTTTCTTTTATTACCAGCATGTTGACTAGTTTTCTTTTATTACCAGCACATTGACTAGTTTTCTTTTATTACCAGCATGTTGACTAGTTTTCTTTTATTACCAGCACATTGACTAGTTTTCTTTTATTACCAGCATGTTGACTAGTTTTCTTTTATTACCATCACATTTACTAGTTTTCTTTTATTACCAGCATGTTGACTAGTTTTCTTTTATTACCAGCACATTGACTAGTTTTGTTTTATTACCAGCATGTTGACTAGTTTTCTTTTATTACCAGCACCATGGCTAGTTTTCTTTTATTACCAGCACATTGACTAGTTTTCTTTTATTACCAGCACCATGACTAGTTTTCTTTTATTACCAGCACATTGACTAGTTTTCTTTTATTACCAGCACATTGACTAGTTTTCTTTTATTACCAGCATGTCGACTAGTTTTCTTTTATTACCAGCACAGTGATTAGTTTTCTTTTATTACCAGCACATTGACTAGTTTTCTTTTATTACCAGCATGTTGACTAGTTTTCTTCTATTACCAGCACCATGACTAATTTTCTTTTATTACCAGCACATTGACTAGTTTTCTTTTATTACCAGCACCATGACTAGTTTTCTTGTATTACCAGCACCATGACTAGTTTTCTTTTATTACCAGCATGTTGACTAGTTTTCTTTCATTACCAGCACATTGACTAGTTTTCTTTTATTACCAGCACATTGACTAGTTTTCTTTTATTACCAGCATGTTGACTAGTTTTCTTTTATTACCAGCATGTTGACTAGTTTTCTTTTATTACCAGCACCATGACTAGTTTTCTTTTATTACGAGCATGTTGACTAGTTTTCTTTTATTACCAGCACATTGACTAGTTTTCTTTTATTACCAGCACATTGACTAGTTTTCTTTTATTACCAGCACCATGACTAGTTTTCTTTTATTACCAGCATGTTGACTAGTTTTCTTTTATTACCAGCACAGTGACTAGTTTTCTTTTATAACCAGCACATTGACTAGTTTTCTTTTATTACCAGCATGTTGACTAGTTTTCTTTTATTACCAGCACATTGACTAGTTTTCTTTTATTACCAGCATGTTGACTAGTTTTCTTTTATTACCAGCACCATGACTAGTTTTCTTTTATTACCAGCATGTTGACTAGTTTTCTTTTATTACCAGCACAGTGACTAGTTTTCTTTTATTACCAGCACATTGACTAGTTTTCTTTTATTACCAGCATGTTGACTAGTTTTCTTTTATTACCAGCACCATGACTAGTTTTCTTTTATTACCAGCACATTGACTAGTTTTCTTTTATTACCAGCAGCATGACTAGTTTTCTTTTATTACCAGCACCATGACTATTTTTCTTTTATTACCAGCACCATGACTAGTTTTCTTTTATTACCAGCATGTTGACTAGTTTTCTTTTATTACCAGCACATTGACTAGTTTTCTTTTATTACCAGCACGTTGACTAGTTTTCTTTTATTACCAGCACATTGACTAGTTTTCTTTTATTACCAGCACCATGACTAGTTTTCTTTTATTACCAGCACATTGACTAGTTTTCTTTTATTACCAGCACCATGACTAGTTTTCTTTTATTACCAGCACATTGACTAGTTTTCTTTTATTACCAGCATGTTGACTAGTTTTCTTTTATTACCAGCACATTGACTAGTTTTTTTTTATTACCAGCATGTTGACTAGTTTTCTTTTATTACCAGCACCATGACTAGTTTTCTTTTATTACCAGCACGTTGACTAGTTTTCTTTTATTACCAGCACCATGACTAGTTTTCTTTTATTACCAGCACATTGACTAGTTTTCTTTTATTACCAGCATGTTGACTAGTTTTCTTTTATTACCAGCACCATGACTAGTTTTCCTTTATTACCAGCACATTGACTAGTTTTCTTTTATTACCAGCATGTTGACTAGTTTTCTTTTATTACCAGCACCATGGCTAGTTTTCTTTTATTACCAGCACATTGACTAGTTTTCTTTTATTACCAGCACCATGACTAGTTTTCTTTTATTACCAGCACATTGACTAGTTTTCTTTTATTACCAGCATGTTGACTAGTTTTCTTTTATTACCAGCACAGTGATTAGTTTTCTTTTATTACCAGCACATTGACTAGTTTTCTTTTATTACCAGCATGTTGACTAGTTTTCTTCTATTACCATCACCATGACTAATTTTCTTTTATTACCAGCACATTGACTAGTTTTCATTTATTACCAGCATGTTGACTAGTTTTCTTTTATTACCAGCATGTTGACTAGTTTTCTTTTATTACCAGCACATTGACTAGTTTTCTTTTATTACCAGCACATTGACTAGTTTTCTTTTATTACCAGCATGTTGACTAGTTTTCTTTTATTACCAGCATGTTGACTAGTTTTCTTTTATTACCAGCACCATGACTAGTTTTCTTTTATTACCAGCACACTGACTAGTTTTCTTTCATTACCAGCACCATGACTAGTTTTCTTTTATTACCAGCACAGTGACTAGTTTTCTTTTATTACCAGCACATTGACTAGTTTTCTTTTATTACCAGCATGTTGACTAGTTTTCTTTTATTACCAGCACCATGACTAATTTTCTTTTATTACCAGCACATTGACTAGTTTTCTTTTATTACCAGCACCATGACTAGTTTTCTTTTATTACCAGCACCATGACTAGTTTTCTTTTATTACCAGCATGTTGACTAGTTTTCTTTTATCACCAGCACATTGACTAGTTTTCTTTTATTACCAGCATGTTGAATAGTTTTCTTTTATTACCAGCACATTGACTAGTTTTCTTTTATTACCAGCACCATGACTAGTTTTCTTTTATTACCAGCACCATGACTAGTTTTCTTTTATTACCAGCATGTTGACTAGTTTTTTTTTTATTACCAGCACAGTGACTAGTTTTCTTTTATTACCAGCACATTGACTAGTTTTCTTTTATTACCAGCATGTTGACTAGTTTTCTTTTATTACCAGCACCATGACTAGTTTTCTTTTATTACCAGCATGTTGACTAGTTTTTTTTTATTACCAGCACAGTGACTAGTTTTCTTTTATTACCAGCACATTGACTAGTTTTCTTTTATTACCAGCATGTTGACTAGTTTTCTTTTATTACCAGCACATTGACTAGTTTTCTTTTATTACCAGCATGTTGACTAATTTTCTTTTATTACCAGCACATTGACTAGTTTTCTTTTATTACCAGCACATTGACTAGTTTTTTTTTATTACCAGCACCATGACTAGTTTTCTTTTATTACCAGCACCATGACTAGTTTTCTTTTATTACGAGCATGTTGACTAGTTTTCTTTTATTACCAGCACATTGACTAGTTTTCTTTTATTACCAGCACCATGACTAGTTTTCTTTTATTACCAGCACCATGACTAGTTTTCTTTTATTACCAGCACCATGACTAGTTTTCTTTTATTACCAGCATGTTGACTAGTTTTCTTTTATTACCAGCACATTGACTAGTTTTCTTTTATTACCAGCATGTTGACTAGTTTTCTTTTATTACCAGCACATTGATTAGTTTTCTTTTATTACCAGCATGTTGACTAGTTTTCTTTTATTACCAGCACCATGACTAGTTTTCTTTTATTACGAGCATGTTGACTAGTTTTCTTTTATTACCAGCACATTGACTAGTTTTCTTTTATTACCAGCACCATGACTAGTTTTCTTTTATTACCAGCATGTTGACTAGTTTTCTTTTATTACCAGCACAGTGACTAGTTTTCTTTTATTACCAGCACATTGACTAGTTTTCTTTTATTACCAGCATGTTGACTAGTTTTCTTTTATTACCAGCACATTGACTAGTTCTCTTTTATTACCAGCATGTTGACTAGTTTTCTTTTATTACCAGCACCATGACTAGTTTTCTTTTATTACCAGCATGTTGACTAGTTTTCTTTTATTACCAGCACATTGACTAGTTTTCTTTTATTACCAGCATGTTGACTAGTTTTCTTTTATTACCAGCATGTTGACTAGTTTTCTTTTATTACGAGCATTTTGGCTAGTTTTCTTTTATTACCAGCATGTTGACTAGTTTTCTTTTATTACCAGCACCATGACTAGTTTTCTTTTATTACCAGCATGTTGACTAGTTTTCTTTTATTACCAGCACGTTGACTAGTTTTCTTTTATTACCAGAACATTGACTAGTTTTCTTTTATTACCAGCACCATGACTAGTTTTCTTTTATTACCAGCACCATGACTAGTTTTCTTTTATTACCAGCACGTTGACTAGTTTTCTTTTATCACCAGAACATTGACTAGTTTTCTTTTATTACCAGCACCATGACTAGTTTTCTTTTATTACCAGCACCATGACTAGTTTTCTTTTATTACCAGCATGTTGACTAGTTTTCTTTTATTACCAGCATGTTGACTAGTTTTCTTTTATTACCAGCACATTGACTAGTTTTCTTTTATTACCAGCACCATGACTAGTTTTCTTTTATTACCAGCACCATGACTAGTTTTCTTTTATTACCAGCATGTTGACTAGTTTTCTTTTATTACCAGCACAGTGACTAGTTTTCTTTTATTACCAGCACATTGACTAGTTTTCTTTTATTACCAGCACCATGACTAGTTTTCTTTTATTACCAGCACATTGACTAGTTTTCTTTTATTACCAGCACCATGACTAGTTTTCTTTTATTACCAGCACCATGACTAGTTTTCTTTTATTACCAGCATGTTGACTAGTTTTCTTTTATTACCAGCATGTTGACTAGTTTTCTTTTATTACCAGCACATTGACTAGTTTTCTTTTATTACCAGCATGTTGACTAGTTTTCTTTTATTACCAGCACCATGACTAGTTTTCTTTTATTACCAGCATGGTGAATAGTTTTCTTTTATTACCAGCACATTGACTAGTTTTCTTTAATTACCAGCATGTTGACTAGTTTTCTTTTATTACCAGCACAGTGACTAGTTTTCTTTTATTACCAGCACCATGACTAGTTTTCTTTTATTACCAGCACCATGACTAGTTTTCTTTTATTACCAGCATGTTGACTAGTTTTCTTTTATTACCAGCACATTGACTAGTTTTCTTTTATTACCAGCACCATGACTAGTTTTCTTTTATTACCAGCATGTTGACTAGTTTTCTTTTATTACCAGCACAGTGACTAGTTTTCTTTTATTACCAGCACATTGACTAGTTTTCTTTTATTACCAGCATGTTGACTAGTTTTCTTTTATTACCAGCACCATGACTAATTTTCTTTTATTACCAGCACATTGACTAGTTTTCTTTTATTACCAGCACCATGACTAGTTTTCTTTTATTACCAGCACCATGACTAGTTTTCTTTTATTACCAGCATGTTGACTAGTTTTCTTTCATTACCAGCACATTGACTAGTTTTCTTTTATTACCAGCATGTTGAATAGTTTTCTTTTATTACCAGCACATTGACTAGTTTTCTTTAATTACCAGCATGTTGACTAGTTTTCTTTTATTACCAGCACAGTGACTAGTTTTCTTTTATTACCAGCACCATGACTAGTTTTCTTTTATTACCAGCACCATGACTAGTTTTCTTTTATTACCAGCATGTTGACTAGTTTTCTTTTATTACCAGCACCATGACTAGTTTTCTTTTATTACCAGCACATTGACTAGTTTTCTTTTATTACCAGCACATTGACTAGTTTTCTTTTATTACCAGCATGTTGACTAGTTTTCTTTTATTACCAGCACAGTGACTAGTTTTCTTTTATTACCAGCATGTTGACTAGTTTTCTTTTATTACCAGCATGTTGACTAGTTTTCTTTTATTACCAGCACCACGACTAATTTTCTTTTACCAGCACCATGACTAGTTTTCTTTTATTACCAGCACCATGACTAGTTTTCTTTTATTACCAGCATGTTGACTAGTTTTCTTTTATTACCAGCACATTGACTAGTTTTCTTTTATTACCAGCATTTTGATTAGTTTTCTTTTATTACCAGCACCATGACTAGTTTTCTTTTATTACCAGCATGTTGACTAGTTTTCTTTTATTACCAGCACATTGACTAGTTTTCTTTTATTACCAGCACCATGACTAGTTTTCTTTTATTACCAGCACCATGACTAGTTTTCTTTTATTACCAGCATGTTGACCAGTTTTCTTTTATTACCAGCACAGTAACTAGTTTTCTTTTATTACCAGCACATTGACTAGTTTTCTTTTATTACCAGCATGTTGACTAGTTTTCTTTTATTACCAGCACATTGAATAGTTTTCTTTTATTACCAGCATGTTGACTAGTTTTCTTTTATTACCAGCACATTGACTAGTTTTCTTTTATTACCAGCATGTTGACTAGTTTTCTTTTATTACCAGCACAGTGACTAGTTTTCTTTTATTACCAGCACCATTACTAGTTTTCTTTTATTACCAGCATGTTGACTAGTTTTCTTTTATTACCAGCACCATGACTAGTTTTCTTTTATTACCAGCACATTGACTAGTTTTCTTTTATTACCAGCACGTTGACTAGTTTTCTTTTATTACCAGAACATTGACTAGTTTTCTTTTATTACCAGCACCATGACTAGTTTTCTTTTATTACCAGCACCATGACTAGTTTTCTTTTATTACCAGCACCATGACTAGTTTTCTTTTATTACCAGCATGTTGACTAGTTTTCTTTTATTACCAGCACAGTGACTAGTTTTCTTTTATTACCAGCACATTGACTAGTTTTCTTTTATTACCAGCATGTTGACTAGTTTTCTTTTATTACCAGCACATTGACTAGTTTTCTTTTATTACCAGCATGTTGACTAGTTTTCTTTTATTACCAGCACCATGACTAGTTTTCTTTTATTACCAGCACATTGACTAGTTTTCTTTCATTACCAGCACCATGACTAGTTTTCTTTTATTACCAGCATGTTGACTAGTTTTCTTTTATTACCAGCACATTGACTAGTTTTGTTTTATTACCAGCATGTTGACTAGTTTTCTTTTATTACCAGCACCATGGCTAGTTTTCTTTTATTACCAGCACATTGACTAGTTTTCTTTTATTACCAGCACCATGACTAGTTTTCTTTTATTACCAGCACATTGACTAGTTTTCTTTTATTACCAGCACATTGACTAGTTTTCTTTTATTACCAGCATGTTGACTAGTTTTCTTTTATCACCAGCACAGTGATTAGTTTTCTTTTATTACCAGCACATTGACTAGTTTTCTTTTATTACCAGCATGTTGACTAGTTTTCTTCTATTACCAGCACCATGACTAATTTTCTTTTATTACCAGCACATTGACTAGTTTTCTTTTATTACCAGCATGTTGACTAGTTTTCTTTTATTACCAGCACATTGACTAGTTTTCTTTTATTACCAGCATGTTGACTAGTTTTCTTTTATTACCAGCACCATGACTAGTTTTCTTTTATTACCAGCACATTGACTAGTTTTCTTTTATTACCAGCACCATGACTAGTTTTCTTTTATTACCAGCACCATGACTAGTTTTCTTTTATTACCAGCATGTTGACTAGTTTTCTTTTATTACCAGCACATTGACTAGTTTTCTTTTATTACCAGCATGTTGACTAGTTTTCTTTTATTACCAGCACATTGACTAGTTTTCTTTTATTACCAGCATGTTGACTAGTTTTCTTTTATTACCATCACATTTACTAGTTTTCTTTTATTACCAGCATGTTGACTAGTTTTCTTTTATTACCAGCACATTGACTAGTTTTGTTTTATTACCAGCATGTTGACTAGTTTTCTTTTATTACCAGCACCATGGCTAGTTTTCTTTTATTACCAGCACATTGACTAGTTTTCTTTTATTACCAGCACCATGACTAGTTTTCTTTTATTACCAGCACATTGACTAGTTTTCTTTTATTACCAGCACATTGACTAGTTTTCTTTTATTACCAGCATGTCGACTAGTTTTCTTTTATTACCAGCACAGTGATTAGTTTTCTTTTATTACCAGCACATTGACTAGTTTTCTTTTATTACCAGCATGTTGACTAGTTTTCTTCTATTACCAGCACCATGACTAATTTTCTTTTATTACCAGCACATTGACTAGTTTTCTTTTATTACCAGCACCATGACTAGTTTTCTTGTATTACCAGCACCATGACTAGTTTTCTTTTATTACCAGCATGTTGACTAGTTTTCTTTCATTACCAGCACATTGACTAGTTTTCTTTTATTACCAGCACATTGACTAGTTTTCTTTTATTACCAGCATGTTGACTAGTTTTCTTTTATTACCAGCATGTTGACTAGTTTTCTTTTATTACCAGCATCATGACTAGTTTTCTTTTATTACGAGCATGTTGACTAGTTTTCTTTTATTACCAGCACATTGACTAGTTTTCTTTTATTACCAGCACATTGACTAGTTTTCTTTTATTACCAGCACCATGACTAGTTTTCTTTTATTACCAGCATGTTGACTAGTTTTCTTTTATTACCAGCACAGTGACTAGTTTTCTTTTATAACCAGCACATTGACTAGTTTTCTTTTATTACCAGCATGTTGACTAGTTTTCTTTTATTACCAGCACATTGACTAGTTTTCTTTTATTACCAGCATGTTGACTAGTTTTCTTTTATTACCAGCACCATGACTAGTTTTCTTTTATTACCAGCATGTTGACTAGTTTTCTTTTATTACCAGCACAGTGACTAGTTTTCTTTTATTACCAGCACATTGACTAGTTTTCTTTTATTACCAGCAGCATGACTAGTTTTCTTTTATTACCAGCACCATGACTATTTTTCTTTTATTACCAGCACCATGACTAGTTTTCTTTTATTACCAGCATGTTGACTAGTTTTCTTTTATTACCAGCACATTGACTAGTTTTCTTTTATTACCAGCACGTTGACTAGTTTTCTTTTATTACCAGCACATAGACTAGTTTTCTTTTATTACCAGCACCATGACTAGTTTTCTTTTATTACCAGCACATTGACTAGTTTTCTTTTATTACCAGCACCATGACTAGTTTTCTTTTATTACCAGCACATTGACTAGTTTTCTTTTATTACCAGCACCATGACTAGTTTTCTTTTATTACCAGCACATTGACTAGTTTTCTTTTATTACCAGCACCATGACTAGTTTTCTTTTATTACCAGCATGTTGACTAGTTTTCTTTTATTACCAGCACATTGACTAGTTTTCTTTTATTACCAGCACGTTGACTAGTTTTCTTTTATTACCAGCACATAGACTAGTTTTCTTTTATTACCAGCACCATGACTAGTTTTCTTTTATTACCAGCACATTGACTAGTTTTCTTTTATTACCAGCATCATGACTAGTTTTCTTTTATTACGAGCATGTTGACTAGTTTTCTTTTATTACCAGCACATTGACTAGTTTTCTTTTATTACCAGCACATTGACTAGTTTTCTTTTATTACCAGCACCATGACTAGTTTTCTTTTATTACCAGCATGTTGACTAGTTTTCTTTTATTACCAGCACAGTGACTAGTTTTCTTTTATAACCAGCACATTGACTAGTTTTCTTTTATTACCAGCATGTTGACTAGTTTTCTTTTATTACCAGCACATTGACTAGTTTTCTTTTATTACCAGCATGTTGACTAGTTTTCTTTTATTACCAGCACCATGACTAGTTTTCTTTTATTACCAGCATGTTGACTAGTTTTCTTTTATTACCAGCACAGTGACTAGTTTTCTTTTATTACCAGCACATTGACTAGTTTTCTTTTATTACCAGCATGTTGACTAGTTTTCTTTTATTACCAGCACCATGACTAGTTTTCTTTTATTACCAGCACATTGACTAGTTTTCTTTTATTACCAGCAGCATGACTAGTTTTCTTTTATTACCAGCACCATGACTATTTTTCTTTTATTACCAGCACCATGACTAGTTTTCTTTTATTACCAGCATGTTGACTAGTTTTCTTTTATTACCAGCACATTGACTAGTTTTCTTTTATTACCAGCACGTTGACTAGTTTTCTTTTATTACCAGCACATAGACTAGTTTTCTTTTATTACCAGCACCATGACTAGTTTTCTTTTATTACCAGCACATTGACTAGTTTTCTTTTATTACCAGCACCATGACTAGTTTTCTTTTATTACCAGCACATTGACTAGTTTTCTTTTATTACCAGCATGTTGACTAGTTTTCTTTTATTACCAGCACATTGACTAGTTTTTTTTTATTACCAGCATGTTGACTAGTTTTCTTTTATTACCAGCACCATGACTAGTTTTCTTTTATTACCAGCACGTTGACTAGTTTTCTTTTATTACCAGCACCATGACTAGTTTTCTTTTATTACCAGCACATTGACTAGTTTTCTTTTATTACCAGCATGTTGACTAGTTTTCTTTTATTACCAGCACCATGACTAGTTTTCCTTTATTACCAGCACATTGACTAGTTTTCTTTTATTACCAGCATGTTGACTAGTTTTCTTTTATTACCAGCACCATGGCTAGTTTTCTTTTATTACCAGCACATTGACTAGTTTTCTTTTATTACCAGCACCATGACTAGTTTTCTTTTATTACCAGCACATTGACTAGTTTTCTTTTATTACCAGCACATTGACTAGTTTTCTTTTATTACCAGCATGTTGACTAGTTTTCTTTTATTACCAGCACAGTGATTAGTTTTCTTTTATTACCAGCACATTGACTAGTTTTCTTTTATTACCAGCATGTTGACTAGTTTTCTTCTATTACCATCACCATGACTAATTTTCTTTTATTACCAGCACATTGACTAGTTTTCATTTATTACCAGCATGTTGACTAGTTTTCTTTTATTACCAGCACGTTGACTAGTTTTCTTTTATTACCAGCACATAGACTAGTTTTCTTTTATTACCAGCACCATGACTAGTTTTCTTTTATTACCAGCACATTGACTAGTTTTCTTTTATTACCAGCACCATGACTAGTTTTCTTTTATTACCAGCACATTGACTAGTTTTCTTTTATTACCAGCATGTTGACTAGTTTTCTTTTATTACCAGCACATTGACTAGTTTTTTTTTATTACCAGCATGTTGACTAGTTTTCTTTTATTACCAGCACCATGACTAGTTTTCTTTTATTACCAGCACGTTGACTAGTTTTCTTTTATTACCAGCACCATGACTAGTTTTCTTTTATTACCAGCACATTGACTAGTTTTCTTTTATTACCAGCATGTTGACTAGTTTTCTTTTATTACCAGCACCATGACTAGTTTTCCTTTATTACCAGCACATTGACTAGTTTTCTTTTATTACCAGCATGTTGACTAGTTTTCTTTTATTACCAGCACCATGGCTAGTTTTCTTTTATTACCAGCACATTGACTAGTTTTCTTTTATTACCAGCACCATGACTAGTTTTCTTTTATTACCAGCACATTGACTAGTTTTCTTTTATTACCAGCACATTGACTAGTTTTCTTTTATTACCAGCATGTTGACTAGTTTTCTTTTATTACCAGCACAGTGATTAGTTTTCTTTTATTACCAGCACATTGACTAGTTTTCTTTTATTACCAGCATGTTGACTAGTTTTCTTCTATTACCATCACCATGACTAATTTTCTTTTATTACCAGCACATTGACTAGTTTTCATTTATTACCAGCATGTTGACTAGTTTTCTTTTATTACCAGCACATTGACTAGTTTTCTTTTATTACCAGCACATTGACTAGTTTTCTTTTATTACCAGCATGTTGACTAGTTTTCTTTTATTACCAGCATGTTGACTAGTTTTCTTTTATTACCAGCACCATGACTAGTTTTCTTTTATTACCAGCACACTGACTAGTTTTCTTTCATTACCAGCACCATGACTAGTTTTCTTTTATTACCAGCACAGTGACTAGTTTTCTTTTATTACCAGCACATTGACTAGTTTTCTTTTATTACCAGCATGTTGACTAGTTTTCTTTTATTACCAGCACCATGACTAATTTTCTTTTATTACCAGCACATTGACTAGTTTTCTTTTATTACCAGCACCATGACTAGTTTTCTTTTATTACCAGCACCATGACTAGTTTTCTTTTATTACCAGCATGTTGACTAGTTTTCTTTTATCACCAGCACATTGACTAGTTTTCTTTTATTACCAGCATGTTGAATAGTTTTCTTTTATTACCAGCACATTGACTAGTTTTCTTTTATTACCAGCACCATGACTAGTTTTCTTTTATTACCAGCACCATGACTAGTTTTCTTTTATTACCAGCATGTTGACTAGTTTTTTTTTATTACCAGCACAGTGACTAGTTTTCTTTTATTACCAGCACATTGACTAGTTTTCTTTTATTACCAGCATGTTGACTAGTTTTCTTTTATTACCAGCACCATGACTAGTTTTCTTTTATTACCAGCATGTTGACTAGTTTTTTTTTATTACCAGCACAGTGACTAGTTTTCTTTTATTACCAGCACATTGACTAGTTTTCTTTTATTACCAGCATGTTGACTAGTTTTCTTTTATTACCAGCACATTGACTAGTTTTCTTTTATTACCAGCATGTTGACTAGTTTTCTTTTATTACCAGCACATTGACTAGTTTTCTTTTATTACCAGCACATTGACTAGTTTTTTTTTATTACCAGCACCATGACTAGTTTTCTTTTATTACCAGCACCATGACTAATTTTCTTTTATTACGAGCATGTTGACTAGTTTTCTTTTATTACCAGCACATTGACTAGTTTTCTTTTATTACCAGCACCATGACTAGTTTTCTTTTATTACCAGCACCATGACTAGTTTTCTTTTATTACCAGCACCATGACTAGTTTTCTTTTATTACCAGCATGTTGACTAGTTTTCTTTTATTACCAGCACATTGACTAGTTTTCTTTTATTACCAGCATGTTGACTAGTTTTCTTTTATTACCAGCACATTGATTAGTTTTCTTTTATTACCAGCATGTTGACTAGTTTTCTTTTATTACCAGCACCATGACTAGTTTTCTTTTATTACGAGCATGTTGACTAGTTTTCTTTTATTACCAGCACATTGACTAGTTTTCTTTTATTACCAGCACCATGACTAGTTTTCTTTTATTACCAGCATGTTGACTAGTTTTCTTTTATTACCAGCACAGTGACTAGTTTTCTTTTATTACCAGCACATTGACTAGTTTTCTTTTATTACCAGCATGTTGACTAGTTTTCTTTTATTACCAGCACATTGACTAGTTCTCTTTTATTACCAGCATGTTGACTAGTTTTCTTTTATTACCAGCACCATGACTAGTTTTCTTTTATTACCAGCATGTTGACTAGTTTTCTTTTATTACCAGCACATTGACTAGTTTTCTTTTATTACCAGCATGTTGACTAGTTTTCTTTTATTACCAGCATGTTGACTAGTTTTCTTTTATTACGAGCATTTTGGCTAGTTTTCTTTTATTACCAGCATGTTGACTAGTTTTCTTTTATTACCAGCACCATGACTAGTTTTCTTTTATTACCAGCATGTTGACTAGTTTTCTTTTATTACCAGCACGTTGACTAGTTTTCTTTTATTACCAGAACATTGACTAGTTTTCTTTTATTACCAGCACCATGACTAGTTTTCTTTTATTACCAGCACCATGACTAGTTTTCTTTTATTACCAGCATGTTGACTAGTTTTCTTTTATCACCAGCACATTGACTAGTTTTCTTTTATTACCAGCATGTTGAATAGTTTTCTTTTATTACCAGCACATTGACTAGTTTTCTTTTATTACCAGCACCATGACTAGTTTTCTTTTATTACCAGCACCATGACTAGTTTTCTTTTATTACCAGCATGTTGACTAGTTTTTTTTTATTACCAGCACAGTGACTAGTTTTCTTTTATTACCAGCACATTGACTAGTTTTCTTTTATTACCAGCATGTTGACTAGTTTTCTTTTATTACCAGCACCATGACTAGTTTTCTTTTATTACCAGCATGTTGACTAGTTTTTTTTTATTACCAGCACAGTGACTAGTTTTCTTTTATTACCAGCACATTGACTAGTTTTCTTTTATTACCAGCATGTTGACTAGTTTTCTTTTATTACCAGCACATTGACTAGTTTTCTTTTATTACCAGCATGTTGACTAGTTTTCTTTTATTACCAGCACATTGACTAGTTTTCTTTTATTACCAGCACATTGACTAGTTTTTTTTTATTACCAGCACCATGACTAGTTTTCTTTTATTACCAGCACCATGACTAGTTTTCTTTTATTACGAGCATGTTGACTAGTTTTCTTTTATTACCAGCACATTGACTAGTTTTCTTTTATTACCAGCACCATGACTAGTTTTCTTTTATTACCAGCACCATGACTAGTTTTCTTTTATTACCAGCACCATGACTAGTTTTCTTTTATTACCAGCATGTTGACTAGTTTTCTTTTATTACCAGCACATTGACTAGTTTTCTTTTATTACCAGCATGTTGACTAGTTTTCTTTTATTACCAGCACATTGATTAGTTTTCTTTTATTACCAGCATGTTGACTAGTTTTCTTTTATTACCAGCACCATGACTAGTTTTCTTTTATTACGAGCATGTTGACTAGTTTTCTTTTATTACCAGCACATTGACTAGTTTTCTTTTATTACCAGCACCATGACTAGTTTTCTTTTATTACCAGCATGTTGACTAGTTTTCTTTTATTACCAGCACAGTGACTAGTTTTCTTTTATTACCAGCACATTGACTAGTTTTCTTTTATTACCAGCATGTTGACTAGTTTTCTTTTATTACCAGCACATTGACTAGTTCTCTTTTATTACCAGCATGTTGACTAGTTTTCTTTTATTACCAGCACCATGACTAGTTTTCTTTTATTACCAGCATGTTGACTAGTTTTCTTTTATTACCAGCACATTGACTAGTTTTCTTTTATTACCAGCATGTTGACTAGTTTTCTTTTATTACCAGCATGTTGACTAGTTTTCTTTTATTACCAGCACGTTGACTAGTTTTCTTTTATTACCAGAACATTGACTAGTTTTCTTTTATTACCAGCACCATGACTAGTTTTCTTTTATTACCAGCACCATGACTAGTTTTCTTTTATTACCAGCACGTTGACTAGTTTTCTTTTATCACCAGAACATTGACTAGTTTTCTTTTATTACCAGCACCATGACTAGTTTTCTTTTATTACCAGCACCATGACTAGTTTTCTTTTATTACCAGCATGTTGACTAGTTTTCTTTTATTACCAGCATGTTGACTAGTTTTCTTTTATTACCAGCACATTGACTAGTTTTCTTTTATTACCAGCACCATGACTAGTTTTCTTTTATTACCAGCACCATGACTAGTTTTCTTTTATTACCAGCATGTTGACTAGTTTTCTTTTATTACCAGCACAGTGACTAGTTTTCTTTTATTACCAGCACATTGACTAGTTTTCTTTTATTACCAGCACCATGACTAGTTTTCTTTTATTACCAGCACATTGACTAGTTTTCTTTTATTACCAGCACCATGACTAGTTTTCTTTTATTACCAGCACCATGACTAGTTTTCTTTTATTACCAGCATGTTGACTAGTTTTCTTTTATTACCAGCATGTTGACTAGTTTTCTTTTATTACCAGCACATTGACTAGTTTTCTTTTATTACCAGCATGTTGACTAGTTTTCTTTTATTACCAGCACCATGACTAGTTTTCTTTTATTACCAGCACATTGACTAGTTTTCTTTTATTACCAGCACCATGACTAGTTTTCTTTTATTACCAGCACATTGACTAGTTTTCTTTTATTACCAGCATGTTGACTAGTTTTCTTTTATTACCAGCACATTGACTAGTTTTCTTTTATTACCAGCATGTTGACTAGTTTTCTTTTATTACCAGCACATTGACTAGTTTTCTTTTATTACCAGCATGTTGACTAGTTTTCTTTTATTACCAGCACCATGACTAGTTTTCTTTTATTACCAGCACATTGACAGTTTTCTTTTATTACCAGCACCATGACTAGTTTTCTTTTATTACCAGCACATTGACTAGTTTTCTTTTATTACCAGCATGTTGACTAGTTTTCTTTTATTACCAGCACCATGACTAATTTTCTTTTATTACCAGCACATTGACTAGTTTTCTTTTATTACCAGCATGTTGACTAGTTTTCTTTTATTACCAGCACATTGACTAGTTTTCTTTCATTACCAGCATGTTGACTAGTTTTCTTTTATTACCAGCACATTGACTAGTTTTCTTTTATTACCAGCATGTCGACTAGTTTTCTGTTATTACCAGCACATTGACTAGTTTTGTTTTATTACCAGCATGTTGACTAGTTTTCTTTTATTACCAGCACCATGACTAGTTTTCTTTTATTACCAGCACATTGACTAGTTTTCTTTTATTACCAGCACATTGACTAGTTTTCTTTTATTACCAGCATGTTGACTAGTTTTCTTTTATTACCAGCACAGTGATTAGTTTTCTTTTATTACCAGCACATTGACTAGTTTTCTTTTATTACCAGCATGTTGACTAGTTTTCTTTTATTACCAGCACCATGACTAATTTTCTTTTATTACCAGCACATTGACTAGTTTTCTTTTATTACCAGCATGTTGACTAGTTTTCTTTTATTACCAGCACATTGACTAGTTTTCTTTCATTACCAGCATGTTGACTAGTTTTCTTTTATTACCAGCACATTGACTAGTTTTCTTTTATTACCAGCATGTCGACTAGTTTTCTGTTATTACCAGCATGTTGACTAGTTTTCTTTTATTACCAGCACATTGACTAGTTTTCTTTTATTACCAGCACCATGACTAGTTTTCTTTTATTACCAGCACCATGACTAGTTTTCTTTTATTACCAGCATGTTGACTAGTTTTCTTTTATTACCAGCACAGTGACTAGTTTTCTTTTATTACCAGCACATTGACTAGTTTTCTTTTATTACCAGCACCATGACTAGTTTTCTTTTATTACCAGCACATTGACTAGTTTTCTTTTATTACCAGCACCATGACTAGTTTTCTTTTATTACCAGCATGTTGACTAGTTTTCTTTTATTACCAGCACAGTGACTAGTTTTCTTTTATTACCAGCACATTGACTAGTTTTCTTTTATTACCAGCACATTGACTAGTTTTCTTTTATTACCAGCATGTTGACTAGTTTTCTTTTATTACCAGCACAGTGATTAGTTTTCTTTTATTACCAGCACATTGACTAGTTTTCTTTTATTACCAGCATGTTGACTAGTTTTCTTTTATTACCAGCACCATGACTAATTTTCTTTTATTACCAGCACATTGACTAGTTTTCTTTTATTACCAGCATGTTGACTAGTTTTCTTTTATTACCAGCACATTGACTAGTTTTCTTTCATTACCAGCATGTTGACTAGTTTTCTTTTATTACCAGCACATTGACTAGTTTTCTTTTATTACCAGCATGTCGACTAGTTTTCTGTTATTACCAGCATGTTGACTAGTTTTCTTTTATTACCAGCACATTGACTAGTTTTCTTTTATTACCAGCACCATGACTAGTTTTCTTTTATTACCAGCACCATGACTAGTTTTCTTTTATTACCAGCATGTTGACTAGTTTTCTTTTATTACCAGCACCATGACTAATTTTCTTTTATTACCAGCACATTGACTAGTTTTCTTTTATTACCAGCATGTTGACTAGTTTTCTTTTATTACCAGCACATTGACTAGTTTTCTTTCATTACCAGCATGTTGACTAGTTTTCTTTTATTACCAGCACATTGACTAGTTTTCTTTTATTACCAGCATGTCGACTAGTTTTCTGTTATTACCAGCACATTGACTAGTTTTGTTTTATTACCAGCATGTTGACTAGTTTTCTTTTATTACCAGCACCATGACTAGTTTTCTTTTATTACCAGCACATTGACTAGTTTTCTTTTATTACCAGCACATTGACTAGTTTTCTTTTATTACCAGCATGTTGACTAGTTTTCTTTTATTACCAGCACAGTGATTAGTTTTCTTTTATTACCAGCACATTGACTAGTTTTCTTTTATTACCAGCATGTTGACTAGTTTTCTTTTATTACCAGCACCATGACTAATTTTCTTTTATTACCAGCACATTGACTAGTTTTCTTTTATTACCAGCATGTTGACTAGTTTTCTTTTATTACCAGCACATTGACTAGTTTTCTTTCATTACCAGCATGTTGACTAGTTTTCTTTTATTACCAGCACATTGACTAGTTTTCTTTTATTACCAGCATGTCGACTAGTTTTCTGTTATTACCAGCATGTTGACTAGTTTTCTTTTATTACCAGCACATTGACTAGTTTTCTTTTATTACCAGCACCATGACTAGTTTTCTTTTATTACCAGCACCATGACTAGTTTTCTTTTATTACCAGCATGTTGACTAGTTTTCTTTTATTACCAGCACAGTGACTAGTTTTCTTTTATTACCAGCACATTGACTAGTTTTCTTTTATTACCAGCACCATGACTAGTTTTCTTTTATTACCAGCACATTGACTAGTTTTCTTTTATTACCAGCACCATGACTAGTTTTCTTTTATTACCAGCATGTTGACTAGTTTTCTTTTATTACCAGCACAGTGACTAGTTTTCTTTTATTACCAGCACATTGACTAGTTTTCTTTTATTACCAGCACATTGACTAGTTTTCTTTTATTACCAGCATGTTGACTAGTTTTCTTTTATTACCAGCACAGTGATTAGTTTTCTTTTATTACCAGCACATTGACTAGTTTTCTTTTATTACCAGCATGTTGACTAGTTTTCTTTTATTACCAGCACCATGACTAATTTTCTTTTATTACCAGCACATTGACTAGTTTTCTTTTATTACCAGCATGTTGACTAGTTTTCTTTTATTACCAGCACATTGACTAGTTTTCTTTCATTACCAGCATGTTGACTAGTTTTCTTTTATTACCAGCACATTGACTAGTTTTCTTTTATTACCAGCATGTCGACTAGTTTTCTGTTATTACCAGCATGTTGACTAGTTTTCTTTTATTACCAGCACATTGACTAGTTTTCTTTTATTACCAGCACCATGACTAGTTTTCTTTTATTACCAGCACCATGACTAGTTTTCTTTTATTACCAGCATGTTGACTAGTTTTCTTTTATTACCAGCACAGTGACTAGTTTTCTTTTATTACCAGCACATTGACTAGTTTTCTTTTATTACCAGCACCATGACTAGTTTTCTTTTATTACCAGCACATTGACTAGTTTTCTTTTATTACCAGCACCATGACTAGTTTTCTTTTATTACCAGCATGTTGACTAGTTTTCTTTTATTACCAGCACAGTGACTAGTTTTCTTTTATTACCAGCACATTGACTAGTTTTCTTTTATTACCAGCATGTTGACTAGTTTTCTTTTATTACCAGCACATTGACTAGTTTTCTTTTATTACCAGCATGTTGACTAGTTTTCTTTTATTACCAGCACCATGACTAGTTTTCTTTTATTACCAGCACATTGACTAGTTTTCTTTTATTACCAGCACCATGACTAGTTTTCTTTTATTACCAGCACATTGACTAGTTTTCTTTTATTACCAGCATGTTGACTAGTTTTCTTTTATTACCAGCACCATGACTAATTTTCTTTTATTACCAGCACATTGACTAGTTTTCTTTTATTACCAGCATGTTGACTAGTTTTCTTTTATTACCAGCACATTGACTAGTTTTCTTTCATTACCAGCATGTTGACTAGTTTTCTTTTATTACCAGCACATTGACTAGTTTTCTTTTATTACCAGCATGTCGACTAGTTTTCTGTTATTACCAGCACATTGACTAGTTTTGTTTTATTACCAGCATGTTGACTAGTTTTCTTTTATTACCAGCACATTGACTAGTTTTCTTTTATTACCAGCACATTGACTAGTTTTCTTTTATTACCAGCATGTTGACTAGTTTTCTTTTATTACCAGCACAGTGATTAGTTTTCTTTTATTACCAGCACATTGACTAGTTTTCTTTTATTACCAGCATGTTGACTAGTTTTCTTCTATTACCAGCACCATGACTAATTTTCTTTTATTACCAGCACATTGACTAGTTTTCTTTTATTACCAGCATGTTGACTAGTTTTCTTTTATTACCAGCACATTGACTAGTTTTCTTTTATTACCAGCATGTTGACTAGTTTTCTTTTATTACCAGCACCATGACTAGTTTTCTTTTATTACCAGCACATTGACTAGTTTTCTTTTATTACCAGCACCATGACTAGTTTTCTTTTATTACCAGCACCATGACTAGTTTTCTTTTATTACCATCATGTTGACTAGTTTTCTTTTATTACCAGCACATTGACTAGTTTTCTTTTATTACCAGCATGTTGACTAGTTTTCTTTTATTACCAGCACATTGACTAGTTTTCTTTTATTACCAGCATGTTGACTAGTTTTCTTTTATTACCACCATGTTGACTAGTTTTCTTTTATTACCAGCACACTGACTAGTTTTCTTTTATTACCAGCACCATGACTAGTTTTCTTTTATTACCAGCACAGTGACTAGTTTTCTTTTATTACCAGCACATTGACTAGTTTTCTTTTATTACCAGCATGTTGACTAGTTTTCTTTTATTACCTGCACCATGACTAATTTTCTTTTATTACCAGCACATTGACTAGTTTTCTTTTATTACCAGCACCATGACTAGTTTTCTTTTATTACCAGCATGTTGACTAGTTTTCTTTTATTACCAGCACATTGACTAGTTTTCTTTTATTACCAGCATGTTGACTAGTTTTCTTTTATTACCAGCACATTGACTAGTTTTCTTTTATTACCAGCATGTTGACTAGTTTTCTTTTATTACCAGCATGTTGACTAGTTTTCTTTTATTACCAGCATGTTGACTAGTTTTCTTTTATTACCAGCACATTGACTAGTTTTCTTTTATTACCAGCACAGTGACTAGTTTTCTTTTATTACCAGCACAGTGACTAGTTTTCTTTTATTACCAGCACATTGACTAGTTTTCTTTTATTACCAGCATGTTGACTAGTTTTCTTTTATTACCAGCACCATGACTAATTTTCTTTTATTACCAGCACATTGACTAGTTTTCTTTTATTACCAGCACCATGACTAGTTTTCTTTTATTACCAGCACCATGACTAGTTTTCTTTTATTACCAGCATGTTGACTAGTTTTCTTTTATTACCAGCACATTGACTAGTTTTCTTTTATTACCAGCATGGTGAATAGTTTTCTTTTATTACCAGCACATTGACTAGTTTTCTTTAATTACCAGCATGTTGACTAGTTTTCTTTTATTACCAGCACAGTGACTAGTTTTCTTTTATTACCAGCACCATGACTAGTTTTCTTTTATTACCAGCACCATGACTAGTTTTCTTTTATTACCAGCATGTTGACTAGTTTTCTTTTATTACCAGCACATTGACTAGTTTTCTTTTATTACCAGCATGTTGACTAGTTTTCTTTTATTACCAGCACAGTGACTAGTTTTCTTTTATTACCAGCACATTGACTAGTTTTCTTTTATTACCAGCATGTTGACTAGTTTTCTTTTATTACCAGCACCATGACTAATTTTCTTTTATTACCAGCACATTGACTAGTTTTCTTTTATTACCAGCACCATGACTAGTTTTCTTTTTTTACCAGCACCATGACTAGTTTTCTTTTATTACCAGCATGTTGACTAGTTTTCTTTCATTACCAGCACATTGACTAGTTTTCTTTTATTACCAGCATGTTGAATAGTTTTCTTTTATTACCAGCACATTGACTAGTTTTCTTTAATTACCAGCATGTTGACTAGTTTTCTTTTATTACCAGCACAGTGACTAGTTTTCTTTTATTACCAGCACCATGACTAGTTTTCTTTTATTACCAGCACCATGACTAGTTTTCTTTTATTACCAGCATGTTGACTAGTTTTCTTTTATTACCAGCACCATGACTAGTTTTCTTTTATTACCAGCACATTGACTAGTTTTCTTTTATTACCAGCACATTGACTAGTTTTCTTTTATTACCAGCATGTTGACTAGTTTTCTTTTATTACCAGCACAGTGACTAGTTTTCTTTTATTACCAGCATGTTGACTAGTTTTCTTTTATTACCAGCATGTTGACTAGTTTTCTTTTATTACCAGCACCACGACTAATTTTCTTTTATTACCAGCACCATGACTAGTTTTCTTTTATTACCAGCACCATGACTAGTTTTCTTTTATTACCAGCATGTTGACTAGTTTTCTTTTATTACCAGCACATTGACTAGTTTTCTTTTATTACCAGCATTTTGATTAGTTTTCTTTTATTACCAGCACCATGACTAGTTTTCTTTTATTACCAGCATGTTGACTAGTTTTCTTTTATTACCAGCACATTGACTAGTTTTCTTTTATTACCAGCACCATGACTAGTTTTCTTTTATTACCAGCACCATGACTAGTTTTCTTTTATTACCAGCATGTTGACCAGTTTTCTTTTATTACCAGCACAGTAACTAGTTTTCTTTTATTACCAGCACATTGACTAGTTTTCTTTTATTACCAGCATGTTGACTAGTTTTCTTTTATTACCAGCACATTGAATAGTTTTCTTTTATTACCAGCATGTTGACTAGTTTTCTTTTATTACCAGCACATTGACTAGTTTTCTTTTATTACCAGCATGTTGACTAGTTTTCTTTTATTACCAGCACAGTGACTAGTTTTCTTTTATTACCAGCACCATTACTAGTTTTCTTTTATTACCAGCATGTTGACTAGTTTTCTTTTATTACCAGCACCATGACTAGTTTTCTTTTATTACCAGCACATTGACTAGTTTTCTTTTATTACCAGCACGTTGACTAGTTTTCTTTTATTACCAGAACATTGACTAGTTTTCTTTTATTACCAGCACCATGACTAGTTTTCTTTTATTACCAGCACCATGACTAGTTTTCTTTTATTACCAGCACCATGACTAGTTTTCTTTTATTACCAGCATGTTGACTAGTTTTCTTTTATTACCAGCACAGTGACTAGTTTTCTTTTATTACCAGCACATTGACTAGTTTTCTTTTATTACCAGCATGTTGACTAGTTTTCTTTTATTACCAGCACATTGACTAGTTTTCTTTTATTACCAGCATGTTGACTAGTTTTCTTTTATTACCAGCACCATGACTAGTTTTCTTTTATTACCAGCACATTGACTAGTTTTCTTTCATTACCAGCACCATGACTAGTTTTCTTTTATTACCAGCATGTTGACTAGTTTTCTTTTATTACCAGCACATTGACTAGTTTTGTTTTATTACCAGCATGTTGACTAGTTTTCTTTTATTACCAGCACCATGGCTAGTTTTCTTTTATTACCAGCACATTGACTAGTTTTCTTTTATTACCAGCACCATGACTAGTTTTCTTTTATTACCAGCACATTGACTAGTTTTCTTTTATTACCAGCACATTGACTAGTTTTCTTTTATTACCAGCATGTTGACTAGTTTTCTTTTATCACCAGCACAGTGATTAGTTTTCTTTTATTACCAGCACATTGACTAGTTTTCTTTTATTACCAGCATGTTGACTAGTTTTCTTCTATTACCAGCACCATGACTAATTTTCTTTTATTACCAGCACATTGACTAGTTTTCTTTTATTACCAGCATGTTGACTAGTTTTCTTTTATTACCAGCACATTGACTAGTTTTCTTTTATTACCAGCATGTTGACTAGTTTTCTTTTATTACCAGCACCATGACTAGTTTTCTTTTATTACCAGCACATTGACTAGTTTTCTTTTATTACCAGCACCATGACTAGTTTTCTTTTATTACCAGCACCATGACTAGTTTTCTTTTATTACCAGCATGTTGACTAGTTTTCTTTTATTACCAGCACATTGACTAGTTTTCTTTTATTACCAGCATGTTGACTAGTTTTCTTTTATTACCAGCACATTGACTAGTTTTCTTTTATTACCAGCATGTTGACTAGTTTTCTTTTATTACCATCACATTTACTAGTTTTCTTTTATTACCAGCATGTTGACTAGTTTTCTTTTATTACCAGCACATTGACTAGTTTTGTTTTATTACCAGCATGTTGACTAGTTTTCTTTTATTACCAGCACCATGGCTAGTTTTCTTTTATTACCAGCACATTGACTAGTTTTCTTTTATTACCAGCACCATGACTAGTTTTCTTTTATTACCAGCACATTGACTAGTTTTCTTTTATTACCAGCACATTGACTAGTTTTCTTTTATTACCAGCATGTCGACTAGTTTTCTTTTATTACCAGCACAGTGATTAGTTTTCTTTTATTACCAGCACATTGACTAGTTTTCTTTTATTACCAGCATGTTGACTAGTTTTCTTCTATTACCAGCACCATGACTAATTTTCTTTTATTACCAGCACATTGACTAGTTTTCTTTTATTACCAGCACCATGACTAGTTTTCTTGTATTACCAGCACCATGACTAGTTTTCTTTTATTACCAGCATGTTGACTAGTTTTCTTTCATTACCAGCACATTGACTAGTTTTCTTTTATTACCAGCACATTGACTAGTTTTCTTTTATTACCAGCATGTTGACTAGTTTTCTTTTATTACCAGCATGTTGACTAGTTTTCTTTTATTACCAGCATCATGACTAGTTTTCTTTTATTACGAGCATGTTGACTAGTTTTCTTTTATTACCAGCACATTGACTAGTTTTCTTTTATTACCAGCACATTGACTAGTTTTCTTTTATTACCAGCACCATGACTAGTTTTCTTTTATTACCAGCATGTTGACTAGTTTTCTTTTATTACCAGCACAGTGACTAGTTTTCTTTTATAACCAGCACATTGACTAGTTTTCTTTTATTACCAGCATGTTGACTAGTTTTCTTTTATTACCAGCACATTGACTAGTTTTCTTTTATTACCAGCATGTTGACTAGTTTTCTTTTATTACCAGCACCATGACTAGTTTTCTTTTATTACCAGCATGTTGACTAGTTTTCTTTTATTACCAGCACAGTGACTAGTTTTCTTTTATTACCAGCACATTGACTAGTTTTCTTTTATTACCAGCATGTTGACTAGTTTTCTTTTATTACCAGCACCATGACTAGTTTTCTTTTATTACCAGCACATTGACTAGTTTTCTTTTATTACCAGCAGCATGACTAGTTTTCTTTTATTACCAGCACCATGACTATTTTTCTTTTATTACCAGCACCATGACTAGTTTTCTTTTATTACCAGCATGTTGACTAGTTTTCTTTTATTACCAGCACATTGACTAGTTTTCTTTTATTACCAGCACGTTGACTAGTTTTCTTTTATTACCAGCACATAGACTAGTTTTCTTTTATTACCAGCACCATGACTAGTTTTCTTTTATTACCAGCACATTGACTAGTTTTCTTTTATTACCAGCACCATGACTAGTTTTCTTTTATTACCAGCACATTGACTAGTTTTCTTTTATTACCAGCATGTTGACTAGTTTTCTTTTATTACCAGCACATTGACTAGTTTTTTTTTATTACCAGCATGTTGACTAGTTTTCTTTTATTACCAGCACCATGACTAGTTTTCTTTTATTACCAGCACGTTGACTAGTTTTCTTTTATTACCAGCACCATGACTAGTTTTCTTTTATTACCAGCACATTGACTAGTTTTCTTTTATTACCAGCATGTTGACTAGTTTTCTTTTATTACCAGCACCATGACTAGTTTTCCTTTATTACCAGCACATTGACTAGTTTTCTTTTATTACCAGCATGTTGACTAGTTTTCTTTTATTACCAGCACCATGGCTAGTTTTCTTTTATTACCAGCACATTGACTAGTTTTCTTTTATTACCAGCACCATGACTAGTTTTCTTTTATTACCAGCACATTGACTAGTTTTCTTTTATTACCAGCACATTGACTAGTTTTCTTTTATTACCAGCATGTTGACTAGTTTTCTTTTATTACCAGCACAGTGATTAGTTTTCTTTTATTACCAGCACATTGACTAGTTTTCTTTTATTACCAGCATGTTGACTAGTTTTCTTCTATTACCATCACCATGACTAATTTTCTTTTATTACCAGCACATTGACTAGTTTTCATTTATTACCAGCATGTTGACTAGTTTTCTTTTATTACCAGCACATTGACTAGTTTTCTTTTATTACCAGCATGTTGACTAGTTTTCTTTTATTACCAGCATGTTGACTAGTTTTCTTTTATTACCAGCACCATGACTAGTTTTCTTTTATTACCAGCACACTGACTAGTTTTCTTTCATTACCAGCACCATGACTAGTTTTCTTTTATTACCAGCACAGTGACTAGTTTTCTTTTATTACCAGCACATTGACTAGTTTTCTTTTATTACCAGCATGTTGACTAGTTTTCTTTTATTACCAGCACCATGACTAATTTTCTTTTATTACCAGCACATTGACTAGTTTTCTTTTATTACCAGCACCATGACTAGTTTTCTTTTATTACCAGCACCATGACTAGTTTTCTTTTATTACCAGCATGTTGACTAGTTTTCTTTTATCACCAGCACATTGACTAGTTTTCTTTTATTACCAGCATGTTGAATAGTTTTCTTTTATTACCAGCACATTGACTAGTTTTCTTTTATTACCAGCACCATGACTAGTTTTCTTTTATTACCAGCACCATGACTAGTTTTCTTTTATTACCAGCATGTTGACTAGTTTTTTTTTATTACCAGCACAGTGACTAGTTTTCTTTTATTACCAGCACATTGACTAGTTTTCTTTTATTACCAGCATGTTGACTAGTTTTCTTTTATTACCAGCACCATGACTAGTTTTCTTTTATTACCAGCATGTTGACTAGTTTTTTTTTATTACCAGCACAGTGACTAGTTTTCTTTTATTACCAGCACATTGACTAGTTTTCTTTTATTACCAGCATGTTGACTAGTTTTCTTTTATTACCAGCACATTGACTAGTTTTCTTTTATTACCAGCATGTTGACTAGTTTTCTTTTATTACCAGCACATTGACTAGTTTTCTTTTATTACCAGCACATTGACTAGTTTTTTTTTATTACCAGCACCATGACTAGTTTTCTTTTATTACCAGCACCATGACTAGTTTTCTTTTATTACGAGCATGTTGACTAGTTTTCTTTTATTACCAGCACATTGACTAGTTTTCTTTTATTACCAGCACCATGACTAGTTTTCTTTTATTACCAGCACCATGACTAGTTTTCTTTTATTACCAGCACCATGACTAGTTTTCTTTTATTACCAGCATGTTGACTAGTTTTCTTTTATTACCAGCACATTGACTAGTTTTCTTTTATTACCAGCATGTTGACTAGTTTTCTTTTATTACCAGCACATTGATTAGTTTTCTTTTATTACCAGCATGTTGACTAGTTTTCTTTTATTACCAGCACCATGACTAGTTTTCTTTTATTACGAGCATGTTGACTAGTTTTCTTTTATTACCAGCACATTGACTAGTTTTCTTTTATTACCAGCACCATGACTAGTTTTCTTTTATTACCAGCATGTTGACTAGTTTTCTTTTATTACCAGCACAGTGACTAGTTTTCTTTTATTACCAGCACATTGACTAGTTTTCTTTTATTACCAGCATGTTGACTAGTTTTCTTTTATTACCAGCACATTGACTAGTTCTCTTTTATTACCAGCATGTTGACTAGTTTTCTTTTATTACCAGCACCATGACTAGTTTTCTTTTATTACCAGCATGTTGACTAGTTTTCTTTTATTACCAGCACATTGACTAGTTTTCTTTTATTACCAGCATGTTGACTAGTTTTCTTTTATTACCAGCATGTTGACTAGTTTTCTTTTATTACGAGCATTTTGGCTAGTTTTCTTTTATTACCAGCATGTTGACTAGTTTTCTTTTATTACCAGCACCATGACTAGTTTTCTTTTATTACCAGCATGTTGACTAGTTTTCTTTTATTACCAGCACGTTGACTAGTTTTCTTTTATTACCAGAACATTGACTAGTTTTCTTTTATTACCAGCACCATGACTAGTTTTCTTTTATTACCAGCACCATGACTAGTTTTCTTTTATTACCAGCACGTTGACTAGTTTTCTTTTATCACCAGAACATTGACTAGTTTTCTTTTATTACCAGCACCATGACTAGTTTTCTTTTATTACCAGCACCATGACTAGTTTTCTTTTATTACCAGCATGTTGACTAGTTTTCTTTTATTACCAGCATGTTGACTAGTTTTCTTTTATTACCAGCACATTGACTAGTTTTCTTTTATTACCAGCACCATGACTAGTTTTCTTTTATTACCAGCACCATGACTAGTTTTCTTTTATTACCAGCATGTTGACTAGTTTTCTTTTATTACCAGCACAGTGACTAGTTTTCTTTTATTACCAGCACATTGACTAGTTTTCTTTTATTACCAGCACCATGACTAGTTTTCTTTTATTACCAGCACATTGACTAGTTTTCTTTTATTACCAGCACCATGACTAGTTTTCTTTTATTACCAGCACCATGACTAGTTTTCTTTTATTACCAGCATGTTGACTAGTTTTCTTTTATTACCAGCATGTTGACTAGTTTTCTTTTATTACCAGCACATTGACTAGTTTTCTTTTATTACCAGCATGTTGACTAGTTTTCTTTTATTACCAGCACCATGACTAGTTTTCTTTTATTACCAGCACATTGACTAGTTTTCTTTTATTACCAGCACCATGACTAGTTTTCTTTTATTACCAGCACATTGACTAGTTTTCTTTTATTACCAGCATGTTGACTAGTTTTCTTTTATTACCAGCACATTGACTAGTTTTCTTTTATTACCAGCATGTTGACTAGTTTTCTTTTATTACCAGCACATTGACTAGTTTTCTTTTATTACCAGCATGTTGACTAGTTTTCTTTTATTACCAGCACCATGACTAGTTTTCTTTTATTACCAGCACATTGACAGTTTTCTTTTATTACCAGCACCATGACTAGTTTTCTTTTATTACCAGCACATTGACTAGTTTTCTTTTATTACCAGCATGTTGACTAGTTTTCTTTTATTACCAGCACCATGACTAATTTTCTTTTATTACCAGCACATTGACTAGTTTTCTTTTATTACCAGCATGTTGACTAGTTTTCTTTTATTACCAGCACATTGACTAGTTTTCTTTTATTACCAGCATGTTGACTAGTTTTCTTTTATTACCAGCATGTTGACTAGTTTTCTTTTATTACGAGCATTTTGGCTAGTTTTCTTTTATTACCAGCATGTTGACTAGTTTTCTTTTATTACCAGCACCATGACTAGTTTTCTTTTATTACCAGCATGTTGACTAGTTTTCTTTTATTACCAGCACGTTGACTAGTTTTCTTTTATTACCAGAACATTGACTAGTTTTCTTTTATTACCAGCACCATGACTAGTTTTCTTTTATTACCAGCACCATGACTAGTTTTCTTTTATTACCAGCACGTTGACTAGTTTTCTTTTATCACCAGAACATTGACTAGTTTTCTTTTATTACCAGCACCATGACTAGTTTTCTTTTATTACCAGCACCATGACTAGTTTTCTTTTATTACCAGCATGTTGACTAGTTTTCTTTTATTACCAGCATGTTGACTAGTTTTCTTTTATTACCAGCACATTGACTAGTTTTCTTTTATTACCAGCACCATGACTAGTTTTCTTTTATTACCAGCACCATGACTAGTTTTCTTTTATTACCAGCATGTTGACTAGTTTTCTTTTATTACCAGCACAGTGACTAGTTTTCTTTTATTACCAGCACATTGACTAGTTTTCTTTTATTACCAGCACCATGACTAGTTTTCTTTTATTACCAGCACATTGACTAGTTTTCTTTTATTACCAGCACCATGACTAGTTTTCTTTTATTACCAGCACCATGACTAGTTTTCTTTTATTACCAGCATGTTGACTAGTTTTCTTTTATTACCAGCATGTTGACTAGTTTTCTTTTATTACCAGCACATTGACTAGTTTTCTTTTATTACCAGCATGTTGACTAGTTTTCTTTTATTACCAGCACCATGACTAGTTTTCTTTTATTACCAGCACATTGACTAGTTTTCTTTTATTACCAGCACCATGACTAGTTTTCTTTTATTACCAGCACATTGACTAGTTTTCTTTTATTACCAGCATGTTGACTAGTTTTCTTTTATTACCAGCACATTGACTAGTTTTCTTTTATTACCAGCATGTTGACTAGTTTTCTTTTATTACCAGCACATTGACTAGTTTTCTTTTATTACCAGCATGTTGACTAGTTTTCTTTTATTACCAGCACCATGACTAGTTTTCTTTTATTACCAGCACATTGACAGTTTTCTTTTATTACCAGCACCATGACTAGTTTTCTTTTATTACCAGCACATTGACTAGTTTTCTTTTATTACCAGCATGTTGACTAGTTTTCTTTTATTACCAGCACCATGACTAATTTTCTTTTATTACCAGCACATTGACTAGTTTTCTTTTATTACCAGCATGTTGACTAGTTTTCTTTTATTACCAGCACATTGACTAGTTTTCTTTCATTACCAGCATGTTGACTAGTTTTCTTTTATTACCAGCACATTGACTAGTTTTCTTTTATTACCAGCATGTCGACTAGTTTTCTGTTATTACCAGCACATTGACTAGTTTTGTTTTATTACCAGCATGTTGACTAGTTTTCTTTTATTACCAGCACCATGACTAGTTTTCTTTTATTACCAGCACATTGACTAGTTTTCTTTTATTACCAGCACATTGACTAGTTTTCTTTTATTACCAGCATGTTGACTAGTTTTCTTTTATTACCAGCACAGTGATTAGTTTTCTTTTATTACCAGCACATTGACTAGTTTTCTTTTATTACCAGCATGTTGACTAGTTTTCTTTTATTACCAGCACCATGACTAATTTTCTTTTATTACCAGCACATTGACTAGTTTTCTTTTATTACCAGCATGTTGACTAGTTTTCTTTTATTACCAGCACATTGACTAGTTTTCTTTCATTACCAGCATGTTGACTAGTTTTCTTTTATTACCAGCACATTGACTAGTTTTCTTTTATTACCAGCATGTCGACTAGTTTTCTGTTATTACCAGCATGTTGACTAGTTTTCTTTTATTACCAGCACATTGACTAGTTTTCTTTTATTACCAGCACCATGACTAGTTTTCTTTTATTACCAGCACCATGACTAGTTTTCTTTTATTACCAGCATGTTGACTAGTTTTCTTTTATTACCAGCACAGTGACTAGTTTTCTTTTATTACCAGCACATTGACTAGTTTTCTTTTATTACCAGCACCATGACTAGTTTTCTTTTATTACCAGCACATTGACTAGTTTTCTTTTATTACCAGCACCATGACTAGTTTTCTTTTATTACCAGCATGTTGACTAGTTTTCTTTTATTACCAGCACAGTGACTAGTTTTCTTTTATTACCAGCACATTGACTAGTTTTCTTTTATTACCAGCACATTGACTAGTTTTCTTTTATTACCAGCATGTTGACTAGTTTTCTTTTATTACCAGCACAGTGATTAGTTTTCTTTTATTACCAGCACATTGACTAGTTTTCTTTTATTACCAGCATGTTGACTAGTTTTCTTTTATTACCAGCACCATGACTAATTTTCTTTTATTACCAGCACATTGACTAGTTTTCTTTTATTACCAGCATGTTGACTAGTTTTCTTTTATTACCAGCACATTGACTAGTTTTCTTTCATTACCAGCATGTTGACTAGTTTTCTTTTATTACCAGCACATTGACTAGTTTTCTTTTATTACCAGCATGTCGACTAGTTTTCTGTTATTACCAGCATGTTGACTAGTTTTCTTTTATTACCAGCACCATGACTAGTTTTCTTTTATTACCAGCACCATGACTAGTTTTCTTTTATTACCAGCATGTTGACTAGTTTTCTTTTATTACCAGCACCATGACTAATTTTCTTTTATTACCAGCACATTGACTAGTTTTCTTTTATTACCAGCATGTTGACTAGTTTTCTTTTATTACCAGCACATTGACTAGTTTTCTTTCATTACCAGCATGTTGACTAGTTTTCTTTTATTACCAGCACATTGACTAGTTTTCTTTTATTACCAGCATGTCGACTAGTTTTCTGTTATTACCAGCACATTGACTAGTTTTGTTTTATTACCAGCATGTTGACTAGTTTTCTTTTATTACCAGCACCATGACTAGTTTTCTTTTATTACCAGCACATTGACTAGTTTTCTTTTATTACCAGCACATTGACTAGTTTTCTTTTATTACCAGCATGTTGACTAGTTTTCTTTTATTACCAGCACAGTGATTAGTTTTCTTTTATTACCAGCACATTGACTAGTTTTCTTTTATTACCAGCATGTTGACTAGTTTTCTTTTATTACCAGCACCATGACTAATTTTCTTTTATTACCAGCACATTGACTAGTTTTCTTTTATTACCAGCATGTTGACTAGTTTTCTTTTATTACCAGCACATTGACTAGTTTTCTTTCATTACCAGCATGTTGACTAGTTTTCTTTTATTACCAGCACATTGACTAGTTTTCTTTTATTACCAGCATGTCGACTAGTTTTCTGTTATTACCAGCATGTTGACTAGTTTTCTTTTATTACCAGCACATTGACTAGTTTTCTTTTATTACCAGCACCATGACTAGTTTTCTTTTATTACCAGCACCATGACTAGTTTTCTTTTATTACCAGCATGTTGACTAGTTTTCTTTTATTACCAGCACAGTGACTAGTTTTCTTTTATTACCAGCACATTGACTAGTTTTCTTTTATTACCAGCACCATGACTAGTTTTCTTTTATTACCAGCACATTGACTAGTTTTCTTTTATTACCAGCACCATGACTAGTTTTCTTTTATTACCAGCATGTTGACTAGTTTTCTTTTATTACCAGCACAGTGACTAGTTTTCTTTTATTACCAGCACATTGACTAGTTTTCTTTTATTACCAGCATGTTGACTAGTTTTCTTTTATTACCAGCACAGTGATTAGTTTTCTTTTATTACCAGCACATTGACTAGTTTTCTTTTATTACCAGCATGTTGACTAGTTTTCTTTTATTACCAGCACCATGACTAATTTTCTTTTATTACCAGCACATTGACTAGTTTTCTTTTATTACCAGCATGTTGACTAGTTTTCTTTTATTACCAGCACATTGACTAGTTTTCTTTCATTACCAGCATGTTGACTAGTTTTCTTTTATTACCAGCACATTGACTAGTTTTCTTTTATTACCAGCATGTCGACTAGTTTTCTGTTATTACCAGCATGTTGACTAGTTTTCTTTTATTACCAGCACATTGACTAGTTTTCTTTTATTACCAGCACCATGACTAGTTTTCTTTTATTACCAGCACCATGACTAGTTTTCTTTTATTACCAGCATGTTGACTAGTTTTCTTTTATTACCAGCACAGTGACTAGTTTTCTTTTATTACCAGCACATTGACTAGTTTTCTTTTATTACCAGCACCATGACTAGTTTTCTTTTATTACCAGCACATTGACTAGTTTTCTTTTATTACCAGCACCATGACTAGTTTTCTTTTATTACCAGCATGTTGACTAGTTTTCTTTTATTACCAGCACAGTGACTAGTTTTCTTTTATTACCAGCACATTGACTAGTTTTCTTTTATTACCAGCATGTTGACTAGTTTTCTTTTATTACCAGCACATTGACTAGTTTTCTTTTATTACCAGCATGTTGACTAGTTTTCTTTTATTACCAGCACCATGACTAGTTTTCTTTTATTACCAGCACATTGACTAGTTTTCTTTTATTACCAGCACCATGACTAGTTTTCTTTTATTACCAGCACATTGACTAGTTTTCTTTTATTACCAGCATGTTGACTAGTTTTCTTTTATTACCAGCACCATGACTAATTTTCTTTTATTACCAGCACATTGACTAGTTTTCTTTTATTACCAGCATGTTGACTAGTTTTCTTTTATTACCAGCACATTGACTAGTTTTCTTTCATTACCAGCATGTTGACTAGTTTTCTTTTATTACCAGCACATTGACTAGTTTTCTTTTATTACCAGCATGTCGACTAGTTTTCTGTTATTACCAGCACATTGACTAGTTTTGTTTTATTACCAGCATGTTGACTAGTTTTCTTTTATTACCAGCACATTGACTAGTTTTCTTTTATTACCAGCACATTGACTAGTTTTCTTTTATTACCAGCATGTTGACTAGTTTTCTTTTATTACCAGCACAGTGATTAGTTTTCTTTTATTACCAGCACATTGACTAGTTTTCTTTTATTACCAGCATGTTGACTAGTTTTCTTCTATTACCAGCACCATGACTAATTTTCTTTTATTACCAGCACATTGACTAGTTTTCTTTTATTACCAGCATGTTGACTAGTTTTCTTTTATTACCAGCACATTGACTAGTTTTCTTTTATTACCAGCATGTTGACTAGTTTTCTTTTATTACCAGCACCATGACTAGTTTTCTTTTATTACCAGCACATTGACTAGTTTTCTTTTATTACCAGCACCATGACTAGTTTTCTTTTATTACCAGCACCATGACTAGTTTTCTTTTATTACCATCATGTTGACTAGTTTTCTTTTATTACCAGCACATTGACTAGTTTTCTTTTATTACCAGCATGTTGACTAGTTTTCTTTTATTACCAGCACATTGACTAGTTTTCTTTTATTACCAGCATGTTGACTAGTTTTCTTTTATTACCACCATGTTGACTAGTTTTCTTTTATTACCAGCACACTGACTAGTTTTCTTTTATTACCAGCACCATGACTAGTTTTCTTTTATTACCAGCACAGTGACTAGTTTTCTTTTATTACCAGCACATTGACTAGTTTTCTTTTATTACCAGCATGTTGACTAGTTTTCTTTTATTACCTGCACCATGACTAATTTTCTTTTATTACCAGCACATTGACTAGTTTTCTTTTATTACCAGCACCATGACTAGTTTTCTTTTATTACCAGCATGTTGACTAGTTTTCTTTTATTACCAGCACATTGACTAGTTTTCTTTTATTACCAGCATGTTGACTAGTTTTCTTTTATTACCAGCACATTGACTAGTTTTCTTTTATTACCAGCATGTTGACTAGTTTTCTTTTATTACCAGCATGTTGACTAGTTTTCTTTTATTACCAGCATGTTGACTAGTTTTCTTTTATTACCAGCACATTGACTAGTTTTCTTTTATTACCAGCACAGTGACTAGTTTTCTTTTATTACCAGCACAGTGACTAGTTTTCTTTTATTACCAGCACATTGACTAGTTTTCTTTTATTACCAGCATGTTGACTAGTTTTCTTTTATTACCAGCACATTGACTAGTTTTCTTTTATTACCAGCATGTTGACTAGTTTTCTTTTATTACCAGCACAGTGACTAGTTTTCTTTTATTACCAGCACATTGACTAGTTTTCTTTTATTACCAGCATGTTGACTAGTTTTCTTTTATTACCAGCACCATGACTAATTTTCTTTTATTACCAGCACATTGACTAGTTTTCTTTTATTACCAGCACCATGACTAGTTTTCTTTTATTACCAGCACCATGACTAGTTTTCTTTTATTACCAGCATGTTGACTAGTTTTCTTTCATTACCAGCACATTGACTAGTTTTCTTTTATTACCAGCATGTTGAATAGTTTTCTTTTATTACCAGCACATTGACTAGTTTTCTTTAATTACCAGCATGTTGACTAGTTTTCTTTTATTACCAGCACAGTGACTAGTTTTCTTTTATTACCAGCACCATGACTAGTTTTCTTTTATTACCAGCACCATGACTAGTTTTCTTTTATTACCAGCATGTTGACTAGTTTTCTTTTATTACCAGCACCATGACTAGTTTTCTTTTATTACCAGCACATTGACTAGTTTTCTTTTATTACCAGCACATTGACTAGTTTTCTTTTATTACCAGCATGTTGACTAGTTTTCTTTTATTACCAGCACAGTGACTAGTTTTCTTTTATTACCAGCATGTTGACTAGTTTTCTTTTATTACCAGCATGTTGACTAGTTTTCTTTTATTACCAGCACCACGACTAATTTTCTTTTATTACCAGCACCATGACTAGTTTTCTTTTATTACCAGCACCATGACTAGTTTTCTTTTATTACCAGCATGTTGACTAGTTTTCTTTTATTACCAGCACATTGACTAGTTTTCTTTTATTACCAGCATTTTGATTAGTTTTCTTTTATTACCAGCACCATGACTAGTTTTCTTTTATTACCAGCATGTTGACTAGTTTTCTTTTATTACCAGCACATTGACTAGTTTTCTTTTATTACCAGCACCATGACTAGTTTTCTTTTATTACCAGCACCATGACTAGTTTTCTTTTATTACCAGCATGTTGACCAGTTTTCTTTTATTACCAGCACAGTAACTAGTTTTCTTTTATTACCAGCACATTGACTAGTTTTCTTTTATTACCAGCATGTTGACTAGTTTTCTTTTATTACCAGCACATTGAATAGTTTTCTTTTATTACCAGCATGTTGACTAGTTTTCTTTTATTACCAGCACATTGACTAGTTTTCTTTTATTACCAGCATGTTGACTAGTTTTCTTTTATTACCAGCACAGTGACTAGTTTTCTTTTATTACCAGCACCATTACTAGTTTTCTTTTATTACCAGCACCATGACTAGTTTTCTTTTATTACCAGCATGTTGACTAGTTTTCTTTTATTACCAGCACAGTGACTAGTTTTCTTTTATTACCAGCACATTGACTAGTTTTCTTTTATTACCAGCACCATGACTAGTTTTCTTTTATTACCAGCACATTGACTAGTTTTCTTTTATTACCAGCACCATGACTAGTTTTCTTTTATTACCAGCATGTTGACTAGTTTTCTTTTATTACCAGCACAGTGACTAGTTTTCTTTTATTACCAGCACATTGACTAGTTTTCTTTTATTACCAGCATGTTGACTAGTTTTCTTTTATTACCAGCACATTGACTAGTTTTCTTTTATTACCAGCATGTTGACTAGTTTTCTTTTATTACCAGCACCATGACTAGTTTTCTTTTATTACCAGCACATTGACTAGTTTTCTTTTATTACCAGCACCATGACTAGTTTTCTTTTATTACCAGCACATTGACTAGTTTTCTTTTATTACCAGCATGTTGACTAGTTTTCTTTTATTACCAGCACCATGACTAATTTTCTTTTATTACCAGCACATTGACTAGTTTTCTTTTATTACCAGCATGTTGACTAGTTTTCTTTTATTACCAGCACATTGACTAGTTTTCTTTCATTACCAGCATGTTGACTAGTTTTCTTTTATTACCAGCACATTGACTAGTTTTCTTTTATTACCAGCATGTCGACTAGTTTTCTGTTATTACCAGCACATTGACTAGTTTTGTTTTATTACCAGCATGTTGACTAGTTTTCTTTTATTACCAGCACATTGACTAGTTTTCTTTTATTACCAGCACATTGACTAGTTTTCTTTTATTACCAGCATGTTGACTAGTTTTCTTTTATTACCAGCACAGTGATTAGTTTTCTTTTATTACCAGCACATTGACTAGTTTTCTTTTATTACCAGCATGTTGACTAGTTTTCTTCTATTACCAGCACCATGACTAATTTTCTTTTATTACCAGCACATTGACTAGTTTTCTTTTATTACCAGCATGTTGACTAGTTTTCTTTTATTACCAGCACATTGACTAGTTTTCTTTTATTACCAGCATGTTGACTAGTTTTCTTTTATTACCAGCACCATGACTAGTTTTCTTTTATTACCAGCACATTGACTAGTTTTCTTTTATTACCAGCACCATGACTAGTTTTCTTTTATTACCAGCACCATGACTAGTTTTCTTTTATTACCATCATGTTGACTAGTTTTCTTTTATTACCAGCACATTGACTAGTTTTCTTTTATTACCAGCATGTTGACTAGTTTTCTTTTATTACCAGCACATTGACTAGTTTTCTTTTATTACCAGCATGTTGACTAGTTTTCTTTTATTACCACCATGTTGACTAGTTTTCTTTTATTACCAGCACACTGACTAGTTTTCTTTTATTACCAGCACCATGACTAGTTTTCTTTTATTACCAGCACAGTGACTAGTTTTCTTTTATTACCAGCACATTGACTAGTTTTCTTTTATTACCAGCATGTTGACTAGTTTTCTTTTATTACCTGCACCATGACTAATTTTCTTTTATTACCAGCACATTGACTAGTTTTCTTTTATTACCAGCACCATGACTAGTTTTCTTTTATTACCAGCATGTTGACTAGTTTTCTTTTATTACCAGCACATTGACTAGTTTTCTTTTATTACCAGCATGTTGACTAGTTTTCTTTTATTACCAGCACATTGACTAGTTTTCTTTTATTACCAGCATGTTGACTAGTTTTCTTTTATTACCAGCATGTTGACTAGTTTTCTTTTATTACCAGCATGTTGACTAGTTTTCTTTTATTACCAGCACATTGACTAGTTTTCTTTTATTACCAGCACAGTGACTAGTTTTCTTTTATTACCAGCACAGTGACTAGTTTTCTTTTATTACCAGCACATTGACTAGTTTTCTTTTATTACCAGCATGTTGACTAGTTTTCTTTTATTACCAGCACATTGACTAGTTTTCTTTTATTACCAGCATGTTGACTAGTTTTCTTTTATTACCAGCACAGTGACTAGTTTTCTTTTATTACCAGCACATTGACTAGTTTTCTTTTATTACCAGCATGTTGACTAGTTTTCTTTTATTACCAGCACCATGACTAATTTTCTTTTATTACCAGCACATTGACTAGTTTTCTTTTATTACCAGCACCATGACTAGTTTTCTTTTATTACCAGCACCATGACTAGTTTTCTTTTATTACCAGCATGTTGACTAGTTTTCTTTCATTACCAGCACATTGACTAGTTTTCTTTTATTACCAGCATGTTGAATAGTTTTCTTTTATTACCAGCACATTGACTAGTTTTCTTTAATTACCAGCATGTTGACTAGTTTTCTTTTATTACCAGCACAGTGACTAGTTTTCTTTTATTACCAGCACCATGACTAGTTTTCTTTTATTACCAGCACCATGACTAGTTTTCTTTTATTACCAGCATGTTGACTAGTTTTCTTTTATTACCAGCACCATGACTAGTTTTCTTTTATTACCAGCACATTGACTAGTTTTCTTTTATTACCAGCACATTGACTAGTTTTCTTTTATTACCAGCATGTTGACTAGTTTTCTTTTATTACCAGCACAGTGACTAGTTTTCTTTTATTACCAGCATGTTGACTAGTTTTCTTTTATTACCAGCATGTTGACTAGTTTTCTTTTATTACCAGCACCACGACTAATTTTCTTTTATTACCAGCACCATGACTAGTTTTCTTTTATTACCAGCACCATGACTAGTTTTCTTTTATTACCAGCATGTTGACTAGTTTTCTTTTATTACCAGCACATTGACTAGTTTTCTTTTATTACCAGCATTTTGATTAGTTTTCTTTTATTACCAGCACCATGACTAGTTTTCTTTTATTACCAGCATGTTGACTAGTTTTCTTTTATTACCAGCACATTGACTAGTTTTCTTTTATTACCAGCACCATGACTAGTTTTCTTTTATTACCAGCACCATGACTAGTTTTCTTTTATTACCAGCATGTTGACCAGTTTTCTTTTATTACCAGCACAGTAACTAGTTTTCTTTTATTACCAGCACATTGACTAGTTTTCTTTTATTACCAGCATGTTGACTAGTTTTCTTTTATTACCAGCACATTGAATAGTTTTCTTTTATTACCAGCATGTTGACTAGTTTTCTTTTATTACCAGCACATTGACTAGTTTTCTTTTATTACCAGCATGTTGACTAGTTTTCTTTTATTACCAGCACAGTGACTAGTTTTCTTTTATTACCAGCACCATTACTAGTTTTCTTTTATTACCAGCATGTTGACTAGTTTTCTTTTATTACCAGCACCATGACTAGTTTTCTTTTATTACCAGCACATTGACTAGTTTTCTTTTATTACCAGCACGTTGACTAGTTTTCTTTTATTACCAGAACATTGACTAGTTTTCTTTTATTACCAGCACCATGACTAGTTTTCTTTTATTACCAGCACCATGACTAGTTTTCTTTTATTACCAGCACCATGACTAGTTTTCTTTTATTACCAGCATGTTGACTAGTTTTCTTTTATTACCAGCACAGTGACTAGTTTTCTTTTATTACCAGCACATTGACTAGTTTTCTTTTATTACCAGCATGTTGACTAGTTTTCTTTTATTACCAGCACATTGACTAGTTTTCTTTTATTACCAGCATGTTGACTAGTTTTCTTTTATTACCAGCACCATGACTAGTTTTCTTTTATTACCAGCACATTGACTAGTTTTCTTTCATTACCAGCACCATGACTAGTTTTCTTTTATTACCAGCATGTTGACTAGTTTTCTTTTATTACCAGCACATTGACTAGTTTTGTTTTATTACCAGCATGTTGACTAGTTTTCTTTTATTACCAGCACCATGGCTAGTTTTCTTTTATTACCAGCACATTGACTAGTTTTCTTTTATTACCAGCACCATGACTAGTTTTCTTTTATTACCAGCACATTGACTAGTTTTCTTTTATTACCAGCACATTGACTAGTTTTCTTTTATTACCAGCATGTTGACTAGTTTTCTTTTATCACCAGCACAGTGATTAGTTTTCTTTTATTACCAGCACATTGACTAGTTTTCTTTTATTACCAGCATGTTGACTAGTTTTCTTCTATTACCAGCACAATGACTAATTTTCTTTTATTACCAGCACATTGACTAGTTTTCTTTTATTACCAGCATGTTGACTAGTTTTCTTTTATTACCAGCACATTGACTAGTTTTCTTTTATTACCAGCATGTTGACTAGTTTTCTTTTATTACCAGCACCATGACTAGTTTTCTTTTATTACCAGCACATTGACTAGTTTTCTTTTATTACCAGCACCATGACTAGTTTTCTTTTATTACCAGCACCATGACTAGTTTTCTTTTATTACCAGCATGTTGACTAGTTTTCTTTTATTACCAGCACATTGACTAGTTTTCTTTTATTACCAGCATGTTGACTAGTTTTCTTTTATTACCAGCACATTGACTAGTTTTCTTTTATTACCAGCATGTTGACTAGTTTTCTTTTATTACCATCACATTTACTAGTTTTCTTTTATTACCAGCATGTTGACTAGTTTTCTTTTATTACCAGCACATTGACTAGTTTTGTTTTATTACCAGCATGTTGACTAGTTTTCTTTTATTACCAGCACCATGGCTAGTTTTCTTTTATTACCAGCACATTGACTAGTTTTCTTTTATTACCAGCACCATGACTAGTTTTCTTTTATTACCAGCACATTGACTAGTTTTCTTTTATTACCAGCACATTGACTAGTTTTCTTTTATTACCAGCATGTCGACTAGTTTTCTTTTATTACCAGCACAGTGATTAGTTTTCTTTTATTACCAGCACATTGACTAGTTTTCTTTTATTACCAGCATGTTGACTAGTTTTCTTCTATTACCAGCACCATGACTAATTTTCTTTTATTACCAGCACATTGACTAGTTTTCTTTTATTACCAGCACCATGACTAGTTTTCTTGTATTACCAGCACCATGACTAGTTTTCTTTTATTACCAGCATGTTGACTAGTTTTCTTTCATTACCAGCACATTGACTAGTTTTCTTTTATTACCAGCACATTGACTAGTTTTCTTTTATTACCAGCATGTTGACTAGTTTTCTTTTATTACCAGCATGTTGACTAGTTTTCTTTTATTACCAGCACCATGACTAGTTTTCTTTTATTACGAGCATGTTGACTAGTTTTCTTTTATTACCAGCACATTGACTAGTTTTCTTTTATTACCAGCACATTGACTAGTTTTCTTTTATTACCAGCACCATGACTAGTTTTCTTTTATTACCAGCATGTTGACTAGTTTTCTTTTATTACCAGCACAGTGACTAGTTTTCTTTTATAACCAGCACATTGACTAGTTTTCTTTTATTACCAGCATGTTGACTAGTTTTCTTTTATTACCAGCACATTGACTAGTTTTCTTTTATTACCAGCATGTTGACTAGTTTTCTTTTATTACCAGCACCATGACTAGTTTTCTTTTATTACCAGCATGTTGACTAGTTTTCTTTTACCAGCACAGTGACTAGTTTTCTTTTATTACCAGCACATTGACTAGTTTTCTTTTATTACCAGCATGTTGACTAGTTTTCTTTTATTACCAGCACCATGACTAGTTTTCTTTTATTACCAGCACATTGACTAGTTTTCTTTTATTACCAGCAGCATGACTAGTTTTCTTTTATTACCAGCACCATGACTATTTTTCTTTTATTACCAGCACCATGACTAGTTTTCTTTTATTACCAGCATGTTGACTAGTTTTCTTTTATTACCAGCACATTGACTAGTTTTCTTTTATTACCAGCACGTTGACTAGTTTTCTTTTATTACCAGCACATTGACTAGTTTTCTTTTATTACCAGCACCATGACTAGTTTTCTTTTATTACCAGCACATTGACTAGTTTTCTTTTATTACCAGCACCATGACTAGTTTTCTTTTATTACCAGCACATTGACTAGTTTTCTTTTATTACCAGCATGTTGACTAGTTTTCTTTTATTACCAGCACATTGACTAGTTTTTTTTTATTACCAGCATGTTGACTAGTTTTCTTTTATTACCAGCACCATGACTAGTTTTCTTTTATTACCAGCACGTTGACTAGTTTTCTTTTATTACCAGCACCATGACTAGTTTTCTTTTATTACCAGCACATTGACTAGTTTTCTTTTATTACCAGCATGTTGACTAGTTTTCTTTTATTACCAGCACCATGACTAGTTTTCCTTTATTACCAGCACATTGACTAGTTTTCTTTTATTACCAGCATGTTGACTAGTTTTCTTTTATTACCAGCACCATGGCTAGTTTTCTTTTATTACCAGCACATTGACTAGTTTTCTTTTATTACCAGCACCATGACTAGTTTTCTTTTATTACCAGCACATTGACTAGTTTTCTTTTATTACCAGCACATTGACTAGTTTTCTTTTATTACCAGCATGTTGACTAGTTTTCTTTTATTACCAGCACAGTGATTAGTTTTCTTTTATTACCAGCACATTGACTAGTTTTCTTTTATTACCAGCATGTTGACTAGTTTTCTTCTATTACCATCACCATGACTAATTTTCTTTTATTACCAGCACATTGACTAGTTTTCATTTATTACCAGCATGTTGACTAGTTTTCTTTTATTACCAGCACATTGACTAGTTTTCTTTTATTACCAGCACATTGACTAGTTTTCTTTTATTACCAGCATGTTGACTAGTTTTCTTTTATTACCAGCATGTTGACTAGTTTTCTTTTATTACCAGCACCATGACTAGTTTTCTTTTATTACCAGCACACTGACTAGTTTTCTTTCATTACCAGCACCATGACTAGTTTTCTTTTATTACCAGCACAGTGACTAGTTTTCTTTTATTACCAGCACATTGACTAGTTTTCTTTTATTACCAGCATGTTGACTAGTTTTCTTTTATTACCAGCACCATGACTAATTTTCTTTTATTACCAGCACATTGACTAGTTTTCTTTTATTACCAGCACCATGACTAGTTTTCTTTTATTACCAGCACCATGACTAGTTTTCTTTTATTACCAGCATGTTGACTAGTTTTCTTTTATCACCAGCACATTGACTAGTTTTCTTTTATTACCAGCATGTTGAATAGTTTTCTTTTATTACCAGCACATTGACTAGTTTTCTTTTATTACCAGCACCATGACTAGTTTTCTTTTATTACCAGCACCATGACTAGTTTTCTTTTATTACCAGCATGTTGACTAGTTTTTTTTTATTACCAGCACAGTGACTAGTTTTCTTTTATTACCAGCACATTGACTAGTTTTCTTTTATTACCAGCATGTTGACTAGTTTTCTTTTATTACCAGCACCATGACTAGTTTTCTTTTATTACCAGCATGTTGACTAGTTTTTTTTTATTACCAGCACAGTGACTAGTTTTCTTTTATTACCAGCACATTGACTAGTTTTCTTTTATTACCAGCATGTTGACTAGTTTTCTTTTATTACCAGCACATTGACTAGTTTTCTTTTATTACCAGCATGTTGACTAGTTTTCTTTTATTACCAGCACATTGACTAGTTTTCTTTTATTACCAGCACATTGACTAGTTTTTTTTTATTACCAGCACCATGACTAGTTTTCTTTTATTACCAGCACCATGACTAGTTTTCTTTTATTACGAGCATGTTGACTAGTTTTCTTTTATTACCAGCACATTGACTAGTTTTCTTTTATTACCAGCACCATGACTAGTTTTCTTTTATTACCAGCACCATGACTAGTTTTCTTTTATTACCAGCACCATGACTAGTTTTCTTTTATTACCAGCATGTTGACTAGTTTTCTTTTATTACCAGCACATTGACTAGTTTTCTTTTATTACCAGCATGTTGACTAGTTTTCTTTTATTACCAGCAAATTGATTAGTTTTCTTTTATTACCAGCATGTTGACTAGTTTTCTTTTATTACCAGCACCATGACTAGTTTTCTTTTATTACGAGCATGTTGACTAGTTTTCTTTTATTACCAGCACATTGACTAGTTTTCTTTTATTACCAGCACCATGACTAGTTTTCTTTTATTACCAGCATGTTGACTAGTTTTCTTTTATTACCAGCACAGTGACTAGTTTTCTTTTATTACCAGCACATTGACTAGTTTTCTTTTATTACCAGCATGTTGACTAGTTTTCTTTTATTACCAGCACATTGACTAGTTCTCTTTTATTACCAGCATGTTGACTAGTTTTCTTTTATTACCAGCACCATGACTAGTTTTCTTTTATTACCAGCATGTTGACTAGTTTTCTTTTATTACCAGCACATTGACTAGTTTTCTTTTATTACCAGCATGTTGACTAGTTTTCTTTTATTACCAGCATGTTGACTAGTTTTCTTTTATTACGAGCATGTTGGCTAGTTTTCTTTTATTACCAGCATGTTGACTAGTTTTCTTTTATTACCAGCACCATGACTAGTTTTCTTTTATTACCAGCATGTTGACTAGTTTTCTTTTATTACCAGCACGTTGACTAGTTTTCTTTTATTACCAGAACATTGACTAGTTTTCTTTTATTACCAGCACCATGACTAGTTTTCTTTTATTACCAGCACCATGACTAGTTTTCTTTTATTACCAGCACGTTGACTAGTTTTCTTTTATCACCAGAACATTGACTAGTTTTCTTTTATTACCAGCACCATGACTAGTTTTCTTTTATTACCAGCACCATGACTAGTTTTCTTTTATTACCAGCATGTTGACTAGTTTTCTTTTATTACCAGCATGTTGACTAGTTTTCTTTTATTACCAGCACATTGACTAGTTTTCTTTTATTACCAGCACCATGACTAGTTTTCTTTTATTACCAGCACCATGACTAGTTTTCTTTTATTACCAGCATGTTGACTAGTTTTCTTTTATTACCAGCACAGTGACTAGTTTTCTTTTATTACCAGCACATTGACTAGTTTTCTTTTATTACCAGCACCATGACTAGTTTTCTTTTATTACCAGCACATTGACTAGTTTTCTTTTATTACCAGCACCATGACTAGTTTTCTTTTAATACCAGCATGTTGACTAGTTTTCTTTTATTACCAGCATGTTGACTAGTTTTCTTTTATTACCAGCACATTGACTAGTTTTCTTTTATTACCAGCATGTTGACTAGTTTTCTTTTATTACCAGCACCATGACTAGTTTTCTTTTATTACCAGCACATTGACTAGTTTTCTTTTATTACCAGCACCATGACTAGTTTTCTTTTATTACCAGCACATTGACTAGTTTTCTTTTATTACCAGCATGTTGACTAGTTTTCTTTTATTACCAGCACATTGACTAGTTTTCTTTTATTACCAGCATGTTGACTAGTTTTCTTTTATTACCAGCACATTGACTAGTTTTCTTTTATTACCAGCATGTTGACTAGTTTTCTTTTATTACCAGCACCATGACTAGTTTTCTTTTATTACCAGCACATTGACAGTTTTCTTTTATTACCAGCACCATGACTAGTTTTCTTTTATTACCAGCACATTGACTAGTTTTCTTTTATTACCAGCATGTTGACTAGTTTTCTTTTATTACCAGCACCATGACTAATTTTCTTTTATTACCAGCACATTGACTAGTTTTCTTTTATTACCAGCATGTTGACTAGTTTTCTTTTATTACCAGCACATTGACTAGTTTTCTTTCATTACCAGCATGTTGACTAGTTTTCTTTTATTACCAGCACATTGACTAGTTTTCTTTTATTACCAGCATGTCGACTAGTTTTCTGTTATTACCAGCACATTGACTAGTTTTGTTTTATTACCAGCATGTTGACTAGTTTTCTTTTATTACCAGCATGTTGACTAGTTTTCTTTTATTACCAGCACATTGACTAGTTTTCTTTTATTACCAGCACATTGACTAGTTTTCTTTTATTACCAGCATGTTGACTAGTTTTCTTTTATTACCAGCACAGTGATTAGTTTTCTTTTATTACCAGCACATTGACTAGTTTTCTTTTATTACCAGCATGTTGACTAGTTTTCTTTTATTACCAGCACCATGACTAATTTTCTTTTATTACCAGCACATTGACTAGTTTTCTTTTATTACCAGCATGTTGACTAGTTTTCTTTTATTACCAGCACATTGACTAGTTTTCTTTCATTACCAGCATGTTGACTAGTTTTCTTTTATTACCAGCACATTGACTAGTTTTCTTTTATTACCAGCATGTCGACTAGTTTTCTGTTATTACCAGCATGTTGACTAGTTTTCTTTTATTACCAGCACATTGACTAGTTTTCTTTTATTACCAGCACCATGACTAGTTTTCTTTTATTACCAGCACCATGACTAGTTTTCTTTTATTACCAGCATGTTGACTAGTTTTCTTTTATTACCAGCATGTTGACTAGTTTTCTTTTATTACCAGCACATTGACTAGTTTTCTTTTATTACCAGCACATTGACTAGTTTTCTTTTATTACCAGCATGTTGACTAGTTTTCTTTTATTACCAGCACATTGACTAGTTTTCTTTTATTACCAGCATGTTGACTAGTTTTCTTTTATTACCAGCATGTTGACTAGTTTTCTTTTATTACGAGCATGTTGACTAGTTTTCTTTTATTACCAGCACATTGACTAGTTTTCTTTTATTACCAGCACCATGACTAGTTTTCTTCTATTACCAGCACCATGACTAATTTTCTTTTATTACCAGCACATTGACTAGTTTTCTTTTATTACCAGCATGTTGACTAGTTTTCTTTTATTACCAGCACATTGACTAGTTTTCTTTTATTACCAGCATGTTGACTAGTTTTCTTTTATTACCAGCACCATGACTAGTTTTCCTTTATTACCAGCACATTGACTAGTTTTCTTTTATTACCAGCACCATGACTAGTTTTCTTTTATTACCAGCACCATGACTAGTTTTCTTTTATTGCCATCATGTTGACTAGTTTTCTTTTATTACCAGCACATTGACTAGTTTTCTTTTATTACCAGCATGTTGACTAGTTTTCTTTTATTACCAGCACATTGACTAGTTTTCTTTTATTACCAGCATGTTGACTAGTTTTCTTTTATTACCACCATGTTGACTAGTTTTCTTTTATTACCAGCACACTGACTAGTTTTCTTTTATTACCAGCACCATGACTAGTTTTCTTTTATTACCAGCACATTGACTAGTTTTCTTTTATTACCAGCATGTTGACTAGTTTTCTTTTATTACCTGCACCATGACTAATTTTCTTTTATGACCAGCACATTGACTAGTTTTCTTTTATTACCAGCACCATGACTAGTTTTCTTTTATTACCAGCACCATGACTAGTTTTCTTTTATTACCAGCATGTTGACTAGTTTTCTTTTATTACCAGCACATTGACTAGTTTTCTTTTATTACCAGCATGTTGAATAGTTTTCTTTTATTACCAGCACATTCACTAGTTTTCTTTTATTACCAGCATGTTGACTAGTTTTCTTTTATTACCAGCATGTTGACTAGTTTTCTTTTATTACCAGCACCGTGACTAATTTTCTGATATTACCAGCATGTTGACTAGTTTTCTTTTGTTACCAGCATGTTGAACAGTTTTCTTTTATTACCAGCATGTTGACCAGTTTTCTTTTATTACCAGCACGTTGACTAGTTTTCTTTTATTACCAGCATGTTGACCAGTTTTCTTTTATTACCAGCACGTTGACTAGTTTTCTTTTATTACCAGCATGTTGACTAATTTTCTTTTATTACCAGCATGTTGACCTGTTTTCTTTTATTACCAGCATGTTTACCAATTTTCTTTTATTACCAGCATGTTGACTAGTTTTCTTTTATTACCAGCATGTTGACCTGTTTTCTTTTATTACCAGCACATTGACTAGTTTTCTTTTATTACCAGCACCATGACTAGTTTTCTTTTATTACCAGCACCATGACTAGTTTTCTTTTATTACCAGCATGTTGACTAGTTTTCTTTTAATACCAGCACAGTGACTAGTTTTCTTTTATTACCAGCACATTGACTAGTTTTCTTTTATTACCAGCATGTTGACTAGTTTTCTTTTATCACCAGCATGTTGACTAGTTTTCTTTTATTACCAGCATGTTGACCAGTTTTCTTTTATTACCAGCATGTTGACTAGTTTTCTTTTATTGCCAGCATGTTGACCAGTTTTCTTTCATTACCTGCATGTTGACCAGTATTCTTTTATTACCAGCATGTTGACAGTTTTCTTTTATTACCAGCATGTTGACTAGTTTTCTTTTATTACCAGTACATTGACTAGTTTTCTTTTATTACCAGCATGTTGACTAGTTTTCTTTTATTACTAGCACCGTGACTAATTTTCTGATATTACCAGCATGTTGACTAGTTTTCTTTTGTTACCAGCATGTTGAACAGTTTTCTTTTATTACCAGCATGTTGACCAGTTTCCTTTTATTACCAGCACGTTGACTAGTTTTCTTTTATTACCAGCACATTGACTAGTTTTCTTTTATTACCAGCATGTTGACTAGTTTTCTTTTGTTACCAGCATGTTGAACAGTTTTCTTTTATTACCAGCATGTTGACCAGTTTTCTTTTATTACCAGCACGTTGACTAGTTTTCTTTTATTACCAGCATGTTGACTAGTTTTCTTTTATTACGAGCATGTTGACTAGTTTTCTTTTATTACCAGCACATTGACTAGTTTTCTTTTATTACCAGCACCATGACTAGTTTTCTTTTATTACCAGCACCATGACTAGTTTTCTTTTATTACCAGCATGTTGACTAGTTTTCTTTTAATACCAGCACAGTGACTAGTTTTCTTTTATTACCAGCACATTGACTAGTTTTCTTTTATTACCAGCATGTTGACTAGTTTTCTTTTATTACCAGCATGTTGACTAGTTTTCTTTTATTACCAGCATGTTGACCAGTTTTCTTTTATTACCAGCATGTTGACTAGTTTTCTTTTATTACCAGCATGTTGACCAGTTTTCTTTTATTACCAGCATGTTGACTAGTTTTCTTTTATTACCAGCATGTTGACCAGTTTTCTTTTATTACCAGCATGTTGACTAGTTTTCTTTTATTACCAGCATGTTGACCAGTTTTCTTTTATTACCAGCATGTTGACCAGTTTTCTTTTATTACCAGCATGTTGACAGTTTTCTTTTATTACCAGCATGTTGACTAGTTTTCTTTTATTACCAGTACATTGACTAGTTTTCTTTTATTACCAGCATGTTGACTAGTTTTCTTTTATTACTAGCACCGTGACTAATTTTCTGATATTACCAGCATGTTGACCAGTTTCCTTTTATTACCAGCACGTTGACTAGTTTTCTTTTATTACCAGTACATTGACTAGTTTTCTTTTATTACCAGCATGTTGACTAATTTTCTTTTATTACCAGCATGTTGACCTGTTTTCTTTTATTACCAGCATGTTTACCAATTTTCTTTTATTACCAGCATGTTGACTAGTTTTCTTTCATTACCGGCATGTTGACTAGTTTTCTTTTATTACCAGCATGTTGACTAGTTTTCTTTTATTACCAGCACATTCACTAGTTTTCTTTTATTACCAGCATGTTGACTAGTTTTCTTTTATTACCAGCATGTTGACTAGTTTTCTTTTATTACCAGCACCGTGACTAATTTTCTGATATTACCAGCATGTTGACTAGTTTTCTTTTGTTACCAGCATGTTGAACAGTTTTCTTTTATTACCAGCATGTTGACCAGTTTTCTTTTATTACCAGCACGTTGACTAGTTTTCTTTTATTACCAGCATGTTGACCAGTTTTCTTTTATTACCAGCACGTTGACTAGTTTTCTTTTATTACCAGCATGTTGACTAATTTTCTTTTATTACCAGCATGTTGACCTGTTTTCTTTTATTACCAGCATGTTTACCAATTTTCTTTTATTACCAGCATGTTGACTAGTTTTCTTTTATTACCAGCATGTTGACCTGTTTTCTTTTATTACCAGCACATTGACTAGTTTTCTTTTATTACCAGCATGTTGACTAGTTTTCTTTTATTACCAGCATGTTGACTAGTTTTCTTTTATTACCAGCATGTTGACCAGTTTTCTTTTATTACCAGCATGTTGACTAGTTTTCTTTTATTACCAGCATGTTGACCAGTTTTCTTTCATTACCTGCATGTTGACTAGTTTTCTTTTGTTACCAGCACATTGACTAGTTTTCTTTTATTACCAGCATGTTGGCTAGTTTTCTTTTATTACCAGCATGTTGACCAGTTTTCTTTCATTACCTGCATGTTGACTAGTTTTCATTTGTTGCCAGCTCATTGACTAGTTTTCTTTTATTACCAGCATGGTGACTAGTTTTCTTTTATTACCAGCATGGTCACTAGTTTTCCTTTATTACCAGCACTGTGACTAGTTTTCCTTTATTACCAGCATGTTGACCAGTTTATTTTATTACCATCATGTTAACCACTTTTTCTTTTATTACCAGCACGTTGACTAGTTTTCTTTTATTACCAGCATGGTGACCAGTTTTCTTTCATTACCTGCATGTTGACTAGTTTTCTTTTATTACCAGCATGTTGACCAGTTTTCTTTTATTAACAGCATGTTGACGAGTTGTCTTTTATTTCCAGTACATTGACTAGTTTTCTTTTATTACCAGCACCATGACTAGTTTTCTTTTATTACCAGCCCCGTGACTAGTTTTCTTTTATTACCAGCATGTTGACCAGTTTTCTTTTGTTACCAGCATGTTGAACAGTTTTCTTTTATTACCAGTACATAGACTAGTTTTTTTTTCCAGCATGTTGACTAGTTTTCTTTTATTACCAGCATGTTGACCAGTTTTCTTTTATCACCACCATGTTGACTAGTTTTCTTTTATTACCAGTACATAGACTAGTTTTTTTTCCAGCATGTTGACTAGTTTTCTTTTATTACCAGCATGTTGACTAGTTTTCTTTTATTACCAGCATGTTGACCAGTTTTCTTTTATTACCAGCATGTTGACCAGTTTTCTTTTATTACCAGCATGTTGACTAGTTTTCTTTTATTACCAGCATGTTGACCTGTTTTCTTTTATTACCAGCACCATGACTAGTTTTCTTTTATTACCAGCCCCGTGACTAGTTGTCTTTTATTACCAGCATGTTGACCAGTTTTCTTTTGTTACCAGCATGTTGAACAGTTTTCTTTTATTACCAGTACATAGACTAGTTTTTTTTTTCCAGCATGTTGACTAGTTTTCTTTTATTACCAGTATGTTGACCAGTTTTCTTTTATCACCACCATGTTGACTAGTTTTCTTTTATTACCAGTACATAGACTAGTTTTTTTTCCAGCATGTTGACTAGTTTTCTTTTATTACCAGCACGTTGACTAGTTTTCTTTTATTACCAGCATGGTGACTAGTTTTCTTTTATTACCAGCATGTTGACCAGTTTTCTTTCATTACCTGCATGTTGACTAGTTTTCTTTTGTTACCAGCACATTGACTAGTTTTCTTTTATTACCAGCATGTTGACTAGTTTTCTTTTATTACCAGCATGTTGACCAGTTTTCTTACATTACCTGCATGTTGACTAGTTTTTTCATTTGTTACCAGCACATTGACTAGTTTTCCTTTATTACCAGCACTGTGACTAGTTTTCCTTTATTACCAGCACTGTGACTAGTTTTCCTTTATTACCAGCATGTTGACCAGTTTATTTTATTACCATCATGTTAACCAGTTTTTCTTTTATTACCAGCACGTTGACTAGTTTTCTTTTATTACCAGCATGGTGACCAGTTTTCTTTCATTACCTGCATGTTGACTAGTTTTCTTTTGTTACCAGCATGTTGACTAGTTTTATTTTATTACCAGCATGTTGACCAATTTTCTTTCATTACCTGCATGTTGACTAGTTTTCTTTTATTACCAGCACATTGACTAGTTTTCTTTTATTACCAGCATGGTGACTAGTTTTCTTTTATTACCAGCACCATGACTAGTTTTCCTTTATTACCATCATGTTAACCAGTTTTTCTTTTATTACCAGCACTGTGACTAGTTTTCTTTTATTACATTCAGTTCATATTATTTTGACAAAAATATTTTAATAAAGTCTTGAAGCTTGTGGTCAAAGTGCAGCTGCAGAGGAAGGTCCTGATTGAAGTGCTGGGTGTGGGCGTCCATGGGGGATGGTTGTTTATGTGGGAGCTTTAATTCGTCTTATCAGACACAACATCCACATCTCACCACATCATTAACTCCAAACTGCTGGACAAACATGTCGTCTGGCCTTATATGGTCCGAAGTGGAGCTGGCTGTTATCTGACTCTTCCCTGATAACTCTTATCATATCCTCTGTGTTTGTGTCGTTGGTCCTGGTGGATGGACAGAAGGCTGTCTGTTCTGCACGTTAGAGCACAGAACCTCGGCAGCCACTTAAACGTTGCTCCTTAGTCTGAACAGAGAAGATTTCATTTTGTTTCTGTGCAGCTGCAGACACAGACGTGGACTGTTAGCAGTGAGCTAACAGGAAGTTCCCCGCCACAGAAGCAGGAAATGCTGCTCACACACTGACAGTCATATCAGGTAAACATGGCAGCATGGCGGCTGCTTGGCGTCCGCATCAACATGTTGCAGAGCAGGAAAACACAGATTCTTCCAGCAGGACTGAAACATTTTACACACTAATCAGACAAAGTCACCTGCTGGATCATTTCTCTGTTTAAACATTTGGGCTTGTTGTCATGGATACCGTGACAAAGCCTGTTCATTTCCTTTCAAGTGAACCTCGATAGGAAGGAAATGGAATAAAAAAAAAACAGCATCTCCCTACTGGGGACTGCTGATATCCTCACTGGAGGACATCTGGATCCACAGAGATGGATATTCTCTAGTGGTGATCCCATAGCTCCCAGTCCAGGCGTCTCATTTATAACCTGTTGCATAGCTTCGCATAAAACAGGCCCTGAAACATAAGATACACATTATGTAACACATACAGCGGTCATGTCTGAACTGGATCATACATGTAGAGAGGTGTGTGACCTGTGTGAAAGTATTTCTTACAATTTTACTTTAGTTTCTACAGCAGACTCTCCTTCCTCCATCCCAAGCTGGATTTGATGCCTCCTGATGAAATCACCTTTTCTATCTGGATTCTTACATCTTTCCAGAAATGGTGACTCTGTTCTCCAGGCTGCCTTCTTTCTGCCCGCTCCAGCAGCATCAGACCAGACATGGATCACTTCACATAAAGTTGTTTATATGGAGACATCGTCCTCATTAGCATATTTTTGTTTATTTTTGTTTATTTTGTCTTATAACCTCTGCCAAGGCGGTCATGTTTTCACCGACGTTTATCTGTTTGTGTTCAACATAACTCAGAAAGTTATGGACGGATTTTTATGAAATTTTTACGACTTGTTGGAAAGGTGAAAAGGAAGAACAGATTAAATTCTGGTGTTGATCCGGATCACCGTTTGGACACAGCAGCTTTTTAAAAGGACTCTTTGTGCATGGCAGATGTTTGTGCTCTCAGGGATTTTCTAGTCCCACCCGTCCCAACCTTCTAAGCCCTTGGCGCCATGTTTCCTTCATAAGTTTGTGTATAAAAAACCCAACAGATGCAATATTTATAACTATTTAGCCAACGGAATTTGTAAAGTTTTTAAGGCTTACCGTAAACAAGCAATAATGTTGAATATACAGTCATCCTCATATTTAGACCCTCCCATTAAAAAAGAAAAAATAGCTCAAACTAAAATAAGACAAAATGGACAAAATATCGAACAAAAGTTTTATAAAAAAAAAAAAAAAAAGACACAGAAAGTTCAATAGAAAAGTTTTATTTGAATTTTTAATATTTTTTTACAAATCAATTACATTAAAAATCAATATCTCATGTCACCTAATTAACCAGTTCAGCTTGTTGCTAGGCAACGCATCCAACATGTTGGTCAGAGAGGAGTGGACGGTTGTTACGTTTAACAAGCATTTATAACCGTTAGGCATATGTAACAGCATATTTGTATAAAATACCTTTGTATTTTATACAAAGGTATAAAATACAAATAAAACTCAAGAACATCACTTCTTAGAATAAAATACTTTTGAAACAATATTAGTTTGATGATTAAATTAGTCAGAAATTAGAATGAATAAATCTTTTTAAAATGACAAAATATTAAATTAAAGATTAATATAAAATATTGCACATTTATTAAATGAAAAAAGAAAAAGGAACATTGTATTAAAAGAATGTGCAATAATCTGCTTTAAACCAGTAAAATATCAGAACAAAACCTCATCGTCTGATCTGTCAGCCTCATGACAACATCTGACTGACCCAATCATCTGACAGAAAGAAAAGATGCTTCACAATCAATTTTACGACCGGAAACTCTGAAAACTGCGAGCAAATGTCATGTTCTGTATCAGGAGATTGGAATCTTAATATTAAAGAAGTGTTCGATCAGATATTTGATATTGAATATGGCTGATTTAAACAATTAATGCAGCGCAACTAAACCAAATGCAAGGTTGTGCCATGGGGAAGGAGGACTGAATAAAAAAGTAAAATAGCATGTTCATTGTTTAGGAACAGGTTAGACTGGTCTCAACCACACTTAAAACAAGGAAATACATTTTATTTGTTGTGCGCCTTTCCAGACACTCAACGTCGCCTGTAGAATGTAAATAAGAACTAAAGTCACTCGTTTTGATGCAGAAAACATAAAACAGACATTTCATAAGAAAATTACACTTCTATACTTTTCAAGTATTTAAAATAAATGAAATATCTTTAATCCTGACATTTTTAAGACTTTAAGTAAATTAATGAAGAGTATGGTTTTTGCGTCAGCGTCCTTCTACCGTCGGTCCGCTAGTCAGCGGTAATATGCATTTTAACTGGCTCGGCCAACTGCCAATAAGCACGAAGAAGAAGAAGAAGAAGAAGAAGAAGAAGAAGAGTCCGTGGTAAACCTTTTTTATAAACAGTCTGTGTGTTAAACATATAGATCTATATTTTCTGGTGGTTCTGTTAACAGTAGCTTAGTTAGCAGCACTGTTAACTCGCTGCTGAATGTTTTCTGATGGAAAGTGACCTGAAACAGTCGGACTGTTTACGTTAGCAGCTAACATTAGCATCTCAGATCGACATAAAAATAGTTCGATGTTCCAGTTCTAGAAAACTAGTTCTATGTTCCAGTTCAAGAAAAGCAATTCTATGCTCGAGTTCTAGGGAAAAAAAGTTCTATGTTCCAATTTGTAAAAAAAACAAACAAACAAAAAGTTCTATGTTCCAGTTCTACAAGAACCAATTCTATGTTCCAGTTCTACAAAAGCCATTCTATGTTCCAGTTCTAGAAAAACAGTTCTGTGTTCCAGTTCGACAAAAACGTTCTATGTCCCAGTTTTATAAAAACAGTTCTATGTTCCAGTTCTAGAAAAGCAATGCTATGTTCCAGTTCTTGAAAAGCGATTCTATGTTCCAGTTCTAGAAAAACAGTTCTATGTTCCAGTTCTAGAAAAACAGTTCTATGCTTTAGAAAAACAGTTCTATGTTCCAGTTCGAGAAAAGCAATTCTATGTTCCAGTTCTTCAAAAGAAATTCTATGCTCCAGTTCTAGAAAAACAGTTCTATGCTTCAGAAAAACAGTTCTATGCTTCAGAAAAACAGTTCTATGTTCCAGTTCGAAAAAAAACAGCTCTGTTCCAGTTCTAGAAAAACAGTTCTATGCTTTAGAAAAACAGTTCTATGTTCCAGTTCTTCAAAAGAAATTCTATGCTCCAGTTCTAGAAAAACAGTTCTATGCTTCAGAAAAACAGTTCTATGTTCCAGTTCTAGAAAAACAATTCTATGCTCTAGAAAAACAGTTCTATGTTCCAGTTCTAGAAAAGCAATTCTATGCTCCAGTTCTAGAAAAACAATTCTATGTTCTAGTTCTTGAAATATGTTCTGTATTCCAGTTCTAGGAAAACAGTTATATGTAGCAGTTCTAGAAGAGCAATTCTAAGTTCCAGTTCTAGAAAACACTTTTATGTTCCAGTTCTTTTTTTTCTTTTTTTTTTTTTTTAAATGTGTCTTTGTTCCAGTCTAGATCCGCTGATTCACTTCTGCAAACCAAAGAAGAAGAAATGACTCGTCACGGGAAGAACTGCACTGCAGGAGCTGTGTACACCTACCACGAGAAGAAGAAGGACACAGGTAAACTGAGAGGAGAACAGTCTAATCCCAGAATGAGAGAACAGTGTAATCCCAGAGTGAGAGGAGAACAGTGTAATCCCAGAGTGAGAGGAGAACAGTCTAATCCCAGAATGAGAGGAGAACAGTCTAATCCCGGAATGAGAGGAGAACAGTCTAATCCCAGAACGAGATGAGAACAGTCTAATCCCGGAATGAGAGGAGAACAGTCTAATCCCAGAATGAGAGGAGAACAGTCTAATCCCAGAATGAGAGGAGAACAGTCTAATCCCAGAATGAGAGGAGAACAGTCTAATCCCAGAATGAGAGGAGAACAGTCTAATCCCAGAATGAGAGAACAGTCTAATCCCGGAATGAGAGGAGAACAGTCTAATCCCGGAATGAGAGGAGAACAGTCTAATCCCAGAACGAGATGAGAACAGTCTAATCCCAGAATGAGAGGAGAACCGTCTAATCCCAGAATGAGAGGAGAACAGTCTAATCCCAGAACGAGATGAGAACAGTCTAATCCCAGAATGAGAGGAGAACAGTTTAATCCCAGAATGAGAGGAGAACAGTCTAATCCCAGACTGAGAGGAGAACAGTCTAATCCCGGAATGAGAGGAGAACAGTCTAATCCCGGAATGAGAGGAGAACAGTCTAATCCCAGAACGAGATGAGAACAGTCTAATCCCAGAATGAGAGGAGAACAGTCTAATCCCAGAATGAGAGGAGAACAGTCTAATCCCAGAATGAGAGGAGAACAGTCTAATCCCAGACTGAGAGGAGAGCAGTCTAATCCCGGAATGTGAGGAGAACAGTCTAATCCCGGAATGTGAGGAGAACAGTCTAATCCCGGAATGAGAGGAGAACAGTCTAATCCCGGAATGAGAGGAGAACAGTCTAATCCCAGACTGAGAGGAGAACAGTCTAATCCCAGACTGAGAGGAGAGCAGTCTAATCCCAGACTGAGAAGAGAACAGTCTAATCCCAGACTGAGAGGAGAACAGTCCAATCCCAGAACGAGATGAGAACAGTCTAATCCCGGAATGAGAGGAGAACAGTCTAATCCCAGACTGAGAGGAGAACAGTCTAATCCCACACTGAGAGGAGAGCAGTCTAATCCCACACTGAGAGGAGAGCAGTCTAATCCCACACTGAGAGGAGAGCAGTCTAATCCCAGACTGAGAGGAGAGCAGTCTAATCCCAGACTGAGAGGAGAGCAGTCTAATCCCAGACTGAGAGGAGAACAGTCTAATCCCAGACTGAGAGGAGAACAGTCTAATCCCAGACTGAGAGGAGAACAGTCTAATCCCACACTGAGAGGAGAGCAGTCTAATCCCACACTGAGAGGAGAGCAGTCTAATCCCACACTGAGAGGAGAGCAGTCTAATCCCACACTGAGAGGAGAGCAGTCTAATCCCAGACTGAGAGGAGAGCAGTCTAATCCCAGACTGAGAGGAGAACAGTCTAATCCCAGACTGAGAGGAGAACAGTCTAATCCCAGAATGAGAGGAGAACAGTCTAATCCCGGAATGAGAGGAGAACAGTCTAATCCCGGAATGAGAAGAGAACAGTCTAATCCCGGAATGAGAGGAGAACAGTCTAATCCCGGAATGAGAGGAGAACAGTCTAATCCCGGAATGAGAGGAGAACAGTCTAATCCCGGAATGAGAGGAGAACAGTCTAATCCCGGAATGAGAGGAGAACAGTCTAATCCCGGAATGAGAGGAGAACAGTCTAATCCCGGAATGAGAGGAGAACAGTCTAATCCCGGAATGAGAGGAGAACAGTCTAATCCCAGAATGAGAGGAGAACAGTCTAATCCCAGAATGAGAGGAGAACAGTCTAATCCCAGAATGAGAGGAGAACAGTCTAATCCCAGAATGAGAGGAGAACAGTCTAATCCCGGAATGAGAGGAGAACAGTCTAATCCCAGAACGAGATGAGAACAGTCTAATCCCAGAATGAGAGGAGAACCGTCTAATCCCAGAATGAGAGGAGAACAGTCTAATCCCAGAACGAGATGAGAACAGTCTAATCCCAGAATGAGAGGAGAACAGTTTAATCCCAGAATGAGAGGAGAACAGTCTAATCCCAGACTGAGAGGAGAACAGTCTAATCCCAGAACGAGATGAGAACAGTCTAATCCCAGAATGAGAGGAGAACAGTCTAATCCCAGAATGAGAGGAGAACAGTCTAATCCCGGAATGAGAGGAGAACAGTCTAATCCCGGAATGAGAGGAGAACAGTCTAATCCCGGAATGAGAGGAGAACAGTCTAATCCCAGAACGAGATGAGAACAGTCTAATCCCAGAATGAGAGGAGAACAGTCTAATCCCAGAATGAGAGGAGAACAGTCTAATCCCAGACTGAGAGGAGAGCAGTCTAATCCCGGAATGTGAGGAGAACAGTCTAATCCCGGAATGTGAGGAGAACAGTCTAATCCCGGAATGAGAGGAGAACAGTCTAATCCCGGAATGAGAGGAGAACAGTCTAATCCCAGACTGAGAGGAGAACAGTCTAATCCCAGACTGAGAGGAGAGCAGTCTAATCCCAGACTGAGAAGAGAACAGTCTAATCCCAGACTGAGAGGAGAACAGTCCAATCCCAGAACGAGATGAGAACAGTCTAATCCCGGAATGAGAGGAGAACAGTCTAATCCCAGACTGAGAGGAGAACAGTCTAATCCCACACTGAGAGGAGAGCAGTCTAATCCCACACTGAGAGGAGAGCAGTCTAATCCCACACTGAGAGGAGAGCAGTCTAATCCCAGACTGAGAGGAGAGCAGTCTAATCCCAGACTGAGAGGAGAGCAGTCTAATCCCAGACTGAGAGGAGAACAGTCTAATCCCAGACTGAGAGGAGAACAGTCTAATCCCAGACTGAGAGGAGAACAGTCTAATCCCACACTGAGAGGAGAGCAGTCTAATCCCACACTGAGAGGAGAGCAGTCTAATCCCACACTGAGAGGAGAGCAGTCTAATCCCACACTGAGAGGAGAGCAGTCTAATCCCAGACTGAGAGGAGAGCAGTCTAATCCCAGACTGAGAGGAGAACAGTCTAATCCCAGACTGAGAGGAGAACAGTCTAATCCCAGAATGAGAGGAGAACAGTCTAATCCCGGAATGAGAGGAGAACAGTCTAATCCCGGAATGAGAAGAGAACAGTCTAATCCCGGAATGAGAGGAGAACAGTCTAATCCCGGAATGAGAGGAGAACAGTCTAATCCCGGAATGAGAGGAGAACAGTCTAATCCCGGAATGAGAGGAGAACAGTCTAATCCCGGAATGAGAGGAGAACAGTCTAATCCCGGAATGAGAGGAGAACAGTCTAATCCCGGAATGAGAGGAGAACAGTCTAATCCCGGAATGAGAGGAGAACAGTCTAATCCCAGAATGAGAGGAGAACAGTCTAATCCCAGAATGAGAGGAGAACAGTCTAATCCCAGAATGAGAGAACAGTCTAATCCCGGAATGAGAGGAGAACAGTCTAATCCCAGAATGAGAGGAGAACAGTCTAATCCCGGAATGAGAGGAGAACAGTCTAATCCCGGAATGAGAGGAGAACAGTCTAATCCCAGAATGAGAGAACAGTCTAATCCCAGAATGAGAGGAGAACAGTGTAATCCCAGAGTGAGAGGAGAACAGTCTAATCCCAGAATGAGAGGAGAACAGTCTAATCCCGGAATGAGAGGAGAACAGTCTAATCCCAGAACGAGATGAGAACAGTCTAATCCCGGAATGAGAGGAGAACAGTCTAATCCCAGAATGAGAGGAGAACAGTCTAATCCCAGAATGAGAGGAGAACAGTCTAATCCCAGAATGAGAGGAGAACAGTCTAATCCCAGAATGAGAGGAGAACAGTCTAATCCCAGAATGAGAGAACAGTCTAATCCCGGAATGAGAGGAGAACAGTCTAATCCCGGAATGAGAGGAGAACAGTCTAATCCCAGAATGAGAGGAGAACAGTCTAATCCCAGAACGAGATGAGAACAGTCTAATCCCAGAATGAGAGGAGAACCGTCTAATCCCAGAATGAGAGGAGAACAGTCTAATCCCAGAACGAGATGAGAACAGTCTAATCCCAGAATGAGAGGAGAACAGTTTAATCCCAGAATGAGAGGAGAACAGTCTAATCCCAGACTGAGAGGAGAACAGTCTAATCCCGGAATGAGAGGAGAACAGTCTAATCCCGGAATGAGAGGAGAACAGTCTAATCCCAGAACGAGATGAGAACAGTCTAATCCCAGAATGAGAGGAGAACAGTCTAATCCCAGAATGAGAGGAGAACAGTCTAATCCCAGAATGAGAGGAGAACAGTCTAATCCCAGACTGAGAGGAGAGCAGTCTAATCCCGGAATGTGAGGAGAACAGTCTAATCCCGGAATGTGAGGAGAACAGTCTAATCCCGGAATGAGAGGAGAACAGTCTAATCCCGGAATGAGAGGAGAACAGTCTAATCCCAGACTGAGAGGAGAACAGTCTAATCCCACACTGAGAGGAGAGCAGTCTAATCCCACACTGAGAGGAGAGCAGTCTAATCCCAGACTGAGAGGAGAACAGTCTAATCCCAGACTGAGAGGAGAACAGTCTAATCCCAGAATGAGAGGAGAACAGTCTAATCCCGGAATGAGAGGAGAACAGTCTAATCCCGGAATGAGAAGAGAACAGTCTAATCCCGGAATGAGAGGAGAACAGTCTAATCCCGGAATGAGAGGAGAACAGTCTAATCCCGGAATGAGAGGAGAACAGTCTAATCCCGGAATGAGAGGAGAACAGTCTAATCCCGGAATGAGAGGAGAACAGTCTAATCCCGGAATGAGAGGAGAACAGTCTAATCCCGGAATGAGAGGAGAACAGTCTAATCCCGGAATGAGAGGAGAACAGTCTAATCCCGGAATGTGAGGAGAACAGTCTAATCCCGGAATGTGAGGAGAACAGTCTAATCCCGGAATGAGAGGAGAACAGTCTAATCCCGGAATGTGAGGAGAACAGTCTAATCCCGGAATGTGAGGAGAACAGTCTAATCCCGGAATGTGAGGAGAACAGTCTAATCCCGGAATGAGAGGAGAACAGTCTAATCCCGGAATGAGAGGAGAACAGTCTAATCCCGGAATGAGAGGAGAACAGTCTAATCCCGGAATGTGAGGAGAACAGTCTAATCCCGGAATGTGAGGAGAACAGTCTAATCCCGGAATGTGAGGAGAACAGTCTAATCCCGGAATGTGAGGAGAACAGTCTAATCCCGGAATGTGAGGAGAACAGTCTAATCCCGGAATGAGAGGAGAACAGTCTAATCCCGGAAGGGACTGTGTGGTTTTTGTCCTGGAACAGTGGACCAGCTCCGTACCCTCTCGGCGGGGTATTGGCTACGCGTATATATTCTGTGTTTTTCAGTTTATTTTTCCGACATTTGTGACCACGTTATCCTTAGTCTGCTTGAGGCCAGTGGCCACTTTCCACCCACCAGGGTGGTAACCGCTCTCTGCAGGTGGAAAGGAGTCTATGTACTTTCTTGTCAGTAGTTTTTGGCCTTTAGATTCTGTGCTGAGTGGCCTGAAAAGTTCCCTCCAGGAACTGGAACCCTGTCCTGCTCCTGAACGTCTCTCTGGCCTCAGTACCATCGGAAAGCCATAAACTCTTAGGACACATCGGGAGGGGGGGGGAGTTGCAATAAAGTAACATTTTAAAATGACCTGGAATGTTCTGGATGGTGAGCCTGAACTGGGATGAGCTGGTCTGTACTGGTTTAAATGGTAAATGTTGTAATTATCAGAGTCTCTGCAGGTGGATCTCCAGACCCTCGTCACAAACAGCTTCCTCTGGTGTAAACATGTCAACATGTCCTTCCCCAGCTTCCTCTGGTTATGGGACTCAGAGCGTCCGCTTGGGTAAAGACGCCATCAAAGACTTTGACTGCTGCTGCCTGTCTCTCCAGCCCTGCCAGGACCCGGTGGTGACGTACGTTCCGCTCTCCAACATGTCCGCCAGCTTAAACACCAGATGTTTAGAAAGACTAAACCAGTTCAGAGTCCTCACACAGGGATTTATTCAGGAGGTTTTTCTTATCGCACATAAAAATATGACAAGATGATCAAGCTGTTTGTTTACTTTAATCATGTAGCAACACGTCATGCTTCTCACCATGTCTGCCGTCTGCAGCCCAGATGGATATCTGTATGAGAAACAGGCCATTCTGGAGTTCCTTCTCCACCGCAAGACAGAAATCGCCAAAAAGATGAAGGTAGGTTCATGTCATGATGTTGTTTAACAGCTGAGGACCTGCTTCTGGACCAGGCTTATCTGGTATCTGTGGAGACGTGGTCTCAGGAACTCTGCTGTTCATACTCAAGAAAACACCCAGATAACACGGTTCATGTTCTGATCCAGTGAAATAATCTGTCAGATTCACGGGACAAACGTTACGTTTGTAACATCCAACATGAGAGAAATGCGGACAGAGCAGGCGGTGCAGTCACTGGTTCAGTAGCGTTTCCACGGAGACGGATAGTTTCCACGGAGATGGGACGTTTCCAGCCTGATTCAGATTCTGAGGCTAAAATGATGTAAAATGAATGTATAAACAGATAAAGCAGCATAAAGAGAAACCAGAAGTTTGTAGAAATAACACACACGTATCAACAGCAACCAAGCCTTTTCTCATCTGAAACACACACACACAGACACACACTGTTTCCATGTTTCCACACGTCTTCCTGCTACTATCTCCCTGCTGTCCTCACTGCAGCACCTCCACCTCAGCTGCATCCCAAACGTCTTCTTGGCTTTATTCCAGCCATAGAGGATCATTATTTTCCTGCTTTTCTCATCACTTGTTGATCTTTGGCTGCTCCTGATTGGACGTTACCGTCAGTTTAAACTCTCTGATTGGTGGACAGGAAGTGTCTTCATCATCATGTCCAGGTGGAAATAGAGGTCTCTTAGCAACATGGTAGTGATGGTGATGAAGATGTGATAAATAATGGTGGAAATGTGAGGACTGAGAACTGCGTCATGACGTGACGATGGTTTCGCCTCGCAGGCATACGAGAAGCAAAAACAAGCTCAGAAGAGCAGCAGGCAGCTGGAGTCCACGTCGGAGCAGCGCCAGCAGGTGGAGAGGTTTAAAACCAGTGAGAACACCATCGTGTCCAAACCCATCAACCCGTTCACATCCGGTAGGTCACGTCTTGGTCCTCTAACTGGAACCTCCCAGTTAAATGTCGCTGACTCCCAGCTTTTCCCTTCAGGACAGAAAGACGGCGAGACCAGTAAGTCCCAGAGCGGCTCAGAACCAGCTACCAGTTCCAGCCAGAGCCTGCCCAGTTTCTGGATCCCCTCGCTGACCCCCGAGGCCAAACCCACCCTCCTGAAGAAACCGGTGAGTCCGATGCTCTGGTGTTCCCCAAAACTTTCCAGGCAGAGGAAAGTTTCCAGGATGTGATGTCTTCAGAGAGACGTGTCCACACAGACGTCCTGCTGGGCTTCGCCTCCACCCGCCGCTTCAGCATCTTCTCCTGATGGATGGCGGACCTCTTCTTCTACTCTTTATTTAAGTCAGCTAGTTTCTGAGAGTCTAGTCCTCCAGTCCTCAGCTGGACCAATCCGGTCACACTTCATACTGTAACCATGGTGACTGATGATGTTCCTCTGTCTCATCAGAGTAAAGCCGTGTTGTGTCCCATGTCTGGACGTCCAATTAGGATGAATGAGCTCATAGCGGTGCGCTTCACCCCCCTGGACCCCAGTCTGGACCGGGTGGCCCTGCTCAACCGGCAGGTGGGTTGACTTGGCGTCCTTCCGCCTGTTCTTCATCGCACCGGGAACACGACCAGATGGAAACCTACTGATCATTCAGTTATGGATCCATGGCTCCTGATCCGATTGATCGTCTGCTTCAGTCAGATAAACGACTCCAGCGTGTCATGTGACCACAATGTGTCTCCACAGGAGAGGTACGTGTGCGCCGTGACCAGAGACGTCCTGGGAAACAGTGTCCCCTGTGCTGTCCTGAGGCCTTCGTAAGTTCCAGTCTCACTCAGACCACGCCCACATCTCACTCAGACCACGCCCACATCTCACTCAGACCACGCCCACATCGCATTCAAACCACGCCCACACCACACTCAGGTCACGTCTACATTACATGTGGTCCCCGGGCCGCCTGGTCACTGGTCCCGGGCCGCCTGGTCCCCGGGTCACCTGGTCCCGGAAAGCCTGGTCGCCTGGTCCCGGGCCGCCTGGTCACTGGTCACCTGGTCCCGGGCCGCTTGGTCCCCAGGTCGCCTGGTCCCCGGGCCGCCTGGTCCCTGGTCCCCGGGTCGCCTGGTCCCCGGGCCGCCTGGTCCCTGGTCCCGGGTCACCTTGTCGGCGGGTCGGTATCGGTTCTGTGACAACCCTGGTGTGGGACTGAGTGTCCCGGTTCTGGTCAGTTGGACTGAGGGTCTCTGTCCTGTTCCAGGGGTTCTGTGGTGACCCAGGAGTGCATGGAGAAGCTGATCAGGAAGGACATGGTGGACCCTGTGACTGGAGACAAACTGACGGACAGAGACATCATTCCTCTGCAGAGGGTACGTTCTGGTTCTGGTTCTGGTTCTTCAGATATCACCCAAGGTACTGTGGTTCTAATGTTCTGTTGGGTTCCAACAGGGAGGAACCGGCTTCTCTGGTTCTGGAGTGGATCTCCGAGCTAAAGAGGCTCGTCCAGTGATGCAGGCCTGACACAGTGGAGGACGAGTTGGACGGTCCTCCTGAAGACGGGGCATCCTCCAGTCCTCCCTCCAGTCCTCCAGTCCTCCCTCCAGTCTCCAGTCCTCCAGTCCTCCCTCCAGTCTCCAGTCCTCCAGTCCTCCCTCCAGTCTCCAGTCCTCCCTCCAGTCTCCAGTCCTCCAGTCCTCCCTCCAGTCTCCAGTCCTCCAGTCCTCCCTCCAGTCTCCAGTCCTCCAGTCCTCCCTCCAGTCTCCAGTCCTCCAGTCCTCCCTCCAGTCCTCCCTCCAGTCCTCCAGTCCTCCCTCCAGTCCTCCCTCCAGTCCTCCCTCCAGTCCTCCAGTCCTCCCTCCAGTCCTCCCTCCAGTCCTCCCTCCAGTCTCCAGTCCTCCAGTCCTCCCTCCAGTCCTCCAGTCCTCCCTCCAGTCCTCCCTCCAGTCCTCCAGTCCTCCCTCCAGTCTCCAGTCCTCCCTCCAGTCCTCCAGTCCTCCCTCCAGTCCTCCAGTCCTCCCTCCAGTCTCCAGTCCTCCCTCCAGTCCTCCAGTCCTCCCTCCAGTCCTCCAGTCCTCCAGTCCTCCAGTCCTCCCTCCAGCCTCCAGTCCTCCCTCCAGTCTCCAGTCCTCCAGTCCTCCCTCCAGCCTCCAGTCCTCCAGTCCTCCAGTCTCCAGTCCTCCAGTCTCCAGTCCTCCAGTCCTCCAGTCCTCCCTCCAGTCCTCCCTCCAGTCCTCCAGTCTCCAGTCCTCCAGTCCTCCAGTCCTCCCTCCAGTCTCCAGTCCTCCCTCCAGTCCTCCAGTCCTCCCTCCAGTCCTCCCTCCAGTCCTCCAGTCCTCCCTCCAGTCTCCAGTCCTCCAGTCCTCCAGTCCTCCCTCCAGTCTCCAGTCCTCCCTCCAGTCCTCCAGTCCTCCCTCCAGTCCTCCCTCCAGTCCTCCAGTCCTCCCTCCAGTCCTCCAGTCCTCCAGTCCTCCCTCCAGTCCTCCCTCCAGTCCTCCAGTCCTCCAGTCCTCCCTCCAGTCCTCCCTCCAGTCCTCCAGTCCTCCCTCCAGTCTCCAGTCCTCCAGTCCTCCCTCCAGTCCTCCAGTTCTCCAGTCCTCCCTCCAGTCCTCCCTCCAGTCCTCCAGTTCTCCAGTCCTCCCTCCAGTCCTCCCTCCAGTCTCCAGACCAGACTGTTGAGATGTAATAAATTATATGAAAAGTGATGCTGTGTGGTTGTTGGTAGATGAGCAGACGGGAAATCGCCTCCATCGCTGCACCATGCTGCACCATGCTGCACCATGCTGCACCATGCTGCACCAGGCCATGCTGCACCATGCTGCACCATGCTGCACCATGCTGCACCAGGCCATGCTGCACCATGCTGCACCAGGCCGCACCATGCTGCACCATGCTGCACCATGCTGCACCATGCTGCACCATGCTGCACCATGCTGCACCATGCTGCACCAGGCCATGCTGCACCATGCTGCACCATGCTGCACCATGCTGCACCAGGCCATGCTGCACCATGCTGCACCAGGCCGCACCATGCTGCACCATGCTGCACCAGGCCATGCTGCACCATGCTGCACCAGGCCGCACCATGCTGCACCATGCTGCACCATGCTGCACCATGCTGCACCATGCTGCACCATGCTGCACCAGGCCATGCTGCACCATGCTGCACCATGCTGCACCATGCTGCACCATGCTGCACCAGGCCATGCTGCACCATGCTGCACCAGGCCGCACCATGCTGCACCATGCTGCACCATGCTGCACCATGCTGCACCATGCTGCACCAGGCCGCACCATGCTGCACCATGCTGCACCAGGCCATGCTGCACCATGCTGCACCATGCTGCACCATGCTGCACCATGCTGCACCAGGCCGCACCATGCTGCACCATGCTGCACCAGGCCATGCTGCACCATGCTGCACCATGCTGCACCAGGCCATGCTGCACCATGCTGCACCATGCTGCACCAGGCCGCACCATGCTGCACCATGCTGCACCAGGCCATGCTGCACCATGCTGCACCATGCTGCACCAGGCCATGCTGCACCATGCTGCACCAGGCCGCACCATGCTGCACCAGGCCATGCTGCACCATGCTGCACCAGGCCGCACCATGCTGCACCATGCTGCACCAGGCCATGCTGCACCATGCTGCACCAGGCCGCACCATGCTGCACCATGCTGCACCATGCTGCACCAGGCCATGCTGCACCATGCTGCACCAGGCCGCACCATGCTGCACCATGCCGCACCATGCTGCACCATGCTGCACCATGCCGCACCATGCTGCACCATGCTGCACCAGGCCGCACCATGCTGCACCAGGCCGCACCATGCTGCACCATGCCGCACCATGCTGCACCAGGCCGCACCATGCTGCACCAGGCCGCACCATGCTGCACCATGCCGCACCATGCTGCACCATGCTGCACCATGCCGCACCATGCTGCACCATGCCGCACCAGGCCGCACCATGCCGCACCAGGCCGCACCATGCTGCACCAGGCCATGCTGCACCATGCTGCACCATGCTGCACCAGGCCGCACCATGCTGCACCATGCTGCACCATGCTGCACCAGGCCATGCTGCACCATGCTGCACCAGGCCATGCTGCACCATGCTGCACCAGGCCGCACCATGCTGCACCATGCTGCACCAGGCCGCACCATGCTGCACCATGCTGCACCAGGCCATGCTGCACCATGCTGCACCATGCTGCACCAGGCCGCACCATGCTGCACCATGCCGCACCATGCTGCACCATGCTGCACCAGGCCGCACCATGCTGCACCATGCCGCACCATGCTGCACCATGCTGCACCAGGCCGCACCATGCCGCACCAGGCCGCACCATGCTGCACCAGGCCGCACCATGCCGCACCAGGCCGCACCAGGCCGTGCTGCACCAGGCCGTGCTGCACCATGCTGCACCAGGCCATGCTGCACCGTGCTGCACCAGGCCGTGCTGCACCAGGCCATGCTGCACCATGCTGCACCAGGCCGTGCTGCACCATGCTGCACCAGGCCGTGCTGCACCATGCTGCACCAGGCCGTGCTGCACCATGCTGCACCAGGCCGTGCTGCACCAGGCCGTGCTGCACCAGGCCGTGCTGCACCAGCAACGTAACCATGTTTCACTGTAAACACAATGACCTGCAGGGTGAAGGCGTGGGTCCCCCCCCACAGACCCCCACAGACCCCCGCTTCCTGCATGTTGGGCTGATCCAGACGGTAGACAGACTGGTCGGTCGTCTCTTAGGAGATCATAGTTACTTTTATTATTTCCTGTCCTTCTTTATTCCAATCTTACATTTCATTACATTATATTACATATATATTATATTATTATATTATATTATAATACATATAATATTCCATTCCAGTTTTATTAGATTACACTGACTCTTCCTTCGTTAACGTTCATCAGACTTTTAATAGAGTTTTATTAGCTTAGTTATTTTTATGACAACATTACTTTTCCCCTCGGGGATGAAGAAAGTTTTCTTGTATTTAGATATGATCAGATTATAGGTTCTTTTATTCTCTTAGCTTCACTTTTATTCCAATATTAGTCTCGTTTTTTTACATCAGTCTCTTCCATTAGATTAACTTCTTGCAGTCCTTTTGTTTGATTAATTATTTATTATAATATTGGTCACTGATTCCAGTCACTTCTAGCTGGCTGTGGACTCGGATCGAACCCTCTGCTGTGCCGGTTTTGGTTCCAGACCGTTGGTGTCCCCGATCCCCGATCTCTCACAGCTCATCGTGATCGTTCACTCTCATCCCTCCATAGTCTGTGATGGTGCTGGTCCGGATGTAGTCCGCCTTGTCCAGAACCTCAGAGAGCGTCAGACGGCCGTCCTGATGAGCAGAGCACAACGTTACATGTAGTTCTGGGTCTTTTATAGAACAGGAAGGAAAACGACCAGAACCAGAACCAGAACCAGGAAGGAAAACCACCAGAACCAGGAAGGAAAACCACCAGAACCAGGAAGGTAAACCACCAGAACCAGGACCAGGAAGGAAAACCACCAGAACCAGAACCAGGAAGGTAAACCACCAGAACCAGGACCAGGAAGGAAAACCACCTGAAACAGAACCAGGAAGGAAAACCACCAGAACCAGAACCAGGAAGGAAAACCACCAGAACCAGAACCAGGAAGGAAAACCACCAGAACCAGGACCAGGAAGGAAAACCACCAGAACCAGGAAAGAAAAACCACCAGAACCAGGAAGGAAAACCACCAGAACCAGAACCAGGAAGGTAAACCACCAGAACCAGGACCAGGAAGGAAAACCCGCAGAACCAGTACCAGGAAGGAAAACCACCAGAACCAGGACCAGGAAGTAAAACCACCAGAACCAGGAAGGAAAACCACCAGAACCAGAACCAGGAAGGAAAACCACCAGAACCAGGACCAGGAAGGAAAACCACCAGAACCAGGAAGGAAAACCACCAGAACCAGAACCAGGAAGGAAAACCACCAGAACCAGGAAGGAAAACCACCAGAACCAGGACCAGGAAGGAAAACCACCAGAACCAGGACCAGGAAGGAAAACCACCAGAACCAGGACCAGGAAGGAAAACCACCAGAACCAGGAAGGAAAACCACCAGAACCAGGACCAGAAAGGAAAACCACCAGAACCAGGACCAGGAAGGAAAACCACCAGAACCAGGACCAGGAAAGAAAAACCACCAGAACCAGGACCAGGAAAGAAAAACCACAAGAACCAGGACCAGGAAAGAAAAACCACCAGAACCAGGACCAGGAAAGAAAAACCACCAGAACCAGGACCAGGACAAAAAACCACCAGAACCAGAACCAGGAAGGAAACCCACCAGAACCAGAACCAGGAAGGAAACCCACCAGAACCACAACCAGGAAGGAAACCCACCAGAACCAGGAAGGAAAACCACCAGAACCAGGACCAGGAAGGAAAACCACCAAAACCAGGACCAGGAAGGAAAACCACCAGATCCAGAACCAGGAAGGAAAACCACCAGAACCAGGAAGGAAAACCCCCAGAACCAGAACCAGGAAGGAAAACCCCCAGAACCCGAACCAGGAAGGAAAACCCCCAGAACCAGGACCAGGAAGGAAAACCACCAGAACCAGGACCAGGAAGGAAAACCACCAGAACCAGGACCAGAAAGGAAAACCACCAGAACCAGGACCAGAAAGGAAAACCACCAGAACCAGGACCAGAAAGGAAAACCACCAGGACCAGGACCAGGAAAGAAAAACCACCAGGACCAGGACCAGGAAAGAAAAACCACCAGGACCAGGACCAGGAAAGAAAAACCACCAGGACCAGGACCAGGAAAGAAAAACCACCAGAACCAGGACCAGGAAAGAAAAACCACCAGAACCAGGAAGGAAAACCACCAGAACCAGGACCAGGAAGGAAAACCACCAGGACCAGGAAGGAAAACCCCCAAAACCAGGAAGGAAAACCACCAGAACCAGAACCAGGAATGAAAACCACCAGAACCAGAACCAGGAAGGAAACCCACCAGAACCAGGACCAGGAAGGAAAACCCCCAGAACCAGAACCAGAACCAGGAAGGAAAACCACCAGAACCAGAACCAGGAAGGAAAACCACAGGAACCAGGAAGGAAAAACCACCAGAACCAGGAAGGAAAACCACCAGAACCAGGACCAGGAAGGAAAACCACCAGAACCAGAACCAGGAAGGAAAACCACCAGAACCAGAACCAGGAAGGAAAACCACCAGAACCAGGAAGGAAAACCACCAGAACCAGGACCAGGAAGGAAAACCACCAGAACCAGAACCAGGAAGGAAAACCACCAGAACCAGAACCAGGAAGGAAAACCACCAGAACCAGAACCAGGAAGGAAAACCACCAGAACCAGAACCAGGAAGGTAAACCACCAGAACCAGAAACAGGAAGGTAAACCACCAGAACCAGGAAGGAAAACCACAAGAACCAGAACCAGGAAGGAAAACCCCCAGAACCAGAACCAGGAAGGAAAACCACCAGAACCAGGACCAGGAAGGAAAACCACCAGAACCAGGAACAGGAAGGAAAACCACCAGAACCAGGACCAGGAAGGAAAACCACCAGAACCAGGAAAGATAAACCACCAGAACCAGGAGGGAAAACCACCAGAACCAGGACCAGGAAGGAAAACCACCAGAACCAGAACCAGGAATGAAAACCACCAGAACCAGAACCAGGAAGGAAACCCACCAGAACCAGAACCAGGAAGGAAACCCACCAGAACCAGAAAGGAAAACCACCAGAACCAGAACCAGGAAGGAAAACCACCAGAACCAGGACCAGGACGGAAAACCACCAGAACCAGGACCAGGAAGGAAAACCACCAGAACCAGGAAGGAAAACCACCAGAACCAGGACCAGGAAGGAAAACCACCGGAACCAGGACCAGGACGGAAAACCACCAGAACCAGGACCAGGAAGGAAAACCACCAGAACCAGGAAAGAAAACCACCAGCACCAGGACCAGGAAGGAAAACCACCAGAACCAGGAAGGAAAACCACCGGAACCAGGACCAGGACGGAAAACCACCAGAACCAGGACCAGGAAGGAAAACCACCAGAACCAGGAAAGAAAACCACCAGCACCAGGACCAGGAAGGAAAACCACCAGAACCAGGAAGGAAAACCACCAGAACCAGGACCAGGAAGGAAAACCACCAGAACCAGAACCAGGAAGGAAAACCACCGGAACCAGGAAGGAAAACCCCCAGAACAAGGGAGGAAAACCACCAGAACCAGAACCAGGAAGGAAAACCACCACGACCAGGACCAGGAAGGAAAACCACCAGAACCAGGAAGGAAAACCACCAGAACCAGGACCAGGAAGGAAAACCACCAGAACCAGGACCAGGAAGGAAAACCACCAGAACCAGAACCAGGAAGGAAAACCACCAGAACCAGAACCAGGAAGGAAAACCACCAGAACCAGGACCAGGAAGGAAAACCACCCGAACCAGGACCAGGAAGGAAAACCACCTGAAACAGAACCAGGAAGGAAAACCACCTGAAACAGAACCAGGAAGGAAAACCACCAGAACCAGAACCAGGAAGGAAAACCACCAGAACCAGGAAGGAAAACCCCCAGAGCCAGGAAGGAAAACCACCAGAACCAGGTAAGAAAAACCCCCAGAACCAGAACCAGAACCAGGAAGGAAAACCACCAGAACCAGAACCAGGAAGGAAAACCACAGGAACCAGGAAGGAAAAACCACCAGAACCAGGAAGGAAAACCACCAGAACCAGGACCAGGAAGGAAAACCACCAGAACCAGAACCAGGAAGGAAAACCACCAGAACCAGAACCAGGAAGGAAAACCACCAGAACCAGGAAGGAAAACCACCAGAACCAGGACCAGGAAGGAAAACCACCAGAACCAGAACCAGGAAGGAAAACCACCAGAACCAGAACCAGGAAGGAAAACCACCAGAACCAGAACCAGGAAGGAAAACCACCAGAACCAGAACCAGGAAGGTAAACCACCAGAACCAGAAACAGGAAGGTAAACCACCAGAACCAGGAAGGAAAACCACAAGAACCAGAACCAGGAAGGAAAACCCCCAGAACCAGAACCAGGAAGGAAAACCACCAGAACCAGGACCAGGAAGGAAAACCACCAGAACCAGGAACAGGAAGGAAAACCACCAGAACCAGGACCAGGAAGGAAAACCACCAGAACCAGGAAAGATAAACCACCAGAACCAGGAGGGAAAACCACCAGAACCAGGACCAGGAAGGAAAACCACCAGAACCAGAACCAGGAATGAAAACCACCAGAACCAGAACCAGGAAGGAAACCCACCAGAACCAGAACCAGGAAGGAAACCCACCAGAACCAGAAAGGAAAACCACCAGAACCAGAACCAGGAAGGAAAACCACCAGAACCAGGACCAGGACGGAAAACCACCAGAACCAGGACCAGGAAGGAAAACCACCAGAACCAGGAAGGAAAACCACCAGAACCAGGACCAGGAAGGAAAACCACCGGAACCAGGACCAGGACGGAAAACCACCAGAACCAGGACCAGGAAGGAAAACCACCAGAACCAGGAAAGAAAACCACCAGCACCAGGACCAGGAAGGAAAACCACCAGAACCAGGAAGGAAAACCACCGGAACCAGGACCAGGACGGAAAACCACCAGAACCAGGACCAGGAAGGAAAACCACCAGAACCAGGAAAGAAAACCACCAGCACCAGGACCAGGAAGGAAAACCACCAGAACCAGGAAGGAAAACCACCAGAACCAGGACCAGGAAGGAAAACCACCAGAACCAGAACCAGGAAGGAAAACCACCGGAACCAGGAAGGAAAACCCCCAGAACAAGGGAGGAAAACCACCAGAACCAGAACCAGGAAGGAAAACCACCACGACCAGGACCAGGAAGGAAAACCACCAGAACCAGGAAGGAAAACCACCAGAACCAGGACCAGGAAGGAAAACCACCAGAACCAGGACCAGGAAGGAAAACCACCAGAACCAGAACCAGGAAGGAAAACCACCAGAACCAGAACCAGGAAGGAAAACCACCAGAACCAGGACCAGGAAGGAAAACCACCCGAACCAGGACCAGGAAGGAAAACCACCTGAAACAGAACCAGGAAGGAAAACCACCTGAAACAGAACCAGGAAGGAAAACCACCAGAACCAGAACCAGGAAGGAAAACCACCAGAACCAGGAAGGAAAACCCCCAGAGCCAGGAAGGAAAACCACCAGAACCAGGTAAGAAAAACCCCCAGAACCAGAACCAGAACCAGGAAGGAAAACCACCAGAACCAGAACCAGGAAGGAAAACCACAGGAACCAGGAAGGAAAAACCACCAGAACCAGGAAGGAAAACCACCAGAACCAGGACCAGGAAGGAAAACCACCAGAACCAGAACCAGGAAGGAAAACCACCAGAACCAGAACCAGGAAGGAAAACCACCAGAACCAGGAAGGAAAACCACCAGAACCAGGACCAGGAAGGAAAACCACCAGAACCAGAACCAGGAAGGAAAACCACCAGAACCAGAACCAGGAAGGAAAACCACCAGAACCAGAACCAGGAAGGAAAACCACCAGAACCAGAACCAGGAAGGTAAACCACCAGAACCAGAAACAGGAAGGAAAACCACCAGAACCAGGAAGGAAAACCACAAGAACCAGAACCAGGAAGGAAAACCCCCAGAACCAGAACCAGGAAGGAAAACCACCAGAACCAGGACCAGGAAGGAAAACCACCAGAACCAGGAACAGGAAGGAAAACCACCAGAACCAGGACCAGGAAGGAAAACCACCAGAACCAGGAAAGATAAACCACCAGAACCAGGAGGGAAAACCACCAGAACCAGGACCAGGAAGGAAAACCACCAGAACCAGAACCAGGAATGAAAACCACCAGAACCAGAACCAGGAAGGAAACCCACCAGAACCAGAACCAGGAAGGAAACCCACCAGAACCAGAAAGGAAAACCACCAGAACCAGAACCAGGAAGGAAAACCACCAGAACCAGGACCAGGACGGAAAACCACCAGAACCAGGACCAGGAAGGAAAACCACCAGAACCAGGAAGGAAAACCACCAGAACCAGGACCAGGAAGGAAAACCACCGGAACCAGGACCAGGACGGAAAACCACCAGAACCAGGACCAGGAAGGAAAACCACCAGAACCAGGAAAGAAAACCACCAGCACCAGGACCAGGAAGGAAAACCACCAGAACCAGGAAGGAAAACCACCGGAACCAGGACCAGGACGGAAAACCACCAGAACCAGGACCAGGAAGGAAAACCACCAGAACCAGGAAAGAAAACCACCAGCACCAGGACCAGGAAGGAAAACCACCAGAACCAGGACCAGGAAGGAAAACCACCAGAACCAGAACCAGGAAGGAAAACCACCGGAACCAGGAAGGAAAACCCCCAGAACAAGGGAGGAAAACCACCAGAACCAGAACCAGGAAGGAAAACCACCACGACCAGGACCAGGAAGGAAAACCACCAGAACCAGGAAGGAAAACCACCAGAACCAGGACCAGGAAGGAAAACCACCAGAACCAGGACCAGGAAGGAAAACCACCAGAACCAGAACCAGGAAGGAAAACCACCAGAACCAGAACCAGGAAGGAAAACCACCAGAACCAGGACCAGGAAGGAAAACCACCCGAACCAGGACCAGGAAGGAAAACCACCTGAAACAGAACCAGGAAGGAAAACCACCTGAAACAGAACCAGTAAGGAAAACCACCAGAACCAGAACCAGGAAGGAAAACCACCAGAACCAGGAAGGAAAACCCCCAGAGCCAGGAAGGAAAACCACCAGAACCAGGTAAGAAAAACCACCAGAACCAGGAAGGAAAACCACCAGGACCAAGAAGGAAAACCACCAGAACCAGGACCAGGAAGGAAAACCACCAGAACCAGGAATGAAAACCACCAGAACCAGGAAGGAAACCCACCAGAACCAGAACCAGGAAGGAAAACCCCCAGAACCAGGAAGGAAAACCACCAGAACCAGGAAAGAAAAACCACCAGAACCAGGAAGGAAAACCACCAGAACCAGAACCAGGAAGGTAAACCACCAGAACCAGGACCAGGAAGGAAAACCCGCAGAACCAGTACCAGGAAGGAAAACCACCAGAACCAGGACCAGGAAGTAAAACCACCAGAACCAGGAAGGAAAAACCACCAGAACCAGGAAGGAAAACCACCAGAACCAGGACCAGGAAGGAAAACCACCAGAACCAGAACCAGGAAGGAAAACCACCAGAACCAGGAAGGAAAACCACCAGAACCAGAACCAGGAAGGAAAACCACCAGCACCAGGACCAGGAAGGAAAACCACCAGAACCAGAACCAGGAAGGAAAACCACCTGAACCAGGAAAGATAAACCACCAGAACCAGGAAGGAAAACCACCAGGACCAGAAAGGAAAACCCCCAAAACCAGGAAGGAAAACCACCAGAACCAGAACCAGGAATGAAAACCACCAGAACCAGAACCAGGAAGGAAACCCACCAGAACCAGGACCAGGAAGGAAAACCCCCAGAACCAGGAAGGAAAACCACCAGAACCAGGACCAGGAAGGAAAACCACCAGGACCAGGAAGGAAAACCACCAGAACCAGGACCAGGAAGGAAAACCACCAGAACCAGGACCAGGAAAGAAAAACCACCAGAACCAGAACCAGGAAAGAAAAACCACCAGAACCAGAACCAGGAAGGAAACCCACCAGAACCAGAACCAGGAAGGAAACCCACCAGAACCAGAAAGGAAAACCACCAGAACCAGAACCAGGAAGGAAAACCACCAGAACCAGGAAGGAAAACCAATAGAACCAGGAAGGAAAACCACCAGAACCAGAACCAGGAAGGAAAACCAGCAGAACCAGGATCAGGAAGGAAAACCACCAGAACCAGGACCAGGAAGGAAAACCACCAGAACCTGGAAGGAAAACCACCAGAACCAGAACCAGGAAGGAAAACCACCAGCACCAGGACCAGGAAGGAAAACCACCAGAACCAGAACCAGGAAGGAAACCCACCAGAACCAGAAAGGAAAACCACCAGAACCAGAACTAGGAAGGAAAACCACCTGAACCAGGAAAGATAAACCACCAGAACCAGGAAGGAAAACCACCAGAACCAGGACCAGGAAGGAAAACCACCAGGACCAGGAAGGAAAACCACCAGAACCAGAACCAGGAATGAAAACCACCAGAACCAGAACCAGGAAGGAAACCCACCAGAACCAGGACCAGGAAGGAAAACCCCCAGAACCAGAACCAGAACCAGGAAGGAAAACCACCAGAACCAGAACCAGGAAGGAAAACCACCAGAACCAGGAAGGAAAAACCACCAGAACCAGGAAGGAAAACCACCAGAACCAGAACCAGGAAGGAAAACCACCAGAACCAGAACCAGGAAGGAAAACCACCAGAACCAGGAAGGAAAACCACCAGAACCAGGACCAGGAAGGAAAACCACCAGAACCAGAACCAGGAAGGTAAACCACCAGAACCAGAACCAGGAAGGAAAACCACCAGAACCAGGAAGGAAAACCACAAGAACCAGAACCAGGAAGGAAAACCCCCAGAACCAGAACCAGGAAGGAAAACCACCAGAACCAGGACCAGGAAGGAAAACCACCAGAACCAGGAACAGGAAGGAAAACCACCAGAACCAGGACCAGGAAGGAAAACCACCAGAACCAGGACCAGGAAGGAAAACCACCAGAACCAGGAAAGATAAACCACCAGAACCAGGAGGGAAAACCACCAGAACCAGGACCAGGAAGGAAAACCACCAGAACCAGGAAGGAAAACCACCAGAACCAGAACCAGGAATGAAAACCACCAGAACCAGAACCAGGAAGGAAACCCACCAGAACCAGAACCAGGAAGGAAAACCACCAGAACCAGAACCAGGAAGGAAAACCACCAGAACCAGGACCAGGAAGGAAAACCACCAGGACCAGGAAGGAAAACCACCAGAACCAGAACAAGGAAGGAAAACCACCAGAACCAGGACCAGGAAGGAAAACCACCAGAACCAGAACCAGGAAGGAAAACCACCAGAACCAGAACCAGGAAGGAAAACCACCAGAACCAGGAAGGAAAACCACAAGAACCAGAACCAGGAAGGAAAACCCCCAGAACCAGAACCAGGAAGGAAAACCACCAGAACCAGGACCAGGAAGGAAAACCACCAGAACCAGGAACAGGAAGGAAAACCACCAGAACCAGGACCAGGAAGGAAAACCACCAGAACCAGGACCAGGAAGGAAAACCACCAGAACCAGGAACAGGAAGGAAAACCACCAGAACCAGGACCAGGAAGGAAAACCACCAGAACCAGGACCAGGAAGGAAAACCACCAGAACCAGGAAAGATAAACCACCAGAACCAGGAGGGAAAACCACCAGAACCAGGACCAGGAAGGAAAACCACCAGAACCAGGAAGGAAAACCACCAGAACCAGAACCAGGAATGAAAACCACCAGAACCAGAACCAGGAAGGAAACCCACCAGAACCAGAACCAGGAAGGAAAACCACCAGAACCAGAACCAGGAAGGAAACCCACCAGAACCAGAAAGGAAAACCACCAGAACCAGAACCAGGAAGGAAAACCACCAGAACCAGGACCAGGACGGAAAACCACCAGAACCAGGACCAGGAAGGAAAACCACCAGAACCAGGAAGGAAAACCACCAGAACCAGGACCAGGAAGGAAAACCACCGGAACCAGGACCAGGACGGAAAACCACCAGAACCAGAACCAGGAAGGAAACCCACCAGAACCAGGACCAGGAAGGAAAACCACCAGAACCAGGAAGGAAAACCACCAGAACCAGAACCAGGAAGGAAAACCACCAGAACCAGAACCAGGAAGGAAAACCACCAGAACCAGGACCAGGAAGGAAAACCACCAGGACCAGGAAGGAAAACCACCAGAACCAGAACAAGGAAGGAAAACCACCAGAACCAGGACCAGGAAGGAAAACCACCAGAACCAGAACCAGGAAGGAAAACCACCAGAACCAGAACCAGGAAGGAAAACCACCAGAACCAGAACCAGGAAGGAAACCCACCAGAACCAGAAAGGAAAACCACCAGAACCAGAACCAGGAAGGAAAACCACCAGAACCAGGAAGGAAAACCAATAGAACCAGGAAGGAAAACCACCAGAACCAGAACCAGGAAGGAAAACCAGCAGAACCAGGATCAGGAAGGAAAACCACCAGAACCAGGACCAGGAAGGAAAACCACCAGAACCTGGAAGGAAAACCACCAGAACCAGAACCAGGAAGGAAAACCACCAGCACCAGGACCAGGAAGGAAAACCACCAGAACCAGAACCAGGAAGGAAACCCACCAGAACCAGAAAGGAAAACCACCAGAACCAGAACTAGGAAGGAAAACCACCTGAACCAGGAAAGATAAACCACCAGAACCAGGAAGGAAAACCACCAGAACCAGGACCAGGAAGGAAAACCACCAGGACCAGGAAGGAAAACCACCAGAACCAGAACCAGGAATGAAAACCACCAGAACCAGAACCAGGAAGGAAACCCACCAGAACCAGGACCAGGAAGGAAAACCCCCAGAACCAGAACCAGAACCAGGAAGGAAAACCACCAGAACCAGAACCAGGAAGGAAAACCACCAGAACCAGGAAGGAAAAACCACCAGAACCAGGAAGGAAAACCACCAGAACCAGGACCAGGAAGGAAAACCACCAGAACCAGAACCAGGAAGGAAAACCACCAGAACCAGAACCAGGAAGGAAAACCACCAGAACCAGGAAGGAAAACCACCAGAACCAGGACCAGGAAGGAAAACCACCAGAACCAGAACCAGGAAGGTAAACCACCAGAACCAGAACCAGGAAGGAAAACCACCAGAACCAGGAAGGAAAACCACAAGAACCAGAACCAGGAAGGAAAACCCCCAGAACCAGAACCAGGAAGGAAAACCACCAGAACCAGGACCAGGAAGGAAAACCACCAGAACCAGGAACAGGAAGGAAAACCACCAGAACCAGGACCAGGAAGGAAAACCACCAGAACCAGGACCAGGAAGGAAAACCACCAGAACCAGGAAAGATAAACCACCAGAACCAGGAGGGAAAACCACCAGAACCAGGACCAGGAAGGAAAACCACCAGAACCAGGAAGGAAAACCACCAGAACCAGAACCAGGAATGAAAACCACCAGAACCAGAACCAGGAAGGAAACCCACCAGAACCAGAACCAGGAAGGAAAACCACCAGAACCAGAACCAGGAAGGAAACCCACCAGAACCAGAAAGGAAAACCACCAGAACCAGAACCAGGAAGGAAAACCACCAGAACCAGGACCAGGACGGAAAACCACCAGAACCAGGACCAGGAAGGAAAACCACCAGAACCAGGAAGGAAAACCACCAGAACCAGGACCAGGAAGGAAAACCACCGGAACCAGGACCAGGACGGAAAACCACCAGAACCAGAACCAGGAAGGAAACCCACCAGAACCAGGACCAGGAAGGAAAACCACCAGAACCAGGAAGGAAAACCACCAGAACCAGAACCAGGAAGGAAAACCACCAGAACCAGAACCAGGAAGGAAAACCACCAGAACCAGGACCAGGAAGGAAAACCACCAGGACCAGGAAGGAAAACCACCAGAACCAGAACAAGGAAGGAAAACCACCAGAACCAGGACCAGGAAGGAAAACCACCAGAACCAGAACCAGGAAGGAAAACCACCAGAACCAGGAAGGAAAACCACCAGAACCAGGAAGGAAAACCACCAGAACCAGGACCAGGAAAGAAACCCACCAGAACCAGAACCAGGAAGGAAACCCACCAGAACCAGAAAGGAAAACCACCAGAACCAGGAAAGAAAAACCACCAGAACCAGGAAGGAAAACCACCAGAACCAGGACCAGGAAGGAAAACCACCAGAACCAGGAAGGAAAACCACCAGAACCAGGAAGGAAAACCACCAGAACCAGAACCAGGAAGGAAAACCAGCAGAACCAGGATCAGGAAGGAAAAACACCAGAACCAGGACCAGGAAGGAAAACCACCAGAACCAGGAAGGAAAACCACCAGAACCAGGAAGGAAAACCACCAGCACCAGGACCAGGAAGGAAAACCACCAGAACCAGGAAGGAAAACCACCAGAACCAGAACCAGGAAGGAAAACCACCTGAACCAGGAAGGAAAACCACCAGAACCAGGACCAGGAAGGAAAACCACCAGGACCAGGAAGGAAAACCCCCAAAACCAGGAAGGAAAACAACCAGAACCAGAACCAGGAATGAAAACCACCAGAACCAGAACCAGGAAGGAAACCCAACAGAACCAGGACCAGGAAGGAAAACCCCCAGAACCAGGAAGGAAAACCACCAGAACCAGGACCAGGAAGGAAAACCACCAGGACCAGGAAGGAAAACCACCAGAACCAGGAAGGAAAACCACCAGAACCAGGACCAGGAAAGAAAAACCACCAGAACCAGAACCAGGAAAGAAAAACCACCAGAACCAGAACCAGGAAGGAAACCCACCAGAACCAGAACCAGGAAGGAAACCCACCAGAACCAGAAAGGAAAACCACCAGAACCAGAACCAGAAAGGAAAACCACCAGAACCAGAACCAGGAAGGAAAACCACCAGAACCAGGAAGGAAAACCAATAGAACCAGGAAGGAAAACCACCAGAACCAGAACCAGGAAGGAAAACCAGCAGAACCAGGATCAGGAAGGAAAACCACCAGAACCAGGACCAGGAAGGAAAACCACCAGCACCAGGACCAGGAAGGAAAACCACCAGAACCAGAACCAGGAAGGAAAACCACCAGCACCAGGACCAGGAAGGAAAACCACCAGAACCAGAACCAGGAAGGAAACCCACCAGAACCAGAACCAGGAAGGAAACCCACCAGAACCAGAAAGGAAAACCACCAGAACCAGAACTAGGAAGGAAAACCACCTGAACCAGGAAAGATAAACCACCAGAACCAGGAAGGAAAACCACCAGAACCAGGACCAGGAAGGAAAACCCCCAAAACCAGGAAGGAAAACCACCAGAACCAGGAATGAAAACCACCAGAACCAGAACCAGGAAGGAAACCCACCAGAACCAGGACCAGGAAGGAAAACCACCAGAACCAGAACCAGGAAGGAAACCCACCAGAACCAGAAAGGAAAACCACCAGAACCAGAACCAGGAAGGAAAACCACCAGAACCAGAACCAGGAAGGACAACCACCAGAACCAGGAAGGAAAACCACCAGAACCAGGACCAGGAAGGAAAACCACCAGGACCAGGAAGGAAAACCCCCAAAACCAGAAAGGAAAACCACCAGAACCAGAACCAGGAATGAAAACCACCAGAACCAGAACCAGGAAGGACACCCACCAGAACCAGGACCAGGAAGGAAAACCCCCAGAACCAGGAAGGAAAACCACCAGAACCAGGACCAGGAAGGAAAACCACCAGAACCAGGACCAGGAAAACCACCAGAACCAGGACCAGGAAGGAAAACCACCAGAACCAGGACCAGGAAAGAAAACCACCAGAACCAGGAAGGAAAACCACCAGAACCAGGCCCAGGAAGGAAAACCACCAGAACCAGGACCAGGAAGGAAAACCACCAGAACCAGAACCAGGAACGAAAACCACCAGAACCAGAACCAGGAAGGAAAACCACCAGAACCAGGACCAGGAAGGAAAACCACCAGAACCAGGAAGGAAAACCACCAGAACCAGGACCAGGAAGAAAAACCACCAGAACCAGGACCAGGAAAGAAAAACCACCAGAACCAGGACCAGGAAAGAAAAACCACCAGAACCAGAACCAGGAAGGAAACCCACCAGAACCAGGAAGGAAACCCACCAGAACCAGAAAGGAAAACCACCAGAACCAGGAAAGAAAAACCACCAGGACCAGAAAGGAAAACCACCAGAACCAGGACCAGGAAAGAAAAACCACCAGAACCAGGACCAGGAAAGAAAAACCACCAGAACCAGGACCAGGAAGGAAAAACCACCAGAACCAGGACCAGGAAGGAAACCCACCAGAACCAGAACCAGGAAGGAAACCCACCAGAACCAGAACCAGGAAGGAAACCCACCAGAACCAGAAAGGAAAACCACCAGAACCAGGAAAGAAAAACCACCAGAACCAGGAAGGAAAACCACCAGAACCAGGACCAGAAAGGAAAACCACCAGAACCAGGACCAGGAAGGAAAACCACCAGATCCAGAACCAGGAAGGAAAACCACCAGAACCAGGAAGGAAAACCCCCAGAACCAGAACCAGGAAGGAAAACCCCCAGAACCAGAACCAGGAAGGAAAACCCCCAGAACCAGGACCAGGAAGGAAAACCACCAGAACCAGGACCAGGAAGGAAAAACCACCAGAACCAGAACCAGGAAGGAAACCCACCAGAACCAGAACCAGGAAGGAAACCCACCAGAACCAGAAAGGAAAACCACCAGAACCAGGACCAGGAAGGAAAAACCACCAGAACCAGAACCAGGAAGGAAACCCACCAGAACCAGAACCAGGAAGGAAAACCACCAGAACCAGAACCAGGAAGGAAAACCACCAGCACCAGGACCAGGAAGGAAAACCACCAGAACCAGAACCAGGAAGGAAACCCACCAGAACCAGAACCAGGAAGGAAACCCACCAGAACCAGAAAGGAAAACCACCAGAAACAGAACCAGGAAGGAAAACCACCAGAACCAGAACCAGGACGGAAAACCACCAGAACCAGGACCAGGAAGGAAAACCCCCAGAACCAGGAAGGAAATCCACCAGAACCAGAACCAGGAAGGAAACCCACCAGAACCAGAAAGGAAAACCACCAGAACCAGAACCAGGAAGGAAAACCACCTGAACCAGGAAAGATAAACCACCAGAACCAGGAAGGAAAACCACCAGAACCAGGACCAGGAAGGAAAACCACCAGGACCAGGAAGGAAAACCCCCAAAACCAGGAAGGAAAACCACCAGAACCAGAACCAGGAATGAAAACCACCAGAACCAGAACCAGGAAGGAAACCCACCAGAACCAGGACCAGGAAGGAAAACCCCCAGAACCAGGAAGGAAAACCACCAGAACCAGAACCAGGAATGAAAACCAACAGAACCAGAACCAGGAAGGAAACCCACCAGAACCAGGACCAGGAAGGAAAACCACCAGAACCAGGACCAGGAAGGAAAACCACCAGAACCACGACCAGGAAGGAAAACCACCAGAACCAGGACCAGGAAAGAAAACCACCAGAACCAGGAAGGAAAACCACCAGAACCAGGCCCAGGAAGGAAAACCACCAGAACCAGGACCAGGAAGGAAAACCACCAGGACCAGGAAGGAAAACCACCAGAACCAGAACCAGGAAGGAAAACCACCAGAACCAGAACCAGGAAGGAAAACCACCAGAACCAGGACCAGGAAGGAAAACCACCAGAACCAGGAAGGAAAACCACCAGAACCAGAACCAGGAAGGAAAACCACCAGAACCAGAACCAGGAAGGAAAACCACCAGAACCAGAACCAGGAAGGAAAACAACCAGGACCAGGAAGGAAAACCCCCAGAACCAGGAAGGACAACCACCAGAACCAGGAAGGAAAAACCACCAGAACCAGGAAGGAAAACCACCAGAACCAGGACCAGGAAGGAAAACCACCAGAACCAGGACCAGGAAGGAAAACCACCAGAACCAGGACCAGGAAGGAAAACCACCAGAACCAGGACCAGGAAGGAAAACCACCAGAACCAGAACCAGGAAGGAAAACCACCAGAACCAGGAAGGAAAACCACCAGAACCAGAACCAGGAAGGAAAACCACCAGAACCAGAACCAGGAAGGAAAACCACCTGAAAAAGAACCAGGAAGGAAAACCACCAGAACCAGGACCAGGAAGGAAAACCACCAGAACCAGGACCAGGAAGGAAAACCACCAGAACCAGGAAGGAAAACCACCAGAACCAGGACCAGGAAGGAAAACCACCAGAACCAGAACCAGGAAGGAAAACCACCTGAAAAAGAACCAGGAAGGAAAACCACCTGAAACAGAACCAGGAAGGAAAACCACCAGAACCAGAACCAGGAAGGAAAACCACCAGAACCAGGAAGGAAAACCACCAGAACCAGAACCAGGAAGGAAAACCCCCAGAACCAGAACCCGGAAGGAAAACCACCAGAACCAGGACCAGGAAGGAAAACCACCAGAACCAGGACCAGGAAGGAAAACCACCAGAACCACGACCAGGAAGGAAAACCACCAGAACCAGGACCAGAAAGGAAAACCACCAGAACCAGGACCAGGAAGGAAAACCACCAGAACCAGAACCAGGAAAGAAAAACCACCAGAACCAGGACCAGGAAAGAAAAACCACCAGAACCAGGAAGGAAAACCACCAGAACCAGGACCAGGAAGGAAAACCACCAGAAAAAGGACCAGGAAGGAAAACCACCAGAACCAGGAAGGAAAACCACCACAACAAGGACCAGAAAGGAAAACCACCAGAACCAGGACCAGGAAAGAAAAACCACCAGAACCAGGACCAGGAAAGAAAAACCACCAGAACCAGGACCAGGAAAGAAAAACCACCAGAACCAGGACCAGGAAGGAAAAACCACCAGAACCAGGACCAGGAAGGAAACCCACCAGAACCAGAACCAGGAAGGAAACCCACCAGAACCAGAACCAGGAAGGAAACCCACCAGAACCAGAAAGGAAAACCACCATAACCAGGAAAGAAAAACCACCAGAACCAGGAAGGAAAACCACCAGAACCAGGACCAGAAAGGAAAACCACCAGAACCAGGACCAGGAAGGAAAACCACCAGATCCAGAACCAGGAAGGAAAACCCCCAGAACCAGAACCAGGAAGGAAAACCACCTGAAACAGAACCAGGAAGGAAAACCACCTGAAACAGAACCAGGAAGGAAAACCACCAGAACCAGAACCAGGAAGGAAAACCACCAGAACCAGGACCAGGAAGGAAAAACCACCAGAACCAGAACCAGGAAAGGAAAAACCACCAGAACCAGAACCAGGAAAGGAAAAACCACCAGAACCAGAACCAGGAAGGAAACCCACCAGAACCAGAACCAGGAAGGAAACCCACCAGAACCAGAAAGGAAAACCACCAGAACCAGAACCAGGAAGGAAAACCACCAGAACCAGGAAGGAAAACCAATAGAACCAGGAAGGAAAACCACCAGAACCAGAACCACGAAGGAAAACCACCAGAACCAGAACCAGGAAGGAAACCCACCAGAACCAGAACCAGGAAGGAAACCCACCAGAACCAGAAAGGAAAACCACCAGAACCAGAACCAGGAAGGAAAACCACCAGAACCAGGAAGGAAAACCAATAGAACCAGGAAGGAAAACCACCAGAACCAGAACCACGAAGGAAAACCACCAGAACCAGAACCAGGAAGGAAAGCCACCAGAACCAGGACCAGGAAGGAAAACCACCAGAACCAGAACCAGGAAGGAAACCCACCAGAACCAGAACCAGGAAGGAAACCCACCAGAACCAGAAAGGAAAACCACCAGAACCAGAACCAGGAAGGAAAACCACCAGAACCAGAACCAGGAAGGAAACCCACCAGAACCAGGACCAGGAAGGAAAACCCCCAGAACCAGGAAGGAAAACCACCAGAACCAGAACCAGGAAGGAAACCCACCAGAACCAGAAAGGAAAACCACCAGAACCAGAACCAGGAAGGAAAACCACCTGAACCAGGAAAGATAAACCACCAGAACCAGGAAGGAAAACCACCAGAACCAGGACCAGGAAGGAAAACCACCAGAACCAGAACCAGGAAGGAAAACCCCCAAAACCAGGAAGGAAAACCACCAGAACCAGAACCAGGAATGAAAACCACCAGAACCAGAACCAGGAAGGAAACCCACAAGAACCAGGACCAGGAAGGAAAACCCCCAGAACCAGGAAGGAAAACCACCAGAACCAGGACCAGGAAGGAAAACCACCAGAACCAGGACCAGGAAGGAAAACCACCAGAACCACGACCAGGAAGGAAAACCACCAGAACCAGGACCAGGAAAGAAAACCACCAGAACCAGGAAGGAAAACCACCAGAACCAGGCCCAGGAAGGAAAACCACCAGAACCAGGACCAGGAAGGAAAACCACCAGAACCAGGAAGGAAAACCACCAGAACCAGAACCAGGAAGGAAAACCACCAGAACCAGAACCAGGAAGGAAAACCACCAGAACCAGGACCAGGAAGGAAAACCACCAGAACCAGGAAGGAAAACCACCAGAACCAGAACCAGGAAGGAAAACCACCAGAACCAGAACCAGGAAGGAAAACAACCAGGACCAGGAAGGAAAACCCCCAGAACCAGGAAGGAAAACCACCAGAACCAGGAAGGAAAAACCACCAGAACCAGGAAGGAAAACCACCAGAACCAGGACCAGGAAGGAAAACCACCAGAACCAGAACCAGGAAGGAAAACCACCAGAACCAGGACCAGGAAGGAAAACCACCACACCAGAACCAGGAAGGAAAACCACCAGAACCAGGACCAGGAAAGAAAAACCACCAGAACCAGGACCAGGAAAGAAAAACCACCAGAACCAGAACCAGGAAAGAAAAACCACCAGAACCAGAACCAGGAAAGAAAAACCACCAGAACCAGGACCAGGAAAGAAAAACCACCAGAACCAGGACCAGGAAGGAAAAACCACCAGAACCAGGACCAGGAAGGAAACCCACCAGAACCAGAACCAGGAAGGAAACCCACCAGAACCAGAACCAGGAAGGAAACCCACCAGAACCAGAAAGGAAAACCACCAGAACCAGGAAAGAAAAACCACCAGAACCAGGAAGGAAAACCACCAGAACCAGGACCAGAAAGGAAAACCACCAGAACCAGGACCAGGAAGGAAAACCACCAGATCCAGAACCAGGAAGGAAAACCACCAGAACCAGGAAGGAAAACCCCCAGAACCAGAACCAGGAAGGAAAACCACCAGAACCAGAACCAGGAAGGAAAACCACCAGAACCAGGACCAGGAAGGAAAAACCACCAGAACCAGAACCAGGAAAGGAAAAACCACCAGAACCAGAACCAGGAAGGAAACCCACCAGAACCAGAACCAGGAAGGAAACCCACCAGAACCAGAAAGGAAAACCACCAGAACCAGAACCAGGAAGGAAAACCACCAGAACCAGGAAGGAAAACCAATAGAACCAGGAAGGAAAACCACCAGAACCAGAACCACGAAGGAAAACCACCAGAACCAGAACCAGGAAGGAAACCCACCAGAACCAGAAAGGAAAACCACCAGAACCAGAACCAGGAAGGAAAACCACCAGAACCAGGAAGGAAAACCAATAGAACCAGGAAGGAAAACCACCAGAACCAGAACCAGGAAGGAAAACCACCAGAACCAGAACCAGGAAGGAAAACCACCAGAACCAGGAAGGAAAACCAATAGAACCAGGAAGGAAAACCACCAGAACCAGAACCACGAAGGAAAACCACCAGAACCAGAACCAGGAAGGAAACCCACCAGAACCAGAACCAGGAAGGAAACCCACCAGAACCAGAAAGGAAAACCACCAGAACCAGAACCAGGAAGGAAAACCACCAGAACCAGGAAGGAAAACCAATAGAACCAGGAAGGAAAACCACCAGAACCAGAACCACGAAGGAAAACCACCAGAACCAGAACCAGGAAGGAAAACCACCAGAACCAGGACCAGGAAGGAAAACCACCAGAACCAGAACCAGGAAGGAAACCCACCAGAACCAGAACCAGGAAGGAAACCCACCAGAACCAGAAAGGAAAACCACCAGAACCAGAACCAGGAAGGAAAACCACCAGAACCAGAACCAGGAAGGAAAACCACCAGAACCAGAACCAGGAAGGAAAACAACCAGGACCAGGAAGGAAAACCCCCAGAACCAGGAAGGAAAACCACCAGAACCAGGAAGGAAAAACCACCAGAACCAGGAAGGAAAACCACCAGAACCAGGACCAGGAAGGAAAACCACCAGAACCAGAACCAGGAAGGAAAACCACCAGAACCAGGACCAGGAAGGAAAACCACCAGAACCAGGACCAGGAAGGAAAACCACCAGAACCAGAACCAGGAAGGAAAACCACCAGAACCAGGAAGGAAAACCACCAGAACCAGAACCAGGAAGGAAAACCACCTGAAAAAGAACCAGGAAGGAAAACCACCAGAACCAGGACCAGGAAGGAAAACCACCAGAACCAGGAAGGAAAACCACCAGAACCAGGACCAGGAAGGAAAACCACCAGAACCAGAACCAGGAAGGAAAACCACCTGAAAAAGAACCAGGAAGGAAAACCACCTGAAACAGAACCAGGAAGGAAAACCACCAGAACCAGAACCAGGAAGGAAAACCACCAGAACCAGGAAGGAAAACCACCAGAACCAGAACCAGGAAGGAAAACCCCCAGAACCAGAACCCGGAAGGAAAACCACCAGAACCAGGACCAGGAAGGAAAACCACCAGAACCAGGACCAGGAAGGAAAACCACCAGAACCAGGACCAGGAAGGAAAACCACCAGAACCAGGACCAGAAAGGAAAACCACCAGAACCAGGACCAGGAAGGAAAACCACCAGAACCAGAACCAGGAAAGAAAAACCACCAGAACCAGAACCAGGAAAGAAAAACCACCAGAACCAGGACCAGGAAAGAAAAACCACCAGAACCAGGACCAGGAAAGAAAAACCACCAGAACCAGGAAGGAAAACCACCAGAACCAGGACCAGGAAGGAAAACCACCAGAAAAAGGACCAGGAAGGAAAACCACCAGAACCAGGAAGGAAAACCACCACAACAAGGACCAGAAAGGAAAACCACCAGAACCAGGACCAGGAAAGAAAAACCACCAGAACCAGGACCAGGAAAGAAAAACCACCAGAACCAGGACCAGGAAGGAAAAACCACCAGAACCAGGACCAGGAAGGAAACCCACCAGAACCAGAACCAGGAAGGAAACCCACCAGAACCAGAACCAGGAAGGAAACCCACCAGAACCAGAAAGGAAAACCACCAGAACCAGGAAAGAAAAACCACCAGAACCAGGAAGGAAAACCACCAGAACCAGGACCAGAAAGGAAAACCACCAGAACCAGGACCAGGAAGGAAAACCACCAGATCCAGAACCAGGAAGGAAAACCACCAGAACCAGGAAGGAAAACCCCCAGAACCAGAACCAGGAAGGAAAACCACCTGAAACAGAACCAGGAAGGAAAACCACCAGAACCAGAACCAGGAAGGAAAACCACCAGAACCAGGACCAGGAAGGAAAAACCACCAGAACCAGAACCAGGAAAGGAAAAACCACCAGAACCAGAACCAGGAAGGAAACCCACCAGAACCAGAACCAGGAAGGAAACCCACCAGAACCAGAAAGGAAAACCACCAGAACCAGAACCAGGAAGGAAAACCACCAGAACCAGGAAGGAAAACCAATAGAACCAGGAAGGAAAACCACCAGAACCAGAACCACGAAGGAAAACCACCAGAACCAGAACCAGGAAGGAAACCCACCAGAACCAGAACCAGGAAGGAAACCCACCAGAACCAGAAAGGAAAACCACCAGAACCAGAACCAGGAAGGAAAACCACCAGAACCAGGAAGGAAAACCAATAGAACCAGGAAGGAAAACCACCAGAACCAGAACCACGAAGGAAAACCACCAGAACCAGAACCAGGAAGGAAAACCACCAGAACCAGGACCAGGAAGGAAAACCACCAGAACCAGAACCAGGAAGGAAACCCACCAGAACCAGAACCAGGAAGGAAACCCACCAGAACCAGAAAGGAAAACCACCAGAACCAGAACCAGGAAGGAAAACCACCAGAACCAGAACCAGGAAGGAAACCCACCAGAACCAGGACCAGGAAGGAAAACCCCCAGAACCAGGAAGGAAAACCACCAGAACCAGAACCAGGAAGGAAACCCACCAGAACCAGAAAGGAAAACCACCAGAACCAGAACCAGGAAGGAAAACCACCTGAACCAGGAAAGATAAACCACCAGAACCAGGAAGGAAAACCACCAGAACCAGGACCAGGAAGGAAAACCACCAGGACCAGGAAGGAAAACCCCCAAAACCAGGAAGGAAAACCACCAGAACCAGAACCAGGAATGAAAACCACCAGAACCAGAACCAGGAAGGAAACCCACCAGAACCAGGACCAGGAAGGAAAACCCCCAGAACCAGGAAGGAAAACCACCAGAACCAGGACCAGGAAGGAAAACCACCAGAACCAGGACCGGGAAGGAAAACCACCAGAACCACGACCAGGAAGGAAAACCACCAGAACCAGGACCAGGAAAGAAAACCACCAGAACCAGGAAGGAAAACCACCAGAACCAGGCCCAGGAAGGAAAACCACCAGAACCAGGACCAGGAAGGAAAACCACCAGAACCAGGAAGGAAAACCACCAGAACCAGAACCAGGAAGGAAAACCACCAGAACCAGAACCAGGAAGGAAAACCACCAGAACCAGGACCAGGAAGGAAAACCACCAGAACCAGGAAGGAAAACCACCAGAACCAGAACCAGGAAGGAAAACCACCAGAACCAGAACCAGGAAGGAAAACCACCAGAACCAGAACCAGGAAGGAAAACAACCAGGACCAGGAAGGAAAACCCCCAGAACCAGGAAGGAAAACCACCAGAACCAGGAAGGAAAAACCACCAGAACCAGGAAGGAAAAACCACCAGAACCAGGAAGGAAAACCACCAGAACCAGAACCAGGAAGGAAAACCACCAGAACCAGGACCAGGAAGGAAAACCACCACACCAGAACCAGGAAGGAAAACCACCAGAACCAGGACCAGGAAAGAAAAACCACCAGAACCAGAACCAGGAAAGAAAAACCACCAGAACCAGAACCAGGAAAGAAAAACCACCAGAACCAGGACCAGGAAAGAAAAACCACCAGAACCAGGACCAGGAAGGAAAAACCACCAGAACCAGGACCAGGAAGGAAACCCACCAGAACCAGAACCAGGAAGGAAACCCACCAGAACCAGAACCAGGAAGGAAACCCACCAGAACCAGAAAGGAAAACCACCAGAACCAGGAAAGAAAAACCACCAGAACCAGGAAGGAAAACCACCAGAACCAGGACCAGAAAGGAAAACCACCAGAACCAGGACCAGGAAGGAAAACCACCAGATCCAGAACCAGGAAGGAAAACCACCAGAACCAGGAAGGAAAACCCCCAGAACCAGAACCAGGAAGGAAAACCACCTGAAACAGAACCAGGAAGGAAAACCACCAGAACCAGAACCAGGAAGGAAAACCACCAGAACCAGGACCAGGAAGGAAAAACCACCAGAACCAGGAAGGAAAACCACCAGAACCAGAACCAGGAAGGAAAACCACCAGAACCAGAACCAGGAAGGAAAACCACCTGAAAAAGAACCAGGAAGGAAAACCACCAGAACCAGGACCAGGAAGGAAAACCACCAGAACCAGGACCAGGAAGAAAAACCACCAGAACCAGGAAGGAAAACCACCAGAACCAGGACCAGGAAGGAAAACCACCAGAACCAGAACCAGGAAGGAAAACCACCTGAAAAAGAACCAGGAAGGAAAACCACCTGAAACAGAACCAGGAAGGAAAACCACCTGAAACAGAACCAGGAAGGAAAACCACCAGAACCAGAACCAGGAAGGAAAACCACCAGAACCAGGAAGGAAAACCACCAGAACCAGAACCAGGAAGGAAAACCCCCAGAACCAGAACCCGGAAGGAAAACCACCAGAACCAGGACCAGGAAGGAAAACCACCAGAACCAGGACCAGGAAGGAAAACCACCAGAACCACGACCAGGAAGGAAAACCACCAGAACCAGGACCAGAAAGGAAAACCACCAGAACCAGGACCAGGAAGGAAAACCACCAGAACCAGAACCAGGAAAGAAAAACCACCAGAACCAGGACCAGGAAAGAAAAACCACCAGAACCAGGACCAGGAAAGAAAAACCACCAGAACCAGGAAGGAAAACCACCAGAACCAGAACCAGGAATGAAAACCACCAGAAAAAGGACCAGGAAGGAAAACCACCAGAACCAGGAAGGAAAACCACCACAACAAGGACCAGAAAGGAAAACCACCAGAACCAGGACCAGGAAAGAAAAACCACCAGAACCAGGACCAGGAAAGAAAAACCACCAGAACCAGGACCAGGAAGGAAAAACCACCAGAACCAGGACCAGGAAGGAAACCCACCAGAACCAGAACCAGGAAGGAAACCCACCAGAACCAGAACCAGGAAGGAAACCCACCAGAACCAGAAAGGAAAACCACCAGAACCAGGAAAGAAAAACCACCAGAACCAGGAAGGAAAACCACCAGAACCAGGACCAGAAAGGAAAACCACCAGAACCAGGACCAGGAAGGAAAACCACCAGATCCAGAACCAGGAAGGAAAACCACCAGAACCAGGAAGGAAAACCCCCAGAACCAGAACCAGGAAGGAAAACCACCTGAAACAGAACCAGGAAGGAAAACCACCAGAACCAGAACCAGGAAAGGAAAAACCACCAGAACCAGAACCAGGAAGGAAACCCACCAGAACCAGAACCAGGAAGGAAACCCACCAGAACCAGAAAGGAAAACCACCAGAACCAGAACCAGGAAGGAAAACCACCAGAACCAGGAAGGAAAACCAATAGAACCAGGAAGGAAAACCACCAGAACCAGAACCACGAAGGAAAACCACCAGAACCAGAACCAGGAAGGAAACCCACCAGAACCAGAACCAGGAAGGAAACCCACCAGAACCAGAAAGGAAAACCACCAGAACCAGAACCAGGAAGGAAAACCACCAGAACCAGGAAGGAAAACCAATAGAACCAGGAAGGAAAACCACCAGAACCAGAACCACGAAGGAAAACCACCAGAACCAGGACCAGGAAGGAAAACCACCAGAACCACGACCAGGAAGGAAAACCACCAGAACCAGGACCAGAAAGGAAAACCACCAGAACCAGGACCAGGAAGGAAAACCACCAGAACCAGAACCAGGAAAGAAAAACCACCAGAACCAGGACCAGGAAAGAAAAACCACCAGAACCAGGACCAGGAAAGAAAAACCACCAGAACCAGGAAGGAAAACCACCAGAACCAGAACCAGGAATGAAAACCACCAGAAAAAGGACCAGGAAGGAAAACCACCAGAACCAGGAAGGAAAACCACCACAACAAGGACCAGAAAGGAAAACCACCAGAACCAGGACCAGGAAAGAAAAACCACCAGAACCAGGACCAGGAAAGAAAAACCACCAGAACCAGGACCAGGAAGGAAAAACCACCAGAACCAGGACCAGGAAGGAAACCCACCAGAACCAGAACCAGGAAGGAAACCCACCAGAACCAGAACCAGGAAGGAAACCCACCAGAACCAGAAAGGAAAACCACCAGAACCAGGAAAGAAAAACCACCAGAACCAGGAAGGAAAACCACCAGAACCAGGACCAGAAAGGAAAACCACCAGAACCAGGACCAGGAAGGAAAACCACCAGATCCAGAACCAGGAAGGAAAACCACCAGAACCAGGAAGGAAAACCCCCAGAACCAGAACCAGGAAGGAAAACCACCTGAAACAGAACCAGGAAGGAAAACCACCAGAACCAGAACCAGGAAGGAAAACCACCAGAACCAGGACCAGGAAGGAAAAACCACCAGAACCAGAACCAGGAAAGGAAAAACCACCAGAACCAGAACCAGGAAGGAAACCCACCAGAACCAGAACCAGGAAGGAAACCCACCAGAACCAGAAAGGAAAACCACCAGAACCAGAACCAGGAAGGAAAACCACCAGAACCAGGAAGGAAAACCAATAGAACCAGGAAGGAAAACCACCAGAACCAGAACCACGAAGGAAAACCACCAGAACCAGAACCAGGAAGGAAACCCACCAGAACCAGAACCAGGAAGGAAACCCACCAGAACCAGAAAGGAAAACCACCAGAACCAGAACCAGGAAGGAAAACCACCAGAACCAGGAAGGAAAACCAATAGAACCAGGAAGGAAAACCACCAGAACCAGAACCACGAAGGAAAACCACCAGAACCAGAACCAGGAAGGAAAACCACCAGAACCAGGACCAGGAAGGAAAACCACCAGAACCAGAACCAGGAAGGAAACCCACCAGAACCAGAACCAGGAAGGAAACCCACCAGAACCAGAAAGGAAAACCACCAGAACCAGGACCAGGAAAGAAAAACCACCAGAACCAGGACCAGGAAAGAAAAACCACCAGAACCAGGACCAGGAAGGAAAAACCACCAGAACCAGGACCAGGAAGGAAACCCACCAGAACCAGAACCAGGAAGGAAACCCACCAGAACCAGAACCAGGAAGGAAACCCACCAGAACCAGAAAGGAAAACCACCAGAACCAGGAAAGAAAAACCACCAGAACCAGGAAGGAAAACCACCAGAACCAGGACCAGAAAGGAAAACCACCAGAAACAGGACCAGGAAGGAAAACCACCAGATCCAGAACCAGGAAGGAAAACCACCAGAACCAGGAAGGAAAACCCCCAGAACCAGAACCAGGAAGGAAAACCACCTGAAACAGAACCAGGAAGGAAAACCACCAGAACCAGAACCAGGAAGGAAAACCACCAGAACCAGGACCAGGAAGGAAAAACCACCAGAACCAGAACCAGGAAAGGAAAAACCACCAGAACCAGAACCAGGAAGGAAACCCACCAGAACCAGAACCAGGAAGGAAACCCACCAGAACCAGAAAGGAAAACCACCAGAACCAGAACCAGGAAGGAAAACCACCAGAACCAGGAAGGAAAACCAATAGAACCAGGAAGGAAAACCACCAGAACCAGAACCACGAAGGAAAACCACCAGAACCAGAACCAGGAAGGAAACCCACCAGAACCAGAACCAGGAAGGAAACCCACCAGAACCAGAAAGGAAAACCACCAGAACCAGAACCAGGAAGGAAAACCACCAGAACCAGGAAGGAAAACCAATAGAACCAGGAAGGAAAACCACCAGAACCAGAACCACGAAGGAAAACCACCAGAACCAGAACCAGGAAGGAAAACCACCAGAACCAGGACCAGGAAGGAAAACCACCAGAACCAGAACCAGGAAGGAAACCCACCAGAACCAGAACCAGGAAGGAAACCCACCAGAACCAGAAAGGAAAACCACCAGAACCAGAACCAGGAAGGAAAACCACCAGAACCAGGAAGGAAAACCAATAGAACCAGGAAGGAAAACCACCAGAACCAGAACCACGAAGGAAAACCACCAGAACCAGAACCAGGAAGGAAAACCACCAGAACCAGGACCAGGAAGGAAAACCACCAGAACCAGAACCAGGAAGGAAACCCACCAGAACCAGAACCAGGAAGGAAACCCACCAGAACCAGAAAGGAAAACCACCAGAACCAGAACCAGGAAGGAAAACCACCAGAACCAGAACCAGGAAGGAAACCCACCAGAACCAGGACCAGGAAGGAAAACCCCCAGAACCAGGAAGGAAAACCACCAGAACCAGAACCAGGAAGGAAACCCACCAGAACCAGAAAGGAAAACCACCAGAACCAGAACCAGGAAGGAAAACCACCTGAACCAGGAAAGATAAACCACCAGAACCAGGAAGGAAAACCACCAGAACCAGGACCAGGAAGGAAAACCACCAGGACCAGGAAGGAAAACCCCCAAAACCAGGAAGGAAAACCACCAGAACCAGAACCAGGAAGGAAAACCACCAGAACCAGAACCAGGAAGGAAAACCACCTGAAAAAGAACCAGGAAGGAAAACCACCAGAACCAGGACCAGGAAGGAAAACCACCAGAACCAGGAAGGAAAACCACCAGAACCAGGACCAGGAAGGAAAACCACCAGAACCAGAACCAGGAAGGAAAACCACCTGAAAAAGAACCAGGAAGGAAAACCACCTGAAACAGAACCAGGAAGGAAAACCACCTGAAACAGAACCAGGAAGGAAAACCACCAGAACCAGAACCAGGAAGGAAAACCACCAGAACCAGGAAGGAAAACCACCAGAACCAGAACCAGGAAGGAAAACCCCCAGAACCAGAACCCGGAAGGAAAACCACCAGAACCAGGACCAGGAAGGAAAACCACCAGAACCAGGACCAGGAAGGAAAACCACCATGTTACGTGCATCATCAAACTTGTCATCCCTGTTATCTCCAGGTGGTTCTAAGTAGCTGAAGTGGAGATCTGCCTAGCCTGGGATCTATTGGCTGGTTCGAAATTCAGATGCACCAATCAGCATCAAAGATCACCCTTTAAAAGAGCAGCACCTGGAGGTCATCAGGCTCTTCCTTCTTTTGCTTGTGTCTGTTAATGGCATGGTGGAACAGGTATGTGGGGGGGCATGAGGACCAGGTAAGTTGGGGCGCCCTTTACATTTCCACATGTAGAAAACAATGTATAGACACACTAGGGCTAGAGGCTGTTGCCACCCCTTGTAAATGTTTTGGCCAATCTGGTTTTTAGATCAGTTAGATAGGAGTTTATTTGGTTTTCATTTTGGTTTACAGATACAGTCTGAGTTAGGCCTCGTTTTGTTTTATTGTTTACTTTGATTTTGGCGCAGCCTAAATGTCCCATCCTCTCCCACAGGTTCCACAATCCTGCCATATCCAAGACCTGTAAATAAACGTGTCAACCCTCTATATTGGTCTTGTCTTCCTCTGTGGTTGTCGGGTTGCACCCCTCCCAGGGGCCGTAACAAGTGGGGGCTCGTCCGGGATACTTTTTCCGTGGAGCTGTTGACAACCATAGAGTGGACAGGTCATATTACTGATGAATCGGTCATCTGAATATTTTCAACAATGGTTTTTGTCTTACAGGAATTTATTGACCATCCCAGTTTGGAGAAGATTGAGGCATGCCGCAAGGATGATTTGTTGTGTATTGCAGCGCATTTTGATATTTCTGTGCCCGAACATGGCCTCAAAAGGGAAATTAAGGAGGCACTCTTACTAAACCTTTTAGAATTAAAGGTTTTGGTAGATGCCACACCTCCTGATTTTGGGGTTTTTTCTGACCGTGTTTCTTCACCCAAAGAACCTGATTCTCCTGTGGTGGAGAGCAAAGATGCTCCCCAGGCCATTACTCCAGGAAACCCGCTGGAGCTCAAAGCCAATCCTGGAACTTTGCCCCGTTTTGAGCCTGTGTCTCCTGAACTCCATAGTTCTAGCATGGATGCCAGGCTCCAGGTTCGTCTGGCTCGCCTCCGGTTAGAGGCTGAGGAAAAGGCAAAAGAGCGTAAAGCTGAATTTGACCTAAGACTGCAAATTCGCAGATTGGAAATAGAAGCTGAAAAAGAAATTAAATTAAAACAGCTTGATGTAGAAGCCATGAAACTTTCCTTAGCAAAAGCATCAGTTCAAAGCAGTCCAGACTCTGCATCTCTAAACTCCTCACAGGTGTTACCTGAGAAAAGAGGATTTGATGTCAGTAGAAATATTGCCTTGGTGCCAACCTTTCGTGAGACAGAGGTTGACTCTTACTTCAGTGCCTTTGAAAGGATCGCTACGGCACTAGACTGGCCCAAGGATATGTGGTCAATCTTGCTTCAATGTAAGTTAGTCGGTAAAGCACAGGAAGTTGTGTCCTCTCTTTCTGTTGCAGAGAGTTTACAGTATAAAACTCTCAAGGAGTCCATTTTGCGTGCCTATGAACTTGTGCCAGAGGCTTATAGGCAAAAGTTCAGGAACCATAGAAAGTCTGGAAACCAAACATTTGTAGAGTTTGCAAGAGAGAAAAGCGTTCTTTTTGACAAATGGTGTTCTGCTAGTGATGTTAAATGTGATTTTGAATCACTTCGTCAGTTAATCCTTTTGGAGGATTTTAAGAGTGCATTGCCAGAAAAGATGGTGGTCTTTTTAAATGAGCAAAAGGTGACTTCATTGTCAAAGGCAGCTATAATGGCTGATGAGTTTATATTGACCCATAAAAATGTGTTTTTGCCTTCTCACTCTGATAAGATGTCTGTGTCACGTTCCGTGAGACCAGAATCCAGACTTTCTCCTGTGGAAAAGGCCAAGGGTCCTCCATCTCCCCCTCGTGAGGCACGTGAGTGCTTCTATTGTCATAAAAGGGGCCATGTCATTGCAGATTGTCTTGCTTTAAGGCGTAAATCGGCTTCTTCCACTGCGCTGCAGCCAAAAGGCATGGGTTTGATTGAGAGCGTAAGTCTGCCAGGCCTGGAGCAAACTCAACATGATTCCTGTTTTAAGCCCTTCATTTCACAGGGATTTGTCTCGTTAGATGGGGATCCAATCCGTCAGCAGCTTGTGACCATACTCAGAGACACAGGGGGCTCGCAGTCCATTATTCGGAATGGTATTTTACCATTATCCCAGACATCTTCCTGTAACTCGAGTGCAGTTGTTCAGGGTATTGGGATGAAATGTGTTTCTGCTCCCTTGCATCATATTCACATACGGTCAGCCCTCGTTAGTGGCTTTTATAAAGTTGCTGTTCTTCCTGTCTTGCCAATTAAAGGTGTGGACCTTATTTTGGGTAATGATCTAGCAGGTGGAGTGGTTGTGCCTGTCCCAGAGGTGTTGGACAAACCCATCTTGAGCTCAGAGTCTGAAAGACCACAGACCTTTCCTGTGATTTTTCCAGCTTGCGTGGTTACAAGAGCTCAGACCAAGAAATATGGTCTTGATCTGTCTGACTCATTTCTGGTCGCGCATGATCCCGAAACAGACAGGCCTGACAGCCAGCCTGAGGTAAAGTCTGGGAATGTAACTGCATCTCCTAGTTCAGGGATTGTTAATCTTCCAGCTTCGAGAGGAGAGTTTCTTGAAGCCCAAAACAAGGATGCATCTCTTTCAAAATGCTATGCTTCTGTTCTTTCTCGGGCTGAAGCTAAAGACCAAAGCGTGGCTTATATCCTTGATGATGGTTTGTTGATGCGACGCTGGGCTGGTGGGGACCCAAAGGATGAGTGGGCTGCCGTTTATCAGGTTGTTGTGCCCAAGGTTTTCCGTTCTCAGGTGCTTACTTTGGCTCATGACCATCCTTGGTCAGGACACATGGGGATCACAAAAACTTATGATAGAATCCTCAAACATTTCTTCTGGCCAGGTCTCAAATCAGATGTTGCTTATCATTGCCGCTCTTGCCATATCTGCCAAGTAGCAGGCAAACCAAATCAAGCAATTCCTCCGGCTCCTCTCTCTCCCATACCAGTGATGGGTGAACCATTTGAGAGGGTGATTGTTGACTGTGTGGGACCATTGCCTAAAACCAGATCGGGAAATCAATTCTTATTAACCATCATGTGTGTTTCTACTAGGTTTCCAGAAGCTGTCCCACTAAGGAAAATAACAGCACCTGTCATCACCAAGGCTCTGGTAAAGTTTTTCTCAACATTTGGTATTCCAAAAGTTATCCAAACAGACCAAGGGACAAATTTTACATCAAAAATCTTTGCTCAAGTTCTTAAAACACTAGGCGTTAATCATGTTACTTCCAGTTCTTACCATCCTGAGAGTCAAGGGGCTTTAGAGAGATTTCATCAGACCTTGAAATCCATGTTGTGCAAGCACTGTCAGTCCTCTGAGAAGGACTGGGATGACAGTATTCCATTCTTACTGTTTGCTGCACGTGAGGCAGTTCAAGAATCACTCGGCTTTAGTCCAGCAGAACTTGTTTTTGGACATGACGTTAGGGGTCCATTGAAGATTCTTAAAGAGCAGCTATTTGTACCGGAGAAGACTGTGACAAATATTCCTGAGTATGTTGTTAAAATGAGAGAACAACTTCAAAAAGCTTGTTCTCTGGCAAAACATGCTCTGGCCTCTTCCCAGCTAAAAATGAAGAAATGCTATGATAAAAAAGCAGTTGCCCGATCATTTCAGGCAGGTGATAACGTTTTAGTCCTTTTACCTGTCCTCGGCTCTGCACTGTCAACAAAATTTTCTGGTCCGTACATTGTTGAGAAGAAACTCAGTGAGACCAACTATGTGATTCAAACTCCTGACCGCAGACGAAAAAGTAGGATTTGTCACATTAACATGATGAAACTTTACTGCTCACGAGAATCTACTGAGGCGGCGCCCAGAGCAGATGTTGCTGAAACCATCTCTCCTGTAGCATCCATATCAGTAGTGGATGATCAAGGCGACAGCTTGATGATGTGCAAAGCTCTGCCACATGGAGTCAGGCTTCATAATACAGAGATCTTATCTGATATTTCTCAGTATTTGTCCCATCTCCCTGTTGGCCAGAAAGAGGATGTCATGAAACTCATCTCAGACTTCCCAAATCTCTTTCGTGATGTACCCTCCCAAACCAATGTTGTGTGTCATGATATTACTCTGTCAAATCCAAAACCTATCAAACAGCATGCATATAGGGTAAGCCCAGCAAAACGGGAACTGATTAAAAAGGAAGTGGACTATCTTGTTGAAAACGGATTGGCAATCCAGAGCGTTAGTCCTTGGAGTTCTCCTTGTTTGTTGGACACAAAATCAGATGGTAGTCCAAGATTTTGTACTGATTTTCGGAAGGTGAATGCTGTTACGGTACCAGATGCACATCCATTACCTCTCATTGATGATTGTATCGATGAAATTGGTCCAGCAACATATGTCAGTAAACTTGACATGCTAAAAGGTTATTGGCAAGTGCCACTAACTGCCAAAGCCTCAGAAATCTCTGCTTTTGTGACTCCTGACCATTTTCTCCAATATACAGTTATGCCATTTGGCTTATGTAATGCTCCTGCAACCTTTCAGAGGCTTGTTAATAAGGTACTTGGTGACGTACCAAATTGCAGAGCATACTTGGACGACATTGTGGTGTATTCTGACAGCTGGGCCAACCATATTTCTGTCTTAAGAGAAGTTTTTGTACGCCTTTCGGCTGCTTCTCTAACATTGAACCTCGCAAAATGCGAGTTTGGAAAAGGTACTATTCTCTATCTTGGCCAGCAAGTGGGTGGAGGACGTGTGTGTCCTGCAGATGTTAAGATATCGACTATTACTGCCTTTCCTGTCCCTAAAAGCAGAAGAGAACTTCGGCGTTTCTTTGGGATGGCTGGATACTACCGCAGATTCTGTAGAAACTTTTCATCTGTAGCTTCTCCACTGACTGCTTTGACTAGCCCGTCCAAGCCTTTCGTTTGGTCAGACGAGTGGAAAAAGTCATTTGACAGTCTCAAGGCTATGCTTTGTTGTTCCCCTATTTTGTCTGCCCCAAACTTTGCATTGCCATTTAAGCTTGAAGTTGATGCCAGTGCTGTTGGGGCTGGAGCTGTCCTCCTGCAGGAGGATGAGTGTGGAATAGACCACCCAGTGAGCTACTTTTCAAGAAAGTTCAATAACCATCAACTGAAATATTCCACTATCGAAAAAGAGGCTCTTGCATTGCTGTTAGCTTTGCAACATTTTGAAGTTTATGTGGGATCCAGTGTTAAACCTGTTGAGGTTTACACAGATCACAACCCTCTGGTGTTCCTCTCAAGGATGTTCAACCATAATCACCGCCTTATGCGTTGGGCTTTGTTCATTCAGGACTACAATCTACAGATCCACCACAAAAAGGGTTCGGATAATGTTCTTGCTGATGCTTTGTCGCGTGCGCTGTAGGTAGGTAGGCGATGTTATAGTACCAAACAATGTTGTTTGGTCTTGTATGGGTGGGGGTGTTACGTGCATCATCAAACTTGTCATCCCTGTTATCTCCAGGTGGTTCTAAGTAGCTGAAGTGGAGATCTGCCTAGCCTGGGATCTATTGGCTGGTTCGAAATTCAGATGCACCAATCAGCATCAAAGATCACCCTTTAAAAGAGCAGCACCTGGAGGTCATCAGGCTCTTCCTTCTTTTGCTTGTGTCTGTTAATGGCATGGTGGAACAGGTATGTGGGGGGGCATGAGGACCAGGTAAGTTGGGGCGCCCTTTACATTTCCACATGTAGAAAACAATGTATAGACACACTAGGGCTAGAGGCTGTTGCCACCCCTTGTAAATGTTTTGGCCAATCTGGTTTTTAGATCAGTTAGATAGGAGTTTATTTGGTTTTCATTTTGGTTTACAGATACAGTCTGAGTTAGGCCTCGTTTTGTTTTATTGTTTACTTTGATTTTGGCACAGCCTAAATGTCCCATCCTCTCCCACAGGTTCCACAATCCTGCCATATCCAAGACCTGTAAATAAACGTGTCAACCCTCTATATTGGTCTTGTCTTCCTCTGTGGTTGTCGGGTTGCACCCCTCCCAGGGGCCGTAACACACCAGAACCACGACCAGGAAGGAAAACCACCAGAACCAGGACCAGAAAGGAAAACCACCAGAACCAGGACCAGGAAGGAAAACCACCAGAACCAGAACCAGGAAAGAAAAACCACCAGAACCAGGACCAGGAAAGAAAAACCACCAGAACCAGGACCAGGAAAGAAAAACCACCAGAACCAGGAAGGAAAACCACCAGAACCAGAACCAGGAATGAAAACCACCAGAAAAAGGACCAGGAAGGAAAACCACCAGAACCAGGAAGGAAAACCACCACAACAAGGACCAGAAAGGAAAACCACCAGAACCAGGACCAGGAAAGAAAAACCACCAGAACCAGGACCAGGAAAGAAAAACCACCAGAACCAGGACCAGGAAGGAAAAACCACCAGAACCAGGACCAGGAAGGAAACCCACCAGAACCAGAACCAGGAAGGAAACCCACCAGAACCAGAACCAGGAAGGAAACCCACCAGAACCAGAAAGGAAAACCACCAGAACCAGGAAAGAAAAACCACCAGAACCAGGAAGGAAAACCACCAGAACCAGGACCAGAAAGGAAAACCACCAGAACCAGGACCAGGAAGGAAAACCACCAGATCCAGAACCAGGAAGGAAAACCACCAGAACCAGGAAGGAAAACCCCCAGAACCAGAACCAGGAAGGAAAACCACCTGAAACAGAACCAGGAAGGAAAACCACCAGAACCAGAACCAGGAAGGAAAACCACCAGAACCAGGACCAGGAAGGAAAAACCACCAGAACCAGAACCAGGAAAGGAAAAACCACCAGAACCAGAACCAGGAAGGAAACCCACCAGAACCAGAACCAGGAAGGAAACCCACCAGAACCAGAAAGGAAAACCACCAGAACCAGAACCAGGAAGGAAAACCACCAGAACCAGGAAGGAAAACCAATAGAACCAGGAAGGAAAACCACCAGAACCAGAACCACGAAGGAAAACCACCAGAACCAGAACCAGGAAGGAAACCCACCAGAACCAGAACCAGGAAGGAAACCCACCAGAACCAGAAAGGAAAACCACCAGAACCAGAACCAGGAAGGAAAACCACCAGAACCAGGAAGGAAAACCAATAGAACCAGGAAGGAAAACCACCAGAACCAGAACCACGAAGGAAAACCACCAGAACCAGAACCAGGAAGGAAAACCACCAGAACCAGGACCAGGAAGGAAAACCACCAGAACCAGAACCAGGAAGGAAACCCACCAGAACCAGAACCAGGAAGGAAACCCACCAGAACCAGAAAGGAAAACCACCAGAACCAGAACCAGGAAGGAAAACCACCAGAACCAGAACCAGGAAGGAAACCCACCAGAACCAGGACCAGGAAGGAAAACCCCCAGAACCAGGAAGGAAAACCACCAGAACCAGAACCAGGAAGGAAACCCACCAGAACCAGAAAGGAAAACCACCAGAACCAGAACCAGGAAGGAAAACCACCTGAACCAGGAAAGATAAACCACCAGAACCAGGAAGGAAAACCACCAGAACCAGGACCAGGAAGGAAAACCACCAGGACCAGGAAGGAAAACCCCCAAAACCAGGAAGGAAAACCACCAGAACCAGAACCAGGAATGAAAACCACCAGAACCAGAACCAGGAAGGAAACCCACCAGAACCAGGACCAGGAAGGAAAACCCCCAGAACCAGGAAGGAAAACCACCAGAACCAGGACCAGGAAGGAAAACCACCAGAACCAGGACCAGGAAGGAAAACCACCAGAACCACGACCAGGAAGGAAAACCACCAGAACCAGGACCAGGAAAGAAAACCACCAGAACCAGGAAGGAAAACCACCAGAACCAGGCCCAGGAAGGAAAACCACCAGAACCAGGACCAGGAAGGAAAACCACCAGAACCAGGAAGGAAAACCACCAGAACCAGAACCAGGAAGGAAAACCACCAGAACCAGAACCAGGAAGGAAAACCACCAGAACCAGGACCAGGAAGGAAAACCACCAGAACCAGGAAGGAAAACCACAAGAACCAGAACCAGGAAGGAAAACCACCAGAACCAGAACCAGGAAGGAAAACCACCAGAACCAGAACCAGGAAGGAAAACAACCAGGACCAGGAAGGAAAACCCCCAGAACCAGGAAGGAAAACCACCAGAACCAGGAAGGAAAAACCACCAGAACCAGGAAGGAAAACCACCAGAACCAGGACCAGGAAGGAAAACCACCAGAACCAGAACCAGGAAGGAAAACCACCAGAACCAGGACCAGGAAGGAAAACCACCACACCAGAACCAGGAAGGAAAACCACCAGAACCAGGACCAGGAAAGAAAAACCACCAGAACCAGAACCAGGAAAGAAAAACCACCAGAACCAGAACCAGGAAAGAAAAACCACCAGAACCAGGACCAGGAAAGAAAAACCACCAGAACCAGGACCAGGAAGGAAAAACCACCAGAACCAGGACCAGGAAGGAAACCCACCAGAACCAGAACCAGGAAGGAAACCCACCAGAACCAGAACCAGGAAGGAAACCCACCAGAACCAGATAGGAAAACCACCAGAACCAGGAAAGAAAAACCACCAGAACCAGGAAGGAAAACCACCAGAACCAGGACCAGAAAGGAAAACCACCAGAACCAGGACCAGGAAGGAAAACCACCAGATCCAGAACCAGGAAGGAAAACCACCAGAACCAGGAAGGAAAACCCCCAGAACCAGAACCAGGAAGGAAAACCACCTGAAACAGAACCAGGAAGGAAAACCACCAGAACCAGAACCAGGAAGGAAAACCACCAGAACCAGGACCAGGAAGGAAAAACCACCAGAACCAGAACCAGGAAAGGAAAAACCACCAGAACCAGAACCAGGAAGGAAACCCACCAGAACCAGAACCAGGAAGGAAACCCACCAGAACCAGAAAGGAAAACCACCAGAACCAGAACCAGGAAGGAAAACCACCAGAACCAGGAAGGAAAACCAATAGAACCAGGAAGGAAAACCACCAGAACCAGAACCACGAAGGAAAACCACCAGAACCAGAACCAGGAAGGAAACCCACCAGAACCAGAAAGGAAAACCACCAGAACCAGAACCAGGAAGGAAAACCACCAGAACCAGGAAGGAAAACCAATAGAACCAGGAAGGAAAACCACCAGAACCAGAACCAGGAAGGAAAACCACCAGAACCAGAACCAGGAAGGAAAACCACCAGAACCAGGACCAGGAAGGAAAACCACCAGAACCAGAAAGGAAACCCACCAGAACCAGAAAGGAAAACCACCAGAACCAGAACCAGGAAGGAAAACCACCAGAACCAGAACCAGGAAGGAAACCCACCAGAACCAGGACCAGGAAGGAAAACCCCCAGAACCAGGAAGGAAAACCACCAGAACCAGGACCAGGAAGGAAAACCACCAGAACCAGGACCAGGAAGGAAAACCACCAGAACCAGGAAAGATAAACCACCAGAACCAGGAGGGAAAACCACCAGAACCAGGACCAGGAAGGAAAACCACCAGAACCAGGAAGGAAAACCACCAGAACCAGAACCAGGAATGAAAACCACCAGAACCAGAACCAGGAAGGAAACCCACCAGAACCAGAACCAGGAAGGAAAACCACCAGAACCAGAACCAGGAAGGAAACCCACCAGAACCAGAAAGGAAAACCACCAGAACCAGAACCAGGAAGGAAAACCACCAGAACCAGGACCAGGACGGAAAACCACCAGAACCAGGACCAGGAAGGAAAACCACCAGAACCAGGAAGGAAAACCACCAGAACCAGGACCAGGAAGGAAAACCACCGGAACCAGGACCAGGACGGAAAACCACCAGAACCAGAACCAGGAAGGAAACCCACCAGAACCAGGACCAGGAAGGAAAACCACCAGAACCAGGAAGGAAAACCACCAGAACCAGAACCAGGAAGGAAAACCACCAGAACCAGAACCAGGAAGGAAAACCACCAGAACCAGGACCAGGAAGGAAAACCACCAGGACCAGGAAGGAAAACCACCAGAACCAGAACAAGGAAGGAAAACCACCAGAACCAGGACCAGGAAGGAAAACCACCAGAACCAGAACCAGGAAGGAAAACCACCAGAACCAGGAAGGAAAACCACCAGAACCAGGACCAGGAAAGAAACCCACCAGAACCAGAACCAGGAAGGAAACCCACCAGAACCAGAAAGGAAAACCACCAGAACCAGGAAAGAAAAACCACCAGAACCAGGAAGGAAAACCACCAGAACCAGGAAGGAAAACCACCAGAACCAGGACCAGGAAGGAAAACCACCAGAACCAGGAAGGAAAACCACCAGAGCCAGGAAGGAAAACCACCAGAACCAGAACCAGGAAGGAAAACCAGCAGAACCAGGATCAGGAAGGAAAACCAGCAGAACCAGGACCAGGAAGGAAAACCACCAGAACCAGGAAGGAAAACCACCAGAACCAGGAAGGAAAACCACCAGCACCAGGACCAGGAAGGAAAACCACCAGAACCAGGAAGGAAAACCACCAGAACCAGAACCAGGAAGGAAAACCACCTGAACCAGGAAGGAAAACCACCAGAACCAGGACCAGGAAGGAAAACCACCAGGACCAGGAAGGAAAACCCCCAAAACCAGGAAGGAAAACAACCAAAACCAGAACCAGGAATGAAAACCACCAGAACCAGAACCAGGAAGGAAACCCAACAGAACCAGGACCAGGAAGGAAAACCCCCAGAACCAGGAAGGAAAACCACCAGAACCAGGACCAGGAAGGAAAACCACCAGGACCAGGAAGGAAAACCACCAGAACCAGGAAGGAAAACCACCAGAACCAGGACCAGGAAAGAAAAACCACCAGAACCAGAACCAGGAAAGAAAAACCACCAGAACCAGAACCAGGAAGGAAACCCACCAGAACCAGAACCAGGAAGGAAACCCACCAGAACCAGAAAGGAAAACCACCAGAACCAGAACCAGAAAGGAAAACCACCAGAACCAGAACCAGGAAGGAAAACCACCAGAACCAGGAAGGAAAACCAATAGAACCAGGAAGGAAAACCACCAGAACCAGAACCAGGAAGGAAAACCAGCAGAACCAGGATCAGGAAGGAAAACCACCAGAACCAGGACCAGGAAGGAAAACCACCAGCACCAGGACCAGGAAGGAAAACCACCAGAACCAGAACCAGGAAGGAAAACCACCAGCACCAGGACCAGGAAGGAAAACCACCAGAACCAGAACCAGGAAGGAAACCCACCAGAACCAGAACCAGGAAGGAAACCCACCAGAACCAGAAAGGAAAACCACCAGAACCAGAACTAGGAAGGAAAACCACCTGAACCAGGAAAGATAAACCACCAGAACCAGGAAGGAAAACCACCAGAACCAGGACCAGGAAGGAAAACCCCCAAAACCAGGAAGGAAAACCACCAGAACCAGGAATGAAAACCACCAGAACCAGAACCAGGAAGGAAACCCACCAGAACCAGGACCAGGAAGGAAAACCACCAGAACCAGAACCAGGAAGGAAACCCACCAGAACCAGAAAGGAAAACCACCAGAACCAGAACCAGGAAGGAAAACCACCAGAACCAGAACCAGGAAGGAAAACCACCAGAACCAGGAAGGAAAACCACCAGAACCAGGACCAGGAAGGAAAACCACCAGGACCAGGAAGGAAAACCCCCAAAACCAGAAAGGAAAACCACCAGAACCAGAACCAGGAATGAAAACCACCAGAACCAGAACCAGGAAGGACACCCACCAGAACCAGGACCAGGAAGGAAAACCCCCAGAACCAGGAAGGAAAACCACCAGAACCAGGACCAGGAAGGAAAACCACCAGAACCAGGACCAGGAAAACCACCAGAACCAGGACCAGGAAGGAAAACCACCAGAACCAGGACCAGGAAAGAAAACCACCAGAACCAGGAAGGAAAACCACCAGAACCAGGCCCAGGAAGGAAAACCACCAGAACCAGGAACAGGAAGGAAAACCACCAGAACCAGGAAGGAAAACCACCAGAACCAGAACCAGGAACGAAAACCACCAGAACCAGAACCAGGAAGGAAAACCACCAGAACCAGGACCAGGAAGGAAAACCACCAGAACCAGGAAGGAAAACCACCAGAACCAGGACCAGGAAGAAAAACCACCAGAACCAGGAAGGAAAACCACCAGAACCAGAACCAGGAAGGAAAACCACCAGAACCAGGACCAGGAAGGAAAACCACCAGAACCAGGACCAGGAAGGAAAACCACCAGGACCAGGAAGGAAAACCACCACAACCAGGAAGGAAAACCACAAGAACCAGGACCAGGAAGGAAAACTACCAGAACCAGGACCAGGAAGGAAAACCACCAGAACCAGAACCAGGAAGGAAAACCACCTGAAAAAGAACCAGGAAGGAAAACCACCTGAAACAGAACCAGGAAGGAAAACCACCAGAACCAGAACCAGGAAGGAAAACCACCAGAACCAGGAAGGAAAACCACCAGAACCAGAACCAGGAAGGAAAACCCCCAGAACCAGAACCAGGAAGGAAAACCACCAGAACCACGACCAGGAAGGAAAACCACCAGAACCAGGACCAGAAAGGAAAACCACCAGAACCAGGACCAGGAAGGAAAACCACCAGAACCAGAACCAGGAAAGAAAAACCACCAGAACCAGGACCAGGAAAGAAAAACCACCAGAACCAGGACCAGGAAAGAAAAACCACCAGAACCAGGACCAGGAAAGAAAAACCACCAGAACCAGGACCAGGAAAGAAAAACCACCAGAACCAGAACCAGGAAGGAAACCCACCAGAACCAGGAAGGAAACCCACCAGAACCAGAAAGGAAAACCACCAGAACCAGGAAAGAAAAACCACCAGGACCAGAAAGGAAAACCACCAGAACCAGGACCAGGAAAGAAAAACCACCAGAACCAGGACCAGGAAAGAAAAACCACCAGAACCAGGACCAGGAAGGAAAAACCACCAGAACCAGGACCAGGAAGGAAACCCACCAGAACCAGAACCAGGAAGGAAACCCACCAGAACCAGAACCAGGAAGGAAACCCACCAGAACCAGAAAGGAAAACCACCAGAACCAGGAAAGAAAAACCACCAGAACCAGGAAGGAAAACCACCAGAACCAGGACCAGAAAGGAAAACCACCAGAACCAGGACCAGGAAGGAAAACCACCAGATCCAGAACCAGGAAGGAAAACCACCAGAACCAGGAAGGAAAACCCCCAGAACCAGAACCAGGAAGGAAAACCCCCAGAACCAGAACCAGGAAGGAAAACCCCCAGAACCAGGACCAGGAAGGAAAAACCACCAGAACCAGGACCAGGAAGGAAAAACCACCAGAACCAGAACCAGGAAGGAAACCCACCAGAACCAGAACCAGGAAGGAAACCCACCAGAACCAGAAAGGAAAACCACCAGAACCAGAACCAGGAAGGAAAACCACCAGAACCAGAACCAGGAAGGAAAACCACCAGCACCAGGACCAGGAAGGAAAACCACCAGAACCAGAACCAGGAAGGAAACCCACCAGAACCAGAACCAGGAAGGAAACCCACCAGAACCAGAAAGGAAAACCACCAGAAACAGAACCAGGAAGGAAAACCACCAGAACCAGAACCAGGACGGAAAACCACCAGAACCAGGACCAGGAAGGAAAACCCCCAGAACCAGGAAGGAAATCCACCAGAACCAGAACCAGGAAGGAAACCCACCAGAACCAGAAAGGAAAACCACCAGAACCAGAACCAGGAAGGAAAACCACCTGAACCAGGAAAGATAAACCACCAGAACCAGGAAGGAAAACCACCAGAACCAGGACCAGGAAGGAAAACCACCAGGACCAGGAAGGAAAACCCCCAAAACCAGGAAGGAAAACCACCAGAACCAGAACCAGGAATGAAAACCACCAGAACCAGAACCAGGAAGGAAACCCACCAGAACCAGGACCAGGAAGGAAAACCCCCAGAACCAGGAAGGAAAACCACCAGAACCAGAACCAGGAATGAAAACCACCAGAACCAGAACCAGGAAGGAAACCCACCAGAACCAGGACCAGGAAGGAAAACCACCAGAACCAGGACCAGGAAGGAAAACCACCAGAACCACGACCAGGAAGGAAAACCACCAGAACCAGGACCAGGAAAGAAAACCACCAGAACCAGGAAGGAAAACCACCAGAACCAGGCCCAGGAAGGAAAACCACCAGAACCAGGACCAGGAAGGAAAACCACCAGAACCAGGAAGGAAAACCACCAGAACCAGAACCAGGAAGGAAAACCACCAGAACCAGAACCAGGAAGGAAAACCACCAGAACCAGGAAGGAAAACCACCAGAACCAGGAAGGAAAACCACCAGAACCAGAACCAGGAAGGAAAACCACCAGAACCAGAACCAGGAAGGAAAACCACCAGAACCAGAACCAGGAAGGAAAACAACCAGGACCAGGAAGGAAAACCCCCAGAACCAGGAAGGAAAACCACCAGAACCAGGAAGGAAAAACCACCAGAACCAGGAAGGAAAACCACCAGAACCAGGACCAGGAAGGAAAACCACCAGAACCAGGACCAGGAAGGAAAACCACCAGAACCAGGACCAGGAAGGAAAACCACCAGAACCAGAACCAGGAAGGAAAACCACCAGAACCAGGAAGGAAAACCACCAGAACCAGAACCAGGAAGGAAAACCACCAGAACCAGAACCAGGAAGGAAAACCACCTGAAAAAGAACCAGGAAGGAAAACCACCAGAACCAGGACCAGGAAGGAAAACCACCAGAACCAGGACCAGGAAGGAAAACCACCAGAACCAGGAAGGAAAACCACCAGAACCAGGACCAGGAAGGAAAACCACCAGAACCAGAACCAGGAAGGAAAACCACCTGAAAAAGAACCAGGAAGGAAAACCACCTGAAACAGAACCAGGAAGGAAAACCACCAGAACCAGAACCAGGAAGGAAAACCACCAGAACCAGGAAGGAAAACCACCAGAACCAGAACCAGGAAGGAAAACCCCCAGAACCAGAACCCGGAAGGAAAACCACCAGAACCAGGACCAGGAAGGAAAACCACCAGAACCAGGACCAGGAAGGAAAACCACCAGAACCACGACCAGGAAGGAAAACCACCAGAACCAGGACCAGAAAGGAAAACCACCAGAACCAGGACCAGGAAGGAAAACCACCAGAACCAGAACCAGGAAAGAAAAACCACCAGAACCAGGACCAGGAAAGAAAAACCACCAGAACCAGGAAGGAAAACCACCAGAACCAGGACCAGGAAGGAAAACCACCAGAAAAAGGACCAGGAAGGAAAACCACCAGAACCAGGAAGGAAAACCACCACAACAAGGACCAGAAAGGAAAACCACCAGAACCAGGACCAGGAAAGAAAAACCACCAGAACCAGGACCAGGAAAGAAAAACCACCAGAACCAGGACCAGGAAAGAAAAACCACCAGAACCAGGACCAGGAAGGAAAAACCACCAGAACCAGGACCAGGAAGGAAACCCACCAGAACCAGAACCAGGAAGGAAACCCACCAGAACCAGAACCAGGAAGGAAACCCACCAGAACCAGAAAGGAAAACCACCATAACCAGGAAAGAAAAACCACCAGAACCAGGAAGGAAAACCACCAGAACCAGGACCAGAAAGGAAAACCACCAGAACCAGGACCAGGAAGGAAAACCACCAGATCCAGAACCAGGAAGGAAAACCCCCAGAACCAGAACCAGGAAGGAAAACCACCTGAAACAGAACCAGGAAGGAAAACCACCTGAAACAGAACCAGGAAGGAAAACCACCAGAACCAGAACCAGGAAGGAAAACCACCAGAACCAGGACCAGGAAGGAAAAACCACCAGAACCAGAACCAGGAAAGGAAAAACCACCAGAACCAGAACCAGGAAAGGAAAAACCACCAGAACCAGAACCAGGAAGGAAACCCACCAGAACCAGAACCAGGAAGGAAACCCACCAGAACCAGAAAGGAAAACCACCAGAACCAGAACCAGGAAGGAAAACCACCAGAACCAGGAAGGAAAACCAATAGAACCAGGAAGGAAAACCACCAGAACCAGAACCACGAAGGAAAACCACCAGAACCAGAACCAGGAAGGAAACCCACCAGAACCAGAACCAGGAAGGAAACCCACCAGAACCAGAAAGGAAAACCACCAGAACCAGAACCAGGAAGGAAAACCACCAGAACCAGGAAGGAAAACCAATAGAACCAGGAAGGAAAACCACCAGAACCAGAACCACGAAGGAAAACCACCAGAACCAGAACCAGGAAGGAAAGCCACCAGAACCAGGACCAGGAAGGAAAACCACCAGAACCAGAACCAGGAAGGAAACCCACCAGAACCAGAACCAGGAAGGAAACCCACCAGAACCAGAAAGGAAAACCACCAGAACCAGAACCAGGAAGGAAAACCACCAGAACCAGAACCAGGAAGGAAACCCACCAGAACCAGGACCAGGAAGGAAAACCCCCAGAACCAGGAAGGAAAACCACCAGAACCAGAACCAGGAAGGAAACCCACCAGAACCAGAAAGGAAAACCACCAGAACCAGAACCAGGAAGGAAAACCACCTGAACCAGGAAAGATAAACCACCAGAACCAGGAAGGAAAACCACCAGAACCAGGACCAGGAAGGAAAACCACCAGAACCAGAACCAGGAAGGAAAACCCCCAAAACCAGGAAGGAAAACCACCAGAACCAGAACCAGGAATGAAAACCACCAGAACCAGAACCAGGAAGGAAACCCACAAGAACCAGGACCAGGAAGGAAAACCCCCAGAACCAGGAAGGAAAACCACCAGAACCAGGACCAGGAAGGAAAACCACCAGAACCAGGACCAGGAAGGAAAACCACCAGAACCACGACCAGGAAGGAAAACCACCAGAACCAGGACCAGGAAAGAAAACCACCAGAACCAGGAAGGAAAACCACCAGAACCAGGCCCAGGAAGGAAAACCACCAGAACCAGGACCAGGAAGGAAAACCACCAGAACCAGAACCAGGAAGGAAAACCACCAGAACCAGAACCAGGAAGGAAAACCACCAGAACCAGGACCAGGAAGGAAAACCACCAGAACCAGGAAGGAAAACCACCAGAACCAGAACCAGGAAGGAAAACCACCAGAACCAGAACCAGGAAGGAAAACAACCAGGACCAGGAAGGAAAACCCCCAGAACCAGGAAGGAAAACCACCAGAACCAGGAAGGAAAAACCACCAGAACCAGGAAGGAAAACCACCAGAACCAGGACCAGGAAGGAAAACCACCAGAACCAGAACCAGGAAGGAAAACCACCAGAACCAGGACCAGGAAGGAAAACCACCACACCAGAACCAGGAAGGAAAACCACCAGAACCAGGACCAGGAAAGAAAAACCACCAGAACCAGGACCAGGAAAGAAAAACCACCAGAACCAGAACCAGGAAAGAAAAACCACCAGAACCAGAACCAGGAAAGAAAAACCACCAGAACCAGGACCAGGAAAGAAAAACCACCAGAACCAGGACCAGGAAGGAAAAACCACCAGAACCAGGACCAGGAAGGAAACCCACCAGAACCAGAACCAGGAAGGAAACCCACCAGAACCAGAACCAGGAAGGAAACCCACCAGAACCAGAAAGGAAAACCACCAGAACCAGGAAAGAAAAACCACCAGAACCAGGAAGGAAAACCACCAGAACCAGGACCAGAAAGGAAAACCACCAGAACCAGGACCAGGAAGGAAAACCACCAGATCCAGAACCAGGAAGGAAAACCACCAGAACCAGGAAGGAAAACCCCCAGAACCAGAACCAGGAAGGAAAACCACCAGAACCAGAACCAGGAAGGAAAACCACCAGAACCAGGACCAGGAAGGAAAAACCACCAGAACCAGAACCAGGAAAGGAAAAACCACCAGAACCAGAACCAGGAAGGAAACCCACCAGAACCAGAACCAGGAAGGAAACCCACCAGAACCAGAAAGGAAAACCACCAGAACCAGAACCAGGAAGGAAAACCACCAGAACCAGGAAGGAAAACCAATAGAACCAGGAAGGAAAACCACCAGAACCAGAACCACGAAGGAAAACCACCAGAACCAGAACCAGGAAGGAAACCCACCAGAACCAGAACCAGGAAGGAAAACCACCAGAACCAGAACCAGGAAGGAAAACCACCAGAACCAGGAAGGAAAACCAATAGAACCAGGAAGGAAAACCACCAGAACCAGAACCAGGAAGGAAAACCACCAGAACCAGAACCAGGAAGGAAAACCACCAGAACCAGGAAGGAAAACCAATAGAACCAGGAAGGAAAACCACCAAAACCAGAACCACGAAGGAAAACCACCAGAACCAGAACCAGGAAGGAAACCCACCAGAACCAGAACCAGGAAGGAAACCCACCAGAACCAGAAAGGAAAACCACCAGAACCAGAACCAGGAAGGAAAACCACCAGAACCAGGAAGGAAAACCAATAGAACCAGGAAGGAAAACCACCAGAACCAGAACCACGAAGGAAAACCACCAGAACCAGAACCAGGAAGGAAAACCACCAGAACCAGGACCAGGAAGGAAAACCACCAGAACCAGAACCAGGAAGGAAACCCACCAGAACCAGAACCAGGAAGGAAACCCACCAGAACCAGAAAGGAAAACCACCAGAACCAGAACCAGGAAGGAAAACCACCAGAACCAGAACCAGGAAGGAAAACCACCAGAACCAGAACCAGGAAGGAAAACAACCAGGACCAGGAAGGAAAACCCCCAGAACCAGGAAGGAAAACCACCAGAACCAGGAAGGAAAAACCACCAGAACCAGGAAGGAAAACCACCAGAACCAGGACCAGGAAGGAAAACCACCAGAACCAGAACCAGGAAGGAAAACCACCAGAACCAGGACCAGGAAGGAAAACCACCAGAACCAGGACCAGGAAGGAAAACCACCAGAACCAGAACCAGGAAGGAAAACCACCAGAACCAGAACCAGGAAGGAAAACCACCTGAAAAAGAACCAGGAAGGAAAACCACCAGAACCAGGACCAGGAAGGAAAACCACCAGAACCAGGAAGGAAAACCACCAGAACCAGGACCAGGAAGGAAAACCACCAGAACCAGAACCAGGAAGGAAAACCACCTGAAAAAGAACCAGGAAGGAAAACCACCTGAAACAGAACCAGGAAGGAAAACCACCAGAACCAGAACCAGGAAGGAAAACCACCAGAACCAGGAAGGAAAACCACCAGAACCAGAACCAGGAAGGAAAACCCCCAGAACCAGAACCCGGAAGGAAAACCACCAGAACCAGGACCAGGAAGGAAAACCACCAGAACCAGGACCAGGAAGGAAAACCACCAGAACCAGGACCAGGAAGGAAAACCACCAGAACCAGGACCAGAAAGGAAAACCACCAGAACCAGGACCAGGAAGGAAAACCACCAGAACCAGAACCAGGAAAGAAAAACCACCAGAACCAGAACCAGGAAAGAAAAACCACCAGAACCAGGACCAGGAAAGAAAAACCACCAGAACCAGGACCAGGAAAGAAAAACCACCAGAACCAGGAAGGAAAACCACCAGAACCAGGACCAGGAAGGAAAACCACCAGAAAAAGGACCAGGAAGGAAAACCACCAGAACCAGGAAGGAAAACCACCACAACAAGGACCAGAAAGGAAAACCACCAGAACCAGGACCAGGAAAGAAAAACCACCAGAACCAGGACCAGGAAAGAAAAACCACCAGAACCAGGACCAGGAAGGAAAAACCACCAGAACCAGGACCAGGAAGGAAACCCACCAGAACCAGAACCAGGAAGGAAACCCACCAGAACCAGAACCAGGAAGGAAACCCACCAGAACCAGAAAGGAAAACCACCAGAACCAGGAAAGAAAAACCACCAGAACCAGGAAGGAAAACCACCAGAACCAGGACCAGAAAGGAAAACCACCAGAACCAGGACCAGGAAGGAAAACCACCAGATCCAGAACCAGGAAGGAAAACCACCAGAACCAGGAAGGAAAACCCCCAGAACCAGAACCAGGAAGGAAAACCACCTGAAACAGAACCAGGAAGGAAAACCACCAGAACCAGAACCAGGAAGGAAAACCACCAGAACCAGGACCAGGAAGGAAAAACCACCAGAACCAGAACCAGGAAAGGAAAAACCACCAGAACCAGAACCAGGAAGGAAACCCACCAGAACCAGAACCAGGAAGGAAACCCACCAGAACCAGAAAGGAAAACCACCAGAACCAGAACCAGGAAGGAAAACCACCAGAACCAGGAAGGAAAACCAATAGAACCAGGAAGGAAAACCACCAGAACCAGAACCACGAAGGAAAACCACCAGAACCAGAACCAGGAAGGAAACCCACCAGAACCAGAACCAGGAAGGAAACCCACCAGAACCAGAAAGGAAAACCACCAGAACCAGAACCAGGAAGGAAAACCACCAGAACCAGGAAGGAAAACCAATAGAACCAGGAAGGAAAACCACCAGAACCAGAACCACGAAGGAAAACCACCAGAACCAGAACCAGGAAGGAAAACCACCAGAACCAGAACCAGGAAGGAAAACCACCAGAACCAGAACCAGGAAGGAAACCCACCAGAACCAGAACCAGGAAGGAAACCCACCAGAACCAGAAAGGAAAACCACCAGAACCAGAACCAGGAAGGAAAACCACCAGAACCAGAACCAGGAAGGAAACCCACCAGAACCAGGACCAGGAAGGAAAACCCCCAGAACCAGGAAGGAAAACCACCAGAACCAGAACCAGGAAGGAAACCCACCAGAACCAGAAAGGAAAACCACCAGAACCAGAACCAGGAAGGAAAACCACCTGAACCAGGAAAGATAAACCACCAGAACCAGGAAGGAAAACCACCAGAACCAGGACCAGGAAGGAAAACCACCAGGACCAGGAAGGAAAACCCCCAAAACCAGGAAGGAAAACCACCAGAACCAGAACCAGGAATGAAAACCACCAGAACCAGAACCAGGAAGGAAACCCACCAGAACCAGGACCAGGAAGGAAAACCCCCAGAACCAGGAAGGAAAACCACCAGAACCAGGACCAGGAAGGAAAACCACCAGAACCAGGACCAGGAAGGAAAACCACCAGAACCACGACCAGGAAGGAAAACCACCAGAACCAGGACCAGGAAAGAAAACCACCAGAACCAGGAAGGAAAACCACCAGAACCAGGCCCAGGAAGGAAAACCACCAGAACCAGGACCAGGAAGGAAAACCACCAGAACCAGGAAGGAAAACCACCAGAACCAGAACCAGGAAGGAAAACCACCAGAACCAGAACCAGGAAGGAAAACCACCAGAACCAGGACCAGGAAGGAAAACCACCAGAACCAGGAAGGAAAACCACCAGAACCAGAACCAGGAAGGAAAACCACCAGAACCAGAACGAGGAAGGAAAACCACCAGAACCAGAACCAGGAAGGAAAACAACCAGGACCAGGAAGGAAAACCCCCAGAACCAGGAAGGAAAACCACCAGAACCAGGAAGGAAAAACCACCAGAACCAGGAAGGAAAAACCACCAGAACCAGGAAGGAAAACCACCAGAACCAGAACCAGGAAGGAAAACCACCAGAACCAGGACCAGGAAGGAAAACCACCACACCAGAACCAGGAAGGAAAACCACCAGAACCAGGACCAGGAAAGAAAAACCACCAGAACCAGAACCAGGAAAGAAAAACCACCAGAACCAGAACCAGGAAAGAAAAACCACCAGAACCAGGACCAGGAAAGAAAAACCACCAGAACCAGGACCAGGAAGGAAAAACCACCAGAACCAGGACCAGGAAGGAAACCCACCAGAACCAGAACCAGGAAGGAAACCCACCAGAACCAGAACCAGGAAGGAAACCCACCAGAACCAGAAAGGAAAACCACCAGAACCAGGAAAGAAAAACCACCAGAACCAGGAAGGAAAACCACCAGAACCAGGACCAGAAAGGAAAACCACCAGAACCAGGACCAGGAAGGAAAACCACCAGATCCAGAACCAGGAAGGAAAACCACCAGAACCAGGAAGGAAAACCCCCAGAACCAGAACCAGGAAGGAAAACCACCTGAAACAGAACCAGGAAGGAAAACCACCAGAACCAGAACCAGGAAGGAAAACCACCAGAACCAGGACCAGGAAGGAAAAACCACCAGAACCAGGAAGGAAAACCACCAGAACCAGAACCAGGAAGGAAAACCACCAGAACCAGAACCAGGAAGGAAAACCACCTGAAAAAGAACCAGGAAGGAAAACCACCAGAACCAGGACCAGGAAGGAAAACCACCAGAACCAGGAAGGAAAACCACCAGAACCAGGACCAGGAAGGAAAACCACCAGAACCAGAACCAGGAAGGAAAACCACCTGAAAAAGAACCAGGAAGGAAAACCACCTGAAACAGAACCAGGAAGGAAAACCACCTGAAACAGAACCAGGAAGGAAAACCACCAGAACCAGAACCAGGAAGGAAAACCACCAGAACCAGGAAGGAAAACCACCAGAACCAGAACCAGGAAGGAAAACCCCCAGAACCAGAACCCGGAAGGAAAACCACCAGAACCAGGACCAGGAAGGAAAACCACCAGAACCAGGACCAGGAAGGAAAACCACCAGAACCACGACCAGGAAGGAAAACCACCAGAACCAGGACCAGAAAGGAAAACCACCAGAACCAGGACCAGGAAGGAAAACCACCAGAACCAGAACCAGGAAAGAAAAACCACCAGAACCAGGACCAGGAAAGAAAAACCACCAGAACCAGGACCAGGAAAGAAAAACCACCAGAACCAGGACCAGGAAGGAAAACCACCAGAACCAGAACCAGGAAAGAAAAACCACCAGAACCAGAACCAGGAAAGAAAAACCACCAGAACCAGAACCAGGAAAGAAAAACCACCAGAACCAGAACCAGGAAAGAAAAACCACCAGAACCAGGACCAGGAAAGAAAAACCACCAGAACCAGGACCAGGAAGGAAAAACCACCAGAACCAGGACCAGGAAGGAAACCCACCAGAACCAGAACCAGGAAGGAAACCCACCAGAACCAGAACCAGGAAGGAAACCCACCAGAACCAGAAAGGAAAACCACCAGAACCAGGAAAGAAAAACCACCAGAACCAGGAAGGAAAACCACCAGAACCAGGACCAGAAAGGAAAACCACCAGAACCAGGACCAGGAAGGAAAACCACCAGATCCAGAACCAGGAAGGAAAACCACCAGAACCAGGAAGGAAAACCCCCAGAACCAGAACCAGGAAGGAAAACCACCTGAAACAGAACCAGGAAGGAAAACCACCAGAACCAGAACCAGGAAGGAAAACCACCAGAACCAGGACCAGGAAGGAAAAACCACCAGAACCAGGAAGGAAAACCACCAGAACCAGAACCAGGAAGGAAAACCACCAGAACCAGAACCAGGAAGGAAAACCACCTGAAAAAGAACCAGGAAGGAAAACCACCAGAACCAGGACCAGGAAGGAAAACCACCAGAACCAGGAAGGAAAACCACCAGAACCAGGACCAGGAAGGAAAACCACCAGAACCAGAACCAGGAAGGAAAACCACCTGAAAAAGAACCAGGAAGGAAAACCACCTGAAACAGAACCAGGAAGGAAAACCACCTGAAACAGAACCAGGAAGGAAAACCACCAGAACCAGAACCAGGAAGGAAAACCACCAGAACCAGGAAGGAAAACCACCAGAACCAGAACCAGGAAGGAAAACCCCCAGAACCAGAACCCGGAAGGAAAACCACCAGAACCAGGACCAGGAAGGAAAACCACCAGAACCAGGACCAGGAAGGAAAACCACCAGAACCACGACCAGGAAGGAAAACCACCAGAACCAGGACCAGAAAGGAAAACCACCAGAACCAGGACCAGGAAGGAAAACCACCAGAACCAGAACCAGGAAAGAAAAACCACCAGAACCAGGACCAGGAAAGAAAAACCACCAGAACCAGGACCAGGAAAGAAAAACCACCAGAACCAGGAAGGAAAACCACCAGAACCAGAACCAGGAATGAAAACCACCAGAAAAAGGACCAGGAAGGAAAACCACCAGAACCAGGAAGGAAAACCACCACAACAAGGACCAGAAAGGAAAACCACCAGAACCAGGACCAGGAAAGAAAAACCACCAGAACCAGGACCAGGAAAGAAAAACCACCAGAACCAGGACCAGGAAGGAAAAACCACCAGAACCAGGACCAGGAAGGAAACCCACCAGAACCAGAACCAGGAAGGAAACCCACCAGAACCAGAAAGGAAAACCACCAGAACCAGGAAAGAAAAACCACCAGAACCAGGAAGGAAAACCACCAGAACCAGGACCAGAAAGGAAAACCACCAGAACCAGGACCAGGAAGGAAAACCACCAGATCCAGAACCAGGAAGGAAAACCACCAGAACCAGGAAGGAAAACCCCCAGAACCAGAACCAGGAAGGAAAACCACCTGAAACAGAACCAGGAAGGAAAACCACCAGAACCAGGACCAGGAAGGAAAAACCACCAGAACCAGAACCAGGAAAGGAAAAACCACCAGAACCAGAACCAGGAAGGAAAACCACCAGAACCAGAACCAGGAAGGAAACCCACCAGAACCAGAAAGGAAAACCACCAGAACCAGAACCAGGAAGGAAAACCACCAGAACCAGGAAGGAAAACCAATAGAACCAGGAAGGAAAACCACCAGAACCAGAACCACGAAGGAAAACCACCAGAACCAGAACCAGGAAGGAAACCCACCAGAACCAGAACCAGGAAGGAAACCCACCAGAACCAGAAAGGAAAACCACCAGAACCAGAACCAGGAAGGAAAACCACCAGAACCAGGAAGGAAAACCAATAGAACCAGGAAGGAAAACCACCAGAACCAGAACCACGAAGGAAAACCACCAGAACCAGAACCAGGAAGGAAAACCACCAGAACCAGGACCAGGAAGGAAAACCACCAGAACCAGAACCAGGAAGGAAACCCACCAGAACCAGAACCAGGAAGGAAACCCACCAGAACCAGAAAGGAAAACCACCAGAACCAGAACCAGGAAGGAAAACCACCAGAACCAGAACCAGGAAGGAAACCCACCAGAACCAGGACCAGGAAGGAAAACCCCCAGAACCAGGAAGGAAAACCACCAGAACCAGAACCAGGAAGGAAACCCACCAGAACCAGAAAGGAAAACCACCAGAACCAGAACCAGGAAGGAAAACCACCTGAACCAGGAAAGATAAACCACCAGAACCAGGAAGGAAAACCACCAGAACCAGGACCAGGAAGGAAAACCACCAGGACCAGGAAGGAAAACCCCCAAAACCAGGAAGGAAAACCACCAGAACCAGAACCAGGAATGAAAACCACCAGAACCAGAACCAGGAAGGAAACCCACCAGAACCAGGACCAGGAAGGAAAACCCCCAGAACCAGGAAGGAAAACCACCAGAACCAGGACCAGGAAGGAAAACCACCAGAACCAGGACCAGGAAGGAAAACCACCAGAACCACGACCAGGAAGGAAAACCACCAGAACCAGGACCAGGAAAGAAAACCACCAGAACCAGGAAGGAAAACCACCAGAACCAGGCCCAGGAAGGAAAACCACCAGAACCAGGACCAGGAAGGAAAACCACCAGAACCAGGAAGGAAAACCACCAGAACCAGAACCAGGAAGGAAAACCACCAGAACCAGAACCAGGAAGGAAAACCACCAGAACCAGGACCAGGAAGGAAAACCACCAGAACCAGGAAGGAAAACCACCAGAACCAGAACCAGGAAGGAAAACCACCAGAACCAGAACCAGGAAGGAAAACAACCAGGACCAGGAAGGAAAACCCCCAGAACCAGGAAGGAAAACCACCAGAACCAGGAAGGAAAAACCACCAGAACCAGGAAGGAAAACCACCAGAACCAGGACCAGGAAGGAAAACCACCAGAACCAGAACCAGGAAGGAAAACCACCAGAACCAGGACCAGGAAGGAAAACCACCACACCAGAACCAGGAAGGAAAACCACCAGAACCAGGACCAGGAAAGAAAAACCACCAGAACCAGAACCAGGAAAGAAAAACCACCAGAACCAGAACCAGGAAAGAAAAACCACCAGAACCAGGACCAGGAAAGAAAAACCACCAGAACCAGGACCAGGAAGGAAAAACCACCAGAACCAGGACCAGGAAGGAAACCCACCAGTACCAGAACCAGGAAGGAAACCCACCAGAACCAGAACCAGGAAGGAAACCCACCAGAACCAGATAGGAAAACCACCAGAACCAGGAAAGAAAAACCACCAGAACCAGGAAGGAAAACCACCAGAACCAGGACCAGAAAGGAAAACCACCAGAACCAGGACCAGGAAGGAAAACCACCAGATCCAGAACCAGGAAGGAAAACCACCAGAACCAGGAAGGAAAACCCCCAGAACCAGAACCAGGAAGGAAAACCACCTGAAACAGAACCAGGAAGGAAAACCACCAGAACCAGAACCAGGAAGGAAAACCACCAGAACCAGGACCAGGAAGGAAAAACCACCAGAACCAGAACCAGGAAAGGAAAAACCACCAGAACCAGAACCAGGAAGGAAACCCACCAGAACCAGAACCAGGAAGGAAACCCACCAGAACCAGAAAGGAAAACCACCAGAACCAGAACCAGGAAGGAAAACCACCAGAACCAGGAAGGAAAACCAATAGAACCAGGAAGGAAAACCACCAGAACCAGAACCACGAAGGAAAACCACCAGAACCAGAACCAGGAAGGAAACCCACCAGAACCAGAAAGGAAAACCACCAGAACCAGAACCAGGAAGGAAAACCACCAGAACCAGGAAGGAAAACCAATAGAACCAGGAAGGAAAACCACCAGAACCAGAACCACGAAGGAAAACCACCAGAACCAGAACCAGGAAGGAAAACCACCAGAACCAGGACCAGGAAGGAAAACCACCAGAACCAGAACCAGGAAGGAAACCCACCAGAACCAGAAAGGAAAACCACCAGAACCAGAACCAGGAAGGAAAACCACCAGAACCAGAACCAGGAAGGAAACCCACCAGAACCAGGACCAGGAAGGAAAACCCCCAGAACCAGGAAGGAAAACCACCAGAACCAGAACCAGGAAGGAAAACCACCAGAACCAGAAAGGAAAACCACCAGAACCAGGAAGGAAAACCACCAGAACCAGGACCAGGAAGGAAAACCACCAGAACCAGAACCAGGAAGGAAAACCACCAGAACCAGGACCAGGAAGGAAAACCACCACACCAGAACCAGGAAGGAAAACCACCAGAACCAGGACCAGGAAAGAAAAACCACCAGAACCAGGACCAGGAAAGAAAAACCACCAGAACCAGAACCAGGAAAGAAAAACCACCAGAACCAGAACCAGGAAAGAAAAACCACCAGAACCAGGACCAGGAAAGAAAAACCACCAGAACCAGGACCAGGAAGGAAAAACCACCAGAACCAGGACCAGGAAGGAAACCCACCAGAACCAGAACCAGGAAGGAAACCCACCAGAACCAGAACCAGGAAGGAAACCCACCAGAACCAGAAAGGAAAACCACCAGAACCAGGAAAGAAAAACCACCAGAACCAGGAAGGAAAACCACCAGAACCAGGACCAGAAAGGAAAACCACCAGAACCAGGACCAGGAAGGAAAACCACCAGATCCAGAACCAGGAAGGAAAACCACCAGAACCAGGAAGGAAAACCCCCAGAACCAGAACCAGGAAGGAAAACCACCAGAACCAGAACCAGGAAGGAAAACCACCAGAACCAGGACCAGGAAGGAAAAACCACCAGAACCAGAACCAGGAAAGGAAAAACCACCAGAACCAGAACCAGGAAGGAAACCCACCAGAACCAGAACCAGGAAGGAAACCCACCAGAACCAGAAAGGAAAACCACCAGAACCAGAACCAGGAAGGAAAACCACCAGAACCAGGAAGGAAAACCAATAGAACCAGGAAGGAAAACCACCAGAACCAGAACCACGAAGGAAAACCACCAGAACCAGAACCAGGAAGGAAACCCACCAGAACCAGAACCAGGAAGGAAACCCACCAGAACCAGAAAGGAAAACCACCAGAACCAGAACCAGGAAGGAAAACCACCAGAACCAGGAAGGAAAACCAATAGAACCAGGAAGGAAAACCACCAGAACCAGAACCAGGAAGGAAAACCACCAGAACCAGAACCAGGAAGGAAAACCACCAGAACCAGGAAGGAAAACCAATAGAACCAGGAAGGAAAACCACCAGAACCAGAACCACGAAGGAAAACCACCAGAACCAGAACCAGGAAGGAAACCCACCAGAACCAGAACCAGGAAGGAAACCCACCAGAACCAGAAAGGAAAACCACCAGAACCAGAACCAGGAAGGAAAACCACCAGAACCAGGAAGGAAAACCAATAGAACCAGGAAGGAAAACCACCAGAACCAGAACCACGAAGGAAAACCACCAGAACCAGAACCAGGAAGGAAAACCACCAGAACCAGGACCAGGAAGGAAAACCACCAGAACCAGAACCAGGAAGGAAACCCACCAGAACCAGAACCAGGAAGGAAACCCACCAGAACCAGAAAGGAAAACCACCAGAACCAGAACCAGGAAGGAAAACCACCAGAACCAGAACCAGGAAGGAAAACCACCAGAACCAGAACCAGGAAGGAAAACAACCGGGACCAGGAAGGAAAACCCCCAGAACCAGGAAGGAAAACCACCAGAACCAGGAAGGAAAAACCACCAGAACCAGGAAGGAAAACCACCAGAACCAGGACCAGGAAGGAAAACCACCAGAACCAGAACCAGGAAGGAAAACCACCAGAACCAGGACCAGGAAGGAAAACCACCAGAACCAGGACCAGGAAGGAAAACCACCAGAACCAGAACCAGGAAGGAAAACCACCAGAACCAGGAAGGAAAACCACCAGAACCAGAACCAGGAAGGAAAACCACCTGAAAAAGAACCAGGAAGGAAAACCACCAGAACCAGGACCAGGAAGGAAAACCACCAGAACCAGGAAGGAAAACCACCAGAACCAGGACCAGGAAGGAAAACCACCAGAACCAGAACCAGGAAGGAAAACCACCTGAAAAAGAACCAGGAAGGAAAACCACCTGAAACAGAACCAGGAAGGAAAACCACCAGAACCAGAACCAGGAAGGAAAACCACCAGAACCAGGAAGGAAAACCACCAGAACCAGAACCAGGAAGGAAAACCCCCAGAACCAGAACCCGGAAGGAAAACCACCAGAACCAGGACCAGGAAGGAAAACCACCAGAACCAGGACCAGGAAGGAAAACCACCAGAACCACGACAAGGAAGGAAAACCACCAGAACCACGACCAGGAAGGAAAACCACCAGAACCAGGACCAGAAAGGAAAACCACCAGAACCAGGACCAGGAAGGAAAACCACCAGAACCAGAACCAGGAAAGAAAAACCACCAGAACCAGAACCAGGAAAGAAAAACCACCAGAACCAGGACCAGGAAAGAAAAACCACCAGAACCAGGACCAGGAAAGAAAAACCACCAGAACCAGGAAGGAAAACCACCAGAACCAGGACCAGGAAGGAAAACCACCAGAAAAAGGACCAGGAAGGAAAACCACCAGAACCAGGAAGGAAAACCACCACAACAAGGACCAGAAAGGAAAACCACCAGAACCAGGACCAGGAAAGAAAAACCACCAGAACCAGGACCAGGAAAGAAAAACCACCAGAACCAGGACCAGGAAGGAAAAACCACCAGAACCAGGACCAGGAAGGAAACCCACCAGAACCAGAACCAGGAAGGAAACCCACCAGAACCAGAACCAGGAAGGAAACCCACCAGAACCAGAAAGGAAAACCACCAGAACCAGGAAAGAAAAACCACCAGAACCAGGAAGGAAAACCACCAGAACCAGGACCAGAAAGGAAAACCACCAGAACCAGGACCAGAAAGGAAAACCACCAGATCCAGAACCAGGAAGGAAAACCACCAGAACCAGGAAGGAAAACCCCCAGAACCAGAACCAGGAAGGAAAACCACCTGAAACAGAACCAGGAAGGAAAACCACCAGAACCAGAACCAGGAAGGAAAACCACCAGAACCAGGACCAGGAAGGAAAAACCACCAGAACCAGAACCAGGAAAGGAAAAACCACCAGAACCAGAACCAGGAAGGAAACCCACCAGAACCAGAACCAGGAAGGAAACCCACCAGAACCAGAACCAGGAAGGAAACCCACCAGAACCAGGAAGGAAAACCACCAGAACCAGGAAGGAAAACCAATAGAACCAGGAAGGAAAACCACCAGAACCAGAACCACGAAGGAAAACCACCAGAACCAGAACCAGGAAGGAAACCCACCAGAACCAGAACCAGGAAGGAAAACCACCAGAACCAGAACCAGGAAGGAAAACCACCAGAACCAGGAAGGAAAACCAATAGAACCAGGAAGGAAAACCACCAGAACCAGAACCACGAAGGAAAACCACCAGAACCAGAACCAGGAAGGAAAACCACCAGAACCAGGACCAGGAAGGAAAACCACCAGAACCAGAACCAGGAAGGAAACCCACCAGAACCAGAACCAGGAAGGAAACCCACCAGAACCAGAAAGGAAAACCACCAGAACCAGAACCAGGAAGGAAAACCACCAGAACCAGAACCAGGAAGGAAACCCACCAGAACCAGGACCAGGAAGGAAAACCCCCAGAACCAGGAAGGAAAACCACCAGAACCAGAACCAGGAAGGAAACCCACCAGAACCAGAAAGGAAAACCACCAGAACCAGAACCAGGAAGGAAAACCACCTGAACCAGGAAAGATAAACCACCAGAACCAGGAAGGAAAACCACCAGAACCAGGACCAGGAAGGAAAACCACCAGGACCAGGAAGGAAAACCCCCAAAACCAGGAAGGAAAACCACCAGAACCAGAACCAGGAATGAAAACCACCAGAACCAGAACCAGGAAGGAAACCCACCAGAACCAGGACCAGGAAGGAAAACCCCCAGAACCAGGAAGGAAAACCACCAGAACCAGGACCAGGAAGGAAAACCACCAGAACCAGGACCAGGAAGGAAAACCACCAGAACCACGACCAGGAAGGAAAACCACCAGAACCAGGACCAGGAAAGAAAACCACCAGAACCAGGAAGGAAAACCACCAGAACCAGGCCCAGGAAGGAAAACCACCAGAACCAGGACCAGGAAGGAAAACCACCAGAACCAGGAAGGAAAACCACCAGAACCAGAACCAGGAAGGAAAACCACCAGAACCAGAACCAGGAAGGAAAACCACCAGAACCAGGACCAGGAAGGAAAACCACCAGAACCAGAACCAGGAAGGAAAACCACCAGAACCAGAACCAGGAAGGAAAACCACCAGAACCAGAACCAGGAAGGAAAACAACCAGGACCAGGAAGGAAAACCCCCAGAACCAGGAAGGAAAACCACCAGAACCAGGAAGGAAAAACCACCAGAACCAGGAAGGAAAACCACCAGAACCAGGACCAGGAAGGAAAACCACCAGAACCAGGACCAGGAAGGAAAACCACCAGAACCAGGACCAGGAAGGAAAACCACCACACCAGAACCAGGAAGGAAAACCACCAGAACCAGGACCAGGAAAGAAAAACCACCAGAACCAGAACCAGGAAAGAAAAACCACCAGAACCAGAACCAGGAAAGAAAAACCACCAGAACCAGGACCAGGAAAGAAAAACCACCAGAACCAGGACCAGGAAGGAAAAACCACCAGAACCAGGACCAGGAAGGAAACCCACCAGAACCAGAACCAGGAAGGAAACCCACCAGAACCAGAACCAGGAAGGAAACCCACCAGAACCAGAAAGGAAAACCACCAGAACCAGGAAAGAAAAACCACCAGAACCAGGAAAGAAAAACCACCAGAACCAGGAAGGAAAACCACCAGAACCAGGACCAGAAAGGAAAACCACCAGAACCAGGACCAGGAAGGAAAACCACCAGATCCAGAACCAGGAAGGAAAACCACCAGAACCAGGAAGGAAAACCCCCAGAACCAGAACCAGGAAGGAAAACCACCTGAAACAGAACCAGGAAGGAAAACCACCAGAACCAGAACCAGGAAGGAAAACCACCAGAACCAGGACCAGGAAGGAAAAACCACCAGAACCAGGAAGGAAAACCACCAGAACCAGAACCAGGAAGGAAAACCACCAGAACCAGAACCAGGAAGGAAAACCACCTGAAAAAGAACCAGGAAGGAAAACCACCAGAACCAGGACCAGGAAGGAAAACCACCAGAACCAGGACCAGGAAGGAAAACCACCAGAACCAGGAAGGAAAACCACCAGAACCAGGACCAGGAAGGAAAACCACCAGAACCAGAACCAGGAAGGAAAACCACCTGAAAAAGAACCAGGAAGGAAAACCACCTGAAACAGAACCAGGAAGGAAAACCACCTGAAACAGAACCAGGAAGGAAAACCACCAGAACCAGAACCAGGAAGGAAAACCACCAGAACCAGGAAGGAAAACCACCAGAACCAGAACCAGGAAGGAAAACCCCCAGAACCAGAACCCGGAAGGAAAACCACCAGAACCAGGACCAGGAAGGAAAACCACCAGAACCACGACCAGGAAGGAAAACCACCAGAACCACGACCAGGAAGGAAAACCACCAGAACCAGGACCAGAAAGGAAAACCACCAGAACCAGGACCAGGAAGGAAAACCACCAGAACCAGAACCAGGAAAGAAAAACCACCAGAACCAGGACCAGGAAAGAAAAACCACCAGAACCAGGACCAGGAAAGAAAAACCACCAGAACCAGGAAGGAAAACCACCAGAACCAGAACCAGGAATGAAAACCACCAGAAAAAGGACCAGGAAGGAAAACCAACAGAACCAGGAAGGAAAACCACCACAACAAGGACCAGAAAGGAAAACCACCAGAACCAGGACCAGGAAAGAAAAACCACCAGAACCAGGACCAGGAAAGAAAAACCACCAGAACCAGGACCAGGAAGGAAAAACCACCAGAACCAGGACCAGGAAGGAAACCCACCAGAACCAGAACCAGGAAGGAAACCCACCAGAACCAGAACCAGGAAGGAAACCCACCAGAACCAGAAAGGAAAACCACCAGAACCAGGAAAGAAAAACCACCAGAACCAGGAAGGAAAACCACCAGAACCAGGACCAGAAAGGAAAACCACCAGAACCAGGACCAGGAAGGAAAACCACCAGATCCAGAACCAGGAAGGAAAACCACCAGAACCAGGAAGGAAAACCCCCAGAACCAGAACCAGGAAGGAAAACCACCTGAAACAGAACCAGGAAGGAAAACCACCAGAACCAGAACCAGGAAGGAAAACCACCAGAACCAGGACCAGGAAGGAAAAACCACCAGAACCAGAACCAGGAAAGGAAAAACCACCAGAACCAGAACCAGGAAGGAAACCCACCAGAACCAGAAAGGAAAACCACCAGAACCAGAACCAGGAAGGAAAACCACCAGAACCAGGAAGGAAAACCAATAGAACCAGGAAGGAAAACCACCAGAACCAGAACCACGAAGGAAAACCACCAGAACCAGAACCAGGAAGGAAACCCACCAGAACCAGAACCAGGAAGGAAACCCACCAGAACCAGAAAGGAAAACCACCAGAACCAGAACCAGGAAGGAAAACCACCAGAACCAGGAAGGAAAACCAATAGAACCAGGAAGGAAAACCACCAGAACCAGAACCACGAAGGAAAACCACCAGAACCAGAACCAGGAAGGAAAACCACCAGAACCAGGACCAGGAAGGAAAACCACCAGAACCAGAACCAGGAAGGAAACCCACCAGAACCAGAACCAGGAAGGAAACCCACCAGAACCAGAAAGGAAAACCACCAGAACCAGAACCAGGAAGGAAAACCACCAGAACCAGAACCAGGAAGGAAACCCACCAGAACCAGGACCAGGAAGGAAAACCCCCAGAACCAGGAAGGAAAACCACCAGAACCAGAACCAGGAAGGAAACCCACCAGAACCAGAAAGGAAAACCACCAGAACCAGAACCAGGAAGGAAAACCACCTGAACCAGGAAAGATAAACCACCAGAACCAGGAAGGAAAACCACCAGAACCAGGACCAGGAAGGAAAACCACCAGGACCAGGAAGGAAAACCCCCAAAACCAGGAAGGAAAACCACCAGAACCAGAACCAGGAATGAAAACCACCAGAACCAGAACCAGGAAGGAAACCCACCAGAACCAGGACCAGGAAGGAAAACCCCCAGAACCAGGAAGGAAAACCACCAGAACCAGGACCAGGAAGGAAAACCACCAGAACCAGGACCAGGAAGGAAAACCACCAGAACCACGACCAGGAAGGAAAACCACCAGAACCAGGACCAGGAAAGAAAACCACCAGAACCAGGAAGGAAAACCACCAGAACCAGGCCCAGGAAGGAAAACCACCAGAACCAGGACCAGGAAGGAAAACCACCAGAACCAGGAAGGAAAACCACCAGAACCAGAACCAGGAAGGAAAACCACCAGAACCAGAACCAGGAAGGAAAACCACCAGAACCAGGACCAGGAAGGAAAACCACCAGAACCAGGAAGGAAAACCACCAGAACCAGAACCAGGAAGGAAAACCACCAGAACCAGAACCAGGAAGGAAAACCACCAGAACCAGAACCAGGAAGGAAAACAACCAGGACCAGGAAGGAAAACCCCCAGAACCAGGAAGGAAAACCACCAGAACCAGGAAGGAAAAACCACCAGAACCAGGAAGGAAAACCACCAGAACCAGGACCAGGAAGGAAAACCACCAGAACCAGAACCAGGAAGGAAAACCACCAGAACCAGGACCAGGAAGGAAAACCACCACACCAGAACCAGGAAGGAAAACCACCAGAACCAGGACCAGGAAAGAAAAACCACCAGAACCAGAACCAGGAAAGAAAAACCACCAGAACCAGAACCAGGAAAGAAAAACCACCAGAACCAGGACCAGGAAAGAAAAACCACCAGAACCAGGACCAGGAAGGAAAAACCACCAGAACCAGGACCAGGAAGGAAACCCACCAGAACCAGAACCAGGAAGGAAACCCACCAGAACCAGAACCAGGAAGGAAACCCACCAGAACCAGATAGGAAAACCACCAGAACCAGGAAAGAAAAACCACCAGAACCAGGAAGGAAAACCACCAGAACCAGGACCAGAAAGGAAAACCACCAGAACCAGGACCAGGAAGGAAAACCACCAGATCCAGAACCAGGAAGGAAAACCACCAGAACCAGGAAGGAAAACCCCCAGAACCAGAACCAGGAAGGAAAACCACCTGAAACAGAACCAGGAAGGAAAACCACCAGAACCAGAACAGGAAGGAAAACCACCAGAACCAGGACCAGGAAGGAAAAACCACCAGAACCAGAACCAGGAAAGGAAAAACCACCAGAACCAGAACCAGGAAGGAAACCCACCAGAACCAGAACCAGGAAGGAAACCCACCAGAACCAGAAAGGAAAACCACCAGAACCAGAACCAGGAAGGAAAACCACCAGAACCAGGAAGGAAAACCAATAGAACCAGGAAGGAAAACCACCAGAACCAGAACCACGAAGGAAAACCACCAGAACCAGAACCAGGAAGGAAACCCACCAGAACCAGAACCAGGAAGGAAACCCACCAGAACCAGAAAGGAAAACCACCAGAACCAGAACCAGGAAGGAAAACCACCAGAACCAGGAAGGAAAACCAATAGAACCAGGAAGGAAAACCACCAGAACCAGAACCACGAAGGAAAACCACCAGAACCAGAACCAGGAAGGAAAACCACCAGAACCAGGACCAGGAAGGAAAACCACCAGAACCAGAACCAGGAAGGAAACCCACCAGAACCAGAAAGGAAAACCACCAGAACCAGAACCAGGAAGGAAAACCACCAGAACCAGAACCAGGAAGGAAACCCACCAGAACCAGGACCAGGAAGGAAAACCCCCAGAACCAGGAAGGAAAACCACCAGAACCAGAACCAGGAAGGAAACCCACCAGAACCAGAAAGGAAAACCACCAGAACCAGGAAGGAAAACCACCTGAACCAGGAAAGATAAACCACCAGAACCAGGAAGGAAAACCACCAGAACCAGGACCAGGAAGGAAAACCACCAGGACCAGGAAGGAAAACCACCAGAACCAGAACCAGGAATGAAAACCACCAGAACCAGAACCAGGAAGGAAACCCACCAGAACCAGGACCAGGAAGGAAAACCCCCAGAACCAGGAAGGAAAACCACCAGAACCAGGACCAGGAAGGAAAACCACCAGAACCAGGACCAGGAAGGAAAACCACCAGAACCACGACCAGGAAGGAAAACCACCAGAACCAGGACCAGGAAAGAAAACCACCAGAACCAGGAAGGAAAACCACCAGAACCAGGCCCAGGAAGGAAAACCACCAGAACCAGGACCAGGAAGGAAAACCACCAGAACCAGGAAGGAAAACCACCAGAACCAGAACCAGGAAGGAAAACCACCAGAACCAGGACCAGGAAGGAAAACCACCAGAACCAGGAAGGAAAACCACCAGAACCAGAACCAGGAAGGAAAACCACCAGAACCAGAACCAGGAAGGAAAACAACCAGGACCAGGAAGGAAAACCCCCAGAACCAGGAAGGAAAACCACCAGAACCAGGAAGGAAAAACCACCAGAACCAGGAAGGAAAACCACCAGAACCAGGACCAGGAAGGAAAACCACCAGAACCAGAACCAGGAAGGAAAACCACCAGAACCAGGACCAGGAAGGAAAACCACCACACCAGAACCAGGAAGGAAAACCACCAGAACCAGGACCAGGAAAGAAAAACCACCAGAACCAGGACCAGGAAAGAAAAACCACCAGAACCAGAACCAGGAAAGAAAAACCACCAGAACCAGAACCAGGAAGGAAACCCACCAGAACCAGAACCAGGAAGGAAAACCACCAGAACCAGAACCAGGAAGGAAAACCACCAGAACCAGAACCAGGAAGGAAAACCACCTGAAAAAGAACCAGGAAGGAAAACAACCAGAACCAGGACCAGGAAGGAAAACCACCAGAACCAGGACCAGGAAGGAAAACCACCAGAACCAGGACCAGGAAGGAAAACCACCAGAACCAGGAAGGAAAACCACCAGAACCAGGACCAGGAAGGAAAACCACCAGAACCATGACCAGGAAAGAAAAACCACCAGAACCAGGACCAGGAAAGAAAAACCACCAGAACCAGAACCAGGAAAGAAAAACCACCAGAACCAGAACCAGGAAGGAAACCCACCAGAACCAGAACCAGGAAGGAAACCCACCAGAACCAGGAAGGAAAACCACCTGAACCAGGAAAGATAAACCACCAGAACCAGGACCAGGAAGGAAAACCACCAGGACCAGGAAGGAAAACCCCCAAAACCAGGAAGGAAAACCACCAGAACCAGAACCAGGAATGAAAACCACCAGAACCAGGACCAGGAAGGAAAACCACCAGAACCAGGACCAGGATGGAAAACCACCAGAACCAGGACCAGGAAAGAAAAACCACCAGAACCAGAACCAGGAAAGAAAAACCACCAGAACCAGAACCAGGAAGGAAACCCACCAGAACCAGAACCAGGAAGGAAAACCACCAGAACCAGGACCAGGAAGGAAAACCACCAGAACCAGGACCAGGATGGAAAACCACCAGAACCAGGACCAGGATGGAAAACCACCAGAACCAGGACCAGGAAAGAAAAACCACCAGAACCAGAACCAGGAAAGGAAAAACCACCAGAACCAGAACCAGGATGGAAACCCACCAGAACCAGAACCAGGAAGGAAACCCACCAGAACCAGAAAGGAAAACCACCAGAACCAGAACCAGGAAGGAAAACCACCAGAACCAGGAAGGAAAACCAATAGAACCAGGAAGGAAAACCACCAGAACCAGAACCACGAAGGAAAACCAGCAGAACCAGGATCAGGAAGGAAAACCACCAGAACCAGGAAGGAAAACCACCAGAACCAGAACCAGGAAGGAAAACCACCAGCACCAGGACCAGGAAGGAAAACCACCAGAACCAGAACCAGGAAGGAAACCCACCAGAACCAGAACCAGGAAGGAAACCCACCAGAACCAGAAAGGAAAACCACCAGAACCAGAACCAGGAAGGAAAACCACCTGAACCAGGAAAGATAAACCACCAGAACCAGGAATGAAAACCACCAGAACCAGAACCAGGAAGGAAACCCACCAGAACCAGGACCAGGAAGGAAAACCCCTAGAACCAGGAAGGAAAACCACCAGAACCAGAACCAGGAAGGAAACCCACCAGAACCAGAAAGGAAAACCACCAGAACCAGAACCAGGAAGGAAAACCACCTGAACCAGGAAAGATAAACCACCAGAACCAGGAAGGAAAACCACCAGAACCAGGACCAGGAAGGAAAACCACCAGGACCAGGAAGGAAAACCCCCAAAACCAGGAAGGAAAACCACCAGAACCAGAACCAGGAATGAAAACCACCAGAACCAGAACCAGGAAGGAAACCCACCAGAACCAGGACCAGGAAGGAAAACCCCCAGAACCAGGAAGGAAAACCACCAGAACCAGGACCAGGAAGGAAAACCACCAGAACCAGGACCAGGAAGGAAAACCATCAGAACCACGACCAGGAAGGAAAACCACCAGAACCAGGACCAGGAAAGAAAACCACCAGAACCAGGAAGGAAAACCACCAGAACCAGGCCCAGGAAGGAAAACCACCAGAACCAGGACCAGGAAGGAAAACCACCAGAACCAGGAAGGAAAACCACCAGAACCAGAACCAGGAAGGAAAACCACCAGAACCAGAACCAGGAAGGAAAACCACCAGAACCAGGACCAGGAAGGAAAACCACCAGAACCAGAACCAGGAAGGAAAACCACCAGAACCAGAACCAGGAAGGAAAACCACCAGAACCAGAACCAGGAAGGAAAACCACCAGAACCAGAACCAGGAAGGAAAACCACCAGGACCAGGAAGGAAAACCCCCAGAACCAGGAAGGAAAACCACCAGAACCAGGAAGGAAAACCACCACACCAGAACCAGGAAGGAAAACCACCAGAACCAGGACCAGGAAAGAAAAACCACCAGAACCAGGACCAGGAAAGAAAAACCACCAGAACCAGAACCAGGAAAGAAAAACCACCAGAACCAGAACCAGGAAGGAAACCCACCAGAACCAGAACCAGGAAGGAAAACCACCAGAACCAGAACCAGGAAGGAAAACCACCAGAACCAGAACCAGGAAGGAAAACCACCTGAAAAAGAACCAGGAAGGAAAACAACCAGAACCAGGACCAGGAAGGAAAACCACCAGAACCAGGACCAGGAAGGAAAACCACCAGAACCAGGACCAGGAAGGAAAACCACCAGAACCAGGAAGGAAAACCACCAGAACCAGGACCAGGAAGGAAAACCACCAGAACCATGACCAGGAAAGAAAAACCACCAGAACCAGGACCAGGAAAGAAAAACCACCAGAACCAGAACCAGGAAAGAAAAACCACCAGAACCAGAACCAGGAAGGAAACCCACCAGAACCAGAACCAGGAAGGAAACCCACCAGAACCAGGAAGGAAAACCACCTGAACCAGGAAAGATAAACCACCAGAACCAGGACCAGGAAGGAAAACCACCAGGACCAGGAAGGAAAACCCCCAAAACCAGGAAGGAAAACCACCAGAACCAGAACCAGGAATGAAAACCACCAGAACCAGGACCAGGAAGGAAAACCACCAGAACCAGGACCAGGATGGAAAACCACCAGAACCAGGACCAGGAAAGAAAAACCACCAGAACCAGAACCAGGAAAGAAAAACCACCAGAACCAGAACCAGGAAGGAAACCCACCAGAACCAGAACCAGGAAGGAAAACCACCAGAACCAGGACCAGGAAGGAAAACCACCAGAACCAGGACCAGGATGGAAAACCACCAGAACCAGGACCAGGATGGAAAACCACCAGAACCAGGACCAGGAAAGAAAAACCACCAGAACCAGAACCAGGAAAGGAAAAACCACCAGAACCAGAACCAGGATGGAAACCCACCAGAACCAGAACCAGGAAGGAAACCCACCAGAACCAGAAAGGAAAACCACCAGAACCAGAACCAGGAAGGAAAACCACCAGAACCAGGAAGGAAAACCAATAGAACCAGGAAGGAAAACCACCAGAACCAGAACCACGAAGGAAAACCAGCAGAACCAGGATCAGGAAGGAAAACCACCAGAACCAGGAAGGAAAACCACCAGAACCAGAACCAGGAAGGAAAACCACCAGCACCAGGACCAGGAAGGAAAACCACCAGAACCAGAACCAGGAAGGAAACCCACCAGAACCAGAACCAGGAAGGAAACCCACCAGAACCAGAAAGGAAAACCACCAGAACCAGAACCAGGAAGGAAAACCACCTGAACCAGGAAAGATAAACCACCAGAACCAGGAATGAAAACCACCAGAACCAGAACCAGGAAGGAAACCCACCAGAACCAGGACCAGGAAGGAAAACCCCTAGAACCAGGAAGGAAAACCACCAGAACCAGAACCAGGAAGGAAACCCACCAGAACCAGAAAGGAAAACCACCAGAACCAGAACCAGGAAGGAAAACCACCTGAACCAGGAAAGATAAACCACCAGAACCAGGAAGGAAAACCACCAGAACCAGGACCAGGAAGGAAAACCACCAGGACCAGGAAGGAAAACCCCCAAAACCAGGAAGGAAAACCACCAGAACCAGAACCAGGAATGAAAACCACCAGAACCAGAACCAGGAAGGAAACCCACCAGAACCAGGACCAGGAAGGAAAACCCCCAGAACCAGGAAGGAAAACCACCAGAACCAGGACCAGGAAGGAAAACCACCAGAACCAGGACCAGGAAGGAAAACCATCAGAACCACGACCAGGAAGGAAAACCACCAGAACCAGGACCAGGAAAGAAAACCACCAGAACCAGGAAGGAAAACCACCAGAACCAGGCCCAGGAAGGAAAACCACCAGAACCAGGACCAGGAAGGAAAACCACCAGAACCAGGAAGGAAAACCACCAGAACCAGAACCAGGAAGGAAAACCACCAGAACCAGAACCAGGAAGGAAAACCACCAGAACCAGGACCAGGAAGGAAAACCACCAGAACCAGAACCAGGAAGGAAAACCACCAGAACCAGAACCAGGAAGGAAAACCACCAGAACCAGAACCAGGAAGGAAAACCACCAGGACCAGGAAGGAAAACCCCCAGAACCAGGAAGGAAAACCACCAGAACCAGGAAGGAAAAACCACCAGAACCAGGAAGGAAAACCACCAGAACCAGGACCAGGAAGGAAAACCACCAGAACCAGAACCAGGAAGGAAAACCACCAGAACCAGGACCAGGAAGGACAACCACCAGAACCAGAACCAGGAAGGAAAACCACCAGAACCAGGACCAGGAAAGAAAAACCACCAGAACCAGGACCAGGAAGGGGAACCACCAGAACCAGGAAGGAAAACCACCAGAACCAGAACCAGGAAGGAAAACCACCAGAACCAGAACCAGGAAGGAAAACCACCAGAACCAGGAAGGAAAACCACCAGAACCAGAACCAGGAAGGAAAACAACCAGGACCAGGAAGGAAAACCCCCAGAACCAGGAAGGAAAACCACCAGAACCAGGAAGGAAAAACCACCAGAACCAGGAAGGAAAACCACCAGAACCAGGACCAGGAAGGAAAACCACCAGAACCAGAACCAGGAAGGAAAACCACCAGAACCAGGACCAGGAAGGAAAACCACCAGAACCAGAACCAGGAAGGAAAACCACCAGAACCAGGACCAGGAAAGAAAAACCACCAGAACCAGGACCAGGAAAGAAAAACCACCAGAACCAGAACCAGGAAAGAAAAACCACCAGAACCAGAACCAGGAAGGAAACCCACCAGAACCAGAACCAGGAAGGAAAACCACCAGAACCAGAACCAGGAAGGAAAACCACCTGAAAAAGAACCAGGAAGGAAAACCACCAGAACCAGGACCAGGAAGGAAAACCACCAGAACCAGAACCAGGAAGGAAAACCACCAGAACCAGGACCAGGAAAGAAAAACCACCAGAACCAGGACCAGGAAAGAAAAACCACCAGAACCAGAACCAGGAAAGAAAAACCACCAGAACCAGAACCAGGAAGGAAACCCACCAGAACCAGAACCAGGAAGGAAACCCACCAGAACCAGAACCAGGAAGGAAACCCACCAGAACCAGAACCAGGAAGGAAAACCACCAGAACCAGAACCAGGAAGGAAAACCACCAGAACCAGGACCAGGAAGGAAAACCACCAGAACCAGGACCAGGAAGGAAAACCACCAGAACCAGAACCAGGAAGGAAACCCACCAGAACCAGAACCAGGAAGGAAACCCACCAGAACCAGCACCAGGAAAGAAAAACCACCAGAACCAGGACCAGGAAAGAAAAACCACCAGAACCAGAACCAGAACCAGGAAGGAAACCCACCAGAACCAGGAAGGAAACCCACCAGAACCAGGAAGGAAAACCCCCGGAACCAGGAATGAAAACCCGCAGAACCAGTACCAGGAAGGAAAACCACCAGAACCAGGACCAGGAAGTAAAACCACCAGAACCAGGAAGGAAAACCACCAGAACCAGAACCAGGAAGGAAAACCACCAGAACCAGAACCAGGAAGGAAAAACACCTGAAAAAGAACCAGGAAGGAAAACCACCTGAAACAGAACCAGGAAGGAAAACCACCAGAACCAGAACCAGGAAGGAAAACCACCAGAACCAGGAAGGAAAACCCCCAGAACCAGAACCAGGAAGGAAAACCCCCAGAACCAGAACCAGGAAGGAAAACCACCAGAACCAGGACCAGGAAGGAAAACCACCAGAACCAGGACCAGGAAGGAAAACCACCAGAACCAGGACCAGAAAGGAAAACCACCAGAACCAGGACTAGGAAGGAAAACCACCAGAACCAGGACCAGGAAAGAAAAACCACCAGAACCAGGACCGGGAAAGAAAAACCACCAGAACCAGAACCAGGAAGGAAACCCACCAGAACCAGAACCAGGAAGGAAACCCACCAGAACCAGAACCAGGAAGGAAACCCACCAGAACCAGAACCAGGAAGGAAACCCACCAGAACCAGGACCAGGAAAGAAAAACCACCAGAACCAGGACCAGGAAAGAAAAACCACCAGAACCAGAACCAGGAGAGAAACCCACCAGAACAAGAACCAGGAAGGAAACCCACCAGAACCAGGAAGGAAAACCACCAGAACCAGAACCAGGAAGGAAAACCACCAGAACCAGAACCAGGAAGGAAAACCACCAGAACCAGGATCAGGAAGGAAAACCACCAGAACCAGGATCAGGAAGGAAAACCACCAGAACCAGGACCAGGAAGGAAAACCACCAGAACCAGAACCAGGAAGGAAAACCACCAGAACCAGAACCAGGAAGGAAAACCACCAGCACCAGGACCAGGAAGGAAAACCACCAGAACCAGAACCAGGAAGGAAAACCACCTGAACATGGAAAGATAAACCACCAGAACCAGGAAGGAAAACCACCAGAACCAGGACCAGGAAGGAAAACCACCAGAACCAGGACCAGGAAGGAAAACCCCCAAAACCAGGAAGGAAAACCACCAGAACCAGAACCAGGAATGAAAACCACCAGAACCAGAACCAGGAAGGAAACCCACCAGAACCAGAACCAGGAAGGAAAACCTCCAGAACCAGGACCAGGAAGGAAAACCACCAGAACCAGGACCAGGAAGGAAAACCACCAGAACCAGAACCAGGAAGGAAAACCACCAGCACCAGGACCAGGAAGGAAAACCACCAGAACCAGGAAGGAAAACCACCAGAACCAGAACCAGGAAAGATAAACCACCAGAACCAGGAAGGAAAACCACCAGAACCAGGACCAGGAAGGAAAACCACCAGAACCAGGACCAGGAAGGAAAACCCCCAAAACCAGGAAGGAAAACCACCAGAACCAGAACCAGGAATGAAAACCACCAGAACCAGAACCAGGAAGGAAACCCACCAGAACCAGGAAGGAAAACCACCAGAACCAGGACCAGGAAGGAAAACCACCAGAACCAGGAAGGAAAACCCGCAGAACCAGGACCAGGAAGGAAAACCACCAGAACCAGGAAGGAAAACCACCAGAACTAGGAAGAAAAACCACCTGAACCAGAACCCGGAAGGAAAACCACCAGAAACAGAACCAGGAAGGAAAACCACCAGAACCAGGACCAGGAAGGAAAACCACCGGAACCAGAACCAGGAAGGAAAACCACCAGAACCAGGACCAGGAAGGAAAACCACCAGAACCAGGACCAGGAAAGAAAAACCACCAGAACCAGGACCAGGAAAGAAAAACCACCAGAACCAGAACCAGGAAGGAAACCCACCAGAACCAGAACCAGGAAGGAAACCCACCAGAACCAGAACCAGGAAGGAAACCCACCAGAACCAGAACCAGGAAGGAAACCCACCAGAACCAGGACCAGGAAGGAAAACCACCAGAACCAGGACCAGGAAAGAAAAACCACCAGAACCAGGACCAGGAAAGAAAAACCACCAGAACCAGAACCAGGAAGGAAACCCACCAGAACCAGAACCAGGAAGGAAACCCACCAGAACCAGGAAGGAAAACCACCAGAACCAGAACCAGGAAGGAAAACCACCTGAACCAGGAAAGATAAACCACCAGAACCAGGAAGGAAAACCACCAGAACCAGGACCAGGAAGGAAAACCACCAGAACCAGAACCAGGAAGGAAAACCACCAGAACCAGGACCAGGAAGGAAAACCACCAGAACCAGAACCAGGAAGGAAAACCACCAGAACCAGGACCAGGAAAGAAAAACCACCAGAACCAGGACCAGGAAAGAAAAACCACCAGAACCAGAACCAGGAAAGAAAAACCACCAGAACCAGAACCAGGAAGGAAACCCACCAGAACCAGAACCAGGAAGGAAAACCACCAGAACCAGAACCAGGAAGGAAAACCACCTGAAAAAGAACCAGGAAGGAAAACCACCAGAACCAGGACCAGGAAGGAAAACCACCAGAACCAGAACCAGGAAGGAAAACCACCAGAACCAGGACCAGGAAAGAAAAACCACCAGAACCAGGACCAGGAAAGAAAAACCACCAGAACCAGAACCAGGAAAGAAAAACCACCAGAACCAGAACCAGGAAGGAAACCCACCAGAACCAGAACCAGGAAGGAAACCCACCAGAACCAGAACCAGGAAGGAAACCCACCAGAACCAGAACCAGGAAGGAAAACCACCAGAACCAGAACCAGGAAGGAAAACCACCAGAACCAGGACCAGGAAGGAAAACCACCAGAACCAGGACCAGGAAGGAAAACCACCAGAACCAGAACCATGAAGGAAACCCACCAGAACCAGAACCAGGAAGGAAACCCACCAGAACCAGCACCAGGAAAGAAAAACCACCAGAACCAGGACCAGGAAAGAAAAACCACCAGAACCAGAACCAGAACCAGGAAGGAAACCCACCAGAACCAGGAAGGAAACCCACCAGAACCAGGAAGGAAAACCCCCGGAACCAGGAATGAAAACCCGCAGAACCAGTACCAGGAAGGAAAACCACCAGAACCAGGACCAGGAAGTAAAACCACCAGAACCAGGAAGGAAAACCACCAGAACCAGAACCAGGAAGGAAAACCACCAGAACCAGAACCAGGAAGGAAAAACACCTGAAAAAGAACCAGGAAGGAAAACCACCTGAAACAGAACCAGGAAGGAAAACCACCAGAACCAGAACCAGGAAGGAAAACCACCAGAACCAGGAAGGAAAACCCCCAGAACCAGAACCAGGAAGGAAAACCCCCAGAACCAGAACCAGGAAGGAAAACCACCAGAACCAGGACCAGGAAGGAAAACCACCAGAACCAGGACCAGGAAGGAAAACCACCAGAACCAGGACCAGAAAGGAAAACCACCAGAACCAGGACTAGGAAGGAAAACCACCAGAACCAGGACCAGGAAAGAAAAACCACCAGAACCAGGACCGGGAAAGAAAAACCACCAGAACCAGAACCAGGAAGGAAACCCACCAGAACCAGAACCAGGAAGGAAACCCACCAGAACCAGAACCAGGAAGGAAACCCACCAGAACCAGGACCAGGAAAGAAAAACCACCAGAACCAGGACCAGGAAAGAAAAACCACCAGAACCAGAACCAGGAGAGAAACCCACCAGAACAAGAACCAGGAAGGAAACCCACCAGAACCAGGAAGGAAAACCACCAGAACCAGAACCAGGAAGGAAAACCACCAGAACCAGAACCAGGAAGGAAAACCACCAGAACCAGGATCAGGAAGGAAAACCACCAGAACCAGGATCAGGAAGGAAAACCACCAGAACCAGGACCAGGAAGGAAAACCACCAGAACCAGAACCAGGAAGGAAAACCACCAGAACCAGAACCAGGAAGGAAAACCACCAGCACCAGGACCAGGAAGGAAAACCACCAGAACCAGAACCAGGAAGGAAAACCACCTGAACATGGAAAGATAAACCACCAGAACCAGGAAGGAAAACCACCAGAACCAGGACCAGGAAGGAAAACCACCAGAACCAGGACCAGGAAGGAAAACCCCCAAAACCAGGAAGGAAAACCACCAGAACCAGAACCAGGAATGAAAACCACCAGAACCAGAACCAGGAAGGAAACCCACCAGAACCAGAACCAGGAAGGAAAACCTCGAGAACCAGGACCAGGGAGGAAAACCACCAGAACCAGGACCAGGAAGGAAAACCACCAGAACCAGAACCAGGAAGGAAAACCACCAGCACCAGGACCAGGAAGGAAAACCACCAGAACCAGGAAGGAAAACCACCAGAACCAGAACCAGGAAAGATAAACCACCAGAACCAGGAAGGAAAACCACCAGAACCAGGACCAGGAAGGAAAACCACCAGAACCAGGACCAGGAAGGAAAACCCCCAAAACCAGGAAGGAAAACCACCAGAACCAGAACCAGGAATGAAAACCACCAGAACCAGAACCAGGAAGGAAACCCACCAGAACCAGGAAGGAAAACCACCAGAACCAGGACCAGGAAGGAAAACCACCAGAACCAGGAAGGAAAACCCGCAGAACCAGGACCAGGAAGGAAAACCACCAGAACCAGGAAGGAAAACCACCAGAACTAGGAAGAAAAACCACCTGAACCAGAACCCGGAAGGAAAACCACCAGAAACAGAACCAGGAAGGAAAACCACCAGAACCAGGACCAGGAAGGAAAACCACCGGAACCAGAACCAGGAAGGAAAACCACCAGAACCAGGACCAGGAAGGAAAACCACCAGAACCAGGACCAGGAAAGAAAAACCACCAGAACCAGGACCAGGAAAGAAAAACCACCAGAACCAGAACCAGGAAGGAAACCCACCAGAACCAGAACCAGGAAGGAAACCCACCAGAACCAGAACCAGGAAGGAAACCCACCAGAACCAGAACCAGGAAGGAAACCCACCAGAACCAGGACCAGGAAGGAAAACCACCAGAACCAGGACCAGGAAAGAAAAACCACCAGAACCAGGACCAGGAAAGAAAAACCACCAGAACCAGAACCAGGAAGGAAACCCACCAGAACCAGAACCAGGAAGGAAACCCACCAGAACCAGGAAGGAAAACCACCAGAACCAGAACCAGGAAGGAAAACCACCAGAACCAGAACCAGGAAGGAAAACCACCTGAACCAGGAAAGATAAACCACCAGAACCAGGAAGGGAAACCACCAGAACAAGGACCAGGAAGGAAAACCACCAGAACCAGGACCAGGAAGGAAAACCCCCAAAACCAGGAAGGAAAACCACCAGAACCAGAACCAGGAATGAAAACCACCAGAACCAGAACCAGGAAGGAAACCCACCAGAACCAGAACCAGGAAGGAAAACCACCAGAACCAGGACCAGGAAGGAAAACCACCAGAACCAGAACCAGGAAGGAAAACCACCAGAACCAGAACCAGGAAGGAAAACCACCAGCACCTGGACCAGGAAGGAAAACCACCAGAACCAGGAAGGAAAACCACCAGAACCAGAACCAGGAAAGATAAACCACCAGAACCAGGAAGGAAAACCACCAGAACCAGGACCAGGAAGGAAAACCACCAGAACCAGAACCAGGAATGAAAACCACCAGAACCAGAACCAGGAAGGAAACCCACCATAACCAGGAAGGAAAACCACCAGAACCAGGACCAGGAAGGAAAACCACCAGAACCAGGAAGGAAAACCCGCAGAACCAGGACCAGGAAGGAAAACCACCAGAACCAGGAAGGAAAACCACCAGAACTAGGAAGAAAAACCACCAGAACCAGGACCAGGAAGGAAAACCACCAGAACCAGAACCAGGAAGGAAAACCACCAGAAACAGAACCAGGAAGGAAAACCACCAGAACCAGGACCAGGAAGGAAAACCACCGGAACCAGAACCAGGAAGGAAAACCACCAGAACCAGGAAAGAAACCCACCAGAACCAGGAAGGAAAACCACCAGAACCAGAACCAGGAAGGAAAACCACCAGAACCAGGAAGGAAAACCACCAGAACCAGGAAGGAAAACCACCAGAACAAGGAAGAAAAACCACCAGAACCAGGACCAGGAAGGAAAACCACCTGAACCAGAACCCGGAAGGAAAACCACCAGAAACAGAACCAGGAAGGAAAACCACCAGAACCAGGACCAGGAAGGAAAACCACCGGAACCAGAACCAGGAAGGAAAACCACCAGAACCAGGACCAGGAAGGAAAACCACCAGAACCAGGACCAGGAAAGAAAAACCACCAGAACCAGGACCAGGAAAGAAAAACCACCAGAACCAGAACCAGGAAGGAAACCCACCAGAACCAGAACCAGGAAGGAAACCCACCAGAACCAGAACCAGGAAGGAAACCCACCAGAACCAGAACCAGGAAGGAAACCCACCAGAACCAGGACCAGGAAGGAAAACCACCAGAACCAGGACCAGGAAAGAAAAACCACCAGAACCAGGACCAGGAAAGAAAAACCACCAGAACCAGAACCAGGAAGGAAACCCACCAGAACCAGAACCAGGAAGGAAACCCACCAGAACCAGGAAGGAAAACCACCAGAACCAGAACCAGGAAGGAAAACCACCAGAACCAGAACCAGGAAGGAAAACCACCTGAACCAGGAAAGATAAACCACCAGAACCAGGAAGGGAAACCACCAGAACAAGGACCAGGAAGGAAAACCACCAGAACCAGGACCAGGAAGGAAAACCCCCAAAACCAGGAAGGAAAACCACCAGAACCAGAACCAGGAATGAAAACCACCAGAACCAGAACCAGGAAGGAAACCCACCAGAACCAGAACCAGGAAGGAAAACCACCAGAACCAGGACCAGGAAGGAAAACCACCAGAACCAGAACCAGGAAGGAAAACCACCAGAACCAGAACCAGGAAGGAAAACCACCAGCACCTGGACCAGGAAGGAAAACCACCAGAACCAGGAAGGAAAACCACCAGAACCAGAACCAGGAAAGATAAACCACCAGAACCAGGAAGGAAAACCACCAGAACCAGGACCAGGAAGGAAAACCACCAGAACCAGAACCAGGAATGAAAACCACCAGAACCAGAACCAGGAAGGAAACCCACCATAACCAGGAAGGAAAACCACCAGAACCAGGACCAGGAAGGAAAACCACCAGAACCAGGAAGGAAAACCCGCAGAACCAGGACCAGGAAGGAAAACCACCAGAACCAGGAAGGAAAACCACCAGAACTAGGAAGAAAAACCACCAGAACCAGGACCAGGAAGGAAAACCACCAGAACCAGAACCAGGAAGGAAAACCACCAGAAACAGAACCAGGAAGGAAAACCACCAGAACCAGGACCAGGAAGGAAAACCACCGGAACCAGAACCAGGAAGGAAAACCACCAGAACCAGGAAAGAAACCCACCAGAACCAGGAAGGAAAACCACCAGAACCAGAACCAGGAAGGAAAACCACCAGAACCAGGAAGGAAAACCACCAGAAACAGAACCAGGAAGGAAAACCACCAGAACCAGAACCAGGAAGGAAAACCACCAGAACCAGGAAGGAAAACCACCAGAACCAGAACCAGGAAGGAAAACCACCAGAACCAGAACCAGGAAGGAAAACCACCAGAAACAGAGCCAGGCAGGAAAACCACCAGAACCAGGACCAGGAAGGAAAACCACCAGGACCAGGAAGGAAAACCACCAGAACCAGGAAGGAATACCACCAGAACCAGAGCCAGGAAGGAAAACCACCAGAACGAGAGCCAGGCAGGAAAACCACCACGGCCAGGACCAGGAAGAAAAACCACCAGAACCAGAACCAGGAAGGAAAACCACCAGAAACAGAGCCAGGCAGGAAAACCACCAGAACCAGGACCAGGAAGGAAAACCACCAGAACCAGGAAGGAAAACCACCAGAACCAGGAAGGAAAACCACCAGAACAAGGAAGAAAAACCACCAGAACCAGGACCAGGAAGGAAAACCACCTGAACCAGGACCAGGAAGGAAAACCACCAGAAACAGAACCAGGAAGGAAAACCACCAGAACCAGGACCAGGAAGGAAAACCACCAGAACCAGAACCAGGAAGGAAAACCACCAGAACCAGGAAAGAAACCCACCAGAACCAGGAAGGAAAACCACCAGAACCAGAACCAGGAAGGAAAACCACCAGAAACAGAACCAGGAAGGAAAACCACCAGAAACAGAACCAGGAAGGAAAACCACCAGAACCAGAACCAGGAAGGAAAACCACCAGAACCAGGAAGGAAAACCACCAGAACCAGAACCAGGAAGGAAAACCACCAGAAACAGAGCCAGGCAGGAAAACCACCAGAACCAGGACCAGGAAGGAAAACCACCAGGACCAGGAAGGAAAACCACCAGAACCAGGAAGGAAAACCACCAGAACCAGAACCAGGAAGGAAAACCACCAGAAGTAGGAAGAAAAACCACAAGAACCAGGACCAGGGAGGAAAACCACCAGAACCAGAACCAGGAAGGAAAACCACCAGAAACAGAACCAGGAAGGAAAACCACCAGAACCAGAACCAGGAAGGAAAACCACCAGAACCAGGAAGGAAAACCACCAGAACCAGAACCAGGAAGGAAAACCACCAGAACCAGGAAGGAAAACCACCAGAACCAGAACCAGGAAGGAAAACCACCAGAACCAGGAAGGAAAACCACCAGAACCAGAACCAGGAAGGGAAACCACCAGAACCAGAACCAGGAAGGAAAACCACCAGAACCAGAACCAGGAAGGACAACCACCAGCACCAGGACCAGGAAGGAAAACCACCAGAACCAGGAAGGAAAACCACCAGAACCAGGAAGGAAAACCACCAGAACCAGGACCAGGAAGGAAAACCACCAGAACCAGAACCAGGAAGGAAAACCACCAGAACCAGGAAAGAAACCCACCAGAACCAGGAAGGAAAACCACCAGAACCAGAACCAGGAAGGAAAACCACCAGAACCAGGAAGGAAAACCACCAGAACCAGAACCAGGAAGGAAAACCACCAGAAACAGAACCAGGAAGGAAAACCACCAGAAACAGAACCAGGAAGGAAAACCACCAGAACCAGAACGAGGAAGGAAAACCACCAGAACCAGGAAGGAAAACCACCAGAACCAGAACCAGGAAGGAAAACCACCAGAAACAGAGCCAGGCAGGAAAACCACCAGAACCAGGACCAGGAAGGAAAACCACCAGGACCAGGAAGGAAAACCACCAGAACCAGAACCAGGAAGGAAAACCACCAGAAGTAGGAAGAAAAACCACAAGAACCAGGACCAGGAAGGAAAACCACCAGAACCAGAACCAGGAAGGAAAACCACCAGTAACAGAACCAGGAAGGAAAACCACCAGAACCAGAACCAGGAAGGAAAACCACCAGAACCAGGAAGGAAAACCACCAGAACCAGAACCAGGAAGGAAAACCACCAGAACCAGGAAGGAAAACCACCAGAACCAGAACCAGGAAGTAAAACCACCAGAACCAGGAAGGAAAACCACCAGAACCTGAACCAGGAAGGGAAACCACCAGAACCAGAACCAGGAAGGAAAACCACCAGAACCAGGACCAGGAAGGAAAACCACCAGAACCAGGAAGGAAAACCACCAGAACCAGGAAGGAAAACCACCAGAACCAGGACCAGGAAGGAAAAGCACCAGAACCAGAACCAGGAAGGAAAACCACCAGAACCAGGACCAGGAAAGAAAAACCACCAGAACCAGAACCAGGAAGGAAACCCACCAGAACCAGAACCAGGAAGGAAACCCACCAGAACCAGAACCAGGAAGGAAACCCACCAGAACCAGAACCAGGAAGGAAACCCACCAGAACCAGGACCAGGAAGGAAAACCACCAGAACCAGGACCAGGAAAGAAAAACCACCAGAACCAGGACCAGGAAAGAAAAACCACCAGAACCAGAACCAGGAAGGAAACCCACCAGAACCAGAACCAGGAAGGAAACCCACCAGAACCAGGAAGGAAAACCACCAGAACCAGAACCAGGAAGGAAAACCACCAGAACCAGAACCAGGAAGGAAAACCACCTGAACCAGGAAAGATAAACCACCAGAACCAGGAAGGGAAACCACCAGAACAAGGACCAGGAAGGAAAACCACCAGAACCAGGACCAGGAAGGAAAACCCCCAAAACCAGGAAGGAAAACCACCAGAACCAGAACCAGGAATGAAAACCACCAGAACCAGAACCAGGAAGGAAACCCACCAGAACCAGAACCAGGAAGGAAAACCACCAGAACCAGGACCAGGAAGGAAAACCACCAGAACCAGAACCAGGAAGGAAAACCACCAGAACCAGAACCAGGAAGGAAAACCACCAGCACCTGGACCAGGAAGGAAAACCACCAGAACCAGGAAGGAAAACCACCAGAACCAGAACCAGGAAAGATAAACCACCAGAACCAGGAAGGAAAACCACCAGAACCAGGACCAGGAAGGAAAACCACCAGAACCAGAACCAGGAATGAAAACCACCAGAACCAGAACCAGGAAGGAAACCCACCATAACCAGGAAGGAAAACCACCAGAACCAGGACCAGGAAGGAAAACCACCAGAACCAGGAAGGAAAACCCGCAGAACCAGGACCAGGAAGGAAAACCACCAGAACCAGGAAGGAAAACCACCAGAACTAGGAAGAAAAACCACCAGAACCAGGACCAGGAAGGAAAACCACCAGAACCAGAACCAGGAAGGAAAACCACCAGAAACAGAACCAGGAAGGAAAACCACCAGAACCAGGACCAGGAAGGAAAACCACCGGAACCAGAACCAGGAAGGAAAACCACCAGAACCAGGAAAGAAACCCACCAGAACCAGGAAGGAAAACCACCAGAACCAGAACCAGGAAGGAAAACCACCAGAACCAGGAAGGAAAACCACCAGAAACAGAACCAGGAAGGAAAACCACCAGAACCAGAACCAGGAAGGAAAACCACCAGAACCAGGAAGGAAAACCACCAGAACCAGAACCAGGAAGGAAAACCACCAGAACCAGAACCAGGAAGGAAAACCACCAGAAACAGAGCCAGGCAGGAAAACCACCAGAACCAGGACCAGGAAGGAAAACCACCAGGACCAGGAAGGAAAACCACCAGAACCAGGAAGGAATACCACCAGAACCAGAGCCAGGAAGGAAAACCACCAGAACGAGAGCCAGGCAGGAAAACCACCACGGCCAGGACCAGGAAGAAAAACCACCAGAACCAGAACCAGGAAGGAAAACCACCAGAAACAGAGCCAGGCAGGAAAACCACCAGAACCAGGACCAGGAAGGAAAACCACCAGAACCAGGAAGGAAAACCACCAGAACCAGGAAGGAAAACCACCAGAACAAGGAAGAAAAACCACCAGAACCAGGACCAGGAAGGAAAACCACCTGAACCAGGACCAGGAAGGAAAACCACCAGAAACAGAACCAGGAAGGAAAACCACCAGAACCAGGACCAGGAAGGAAAACCACCAGAACCAGAACCAGGAAGGAAAACCACCAGAACCAGGAAAGAAACCCACCAGAACCAGGAAGGAAAACCACCAGAACCAGGAAGGAAAACCACCAGAACCAGAACCAGGAAGGAAAACCACCAGAAACAGAACCAGGAAGGAAAACCACCAGAAACAGAACCAGGAAGGAAAACCACCAGAACCAGAACCAGGAAGGAAAACCACCAGAACCAGGAAGGAAAACCACCAGAAACAGAGCCAGGCAGGAAAACCACCAGAACCAGGACCAGGAAGGAAAACCACCAGGACCAGGAAGGAAAACCACCAGAACCAGGAAGGAAAACCACCAGAACCAGAACCAGGAAGGAAAACCACCAGAAGTAGGAAGAAAAACCACAAGAACCAGGACCAGGGAGGAAAACCACCAGAACCAGAACCAGGAAGGAAAACCACCAGAAACAGAACCAGGAAGGAAAACCACCAGAACCAGAACCAGGAAGGAAAACCACCAGAACCAGGAAGGAAAACCACCAGAACCAGAACCAGGAAGGAAAACCACCAGAACCAGGAAGGAAAACCACCAGAACCAGAACCAGGAAGGAAAACCACCAGAACCAGGAAGGAAAACCACCAGAACCAGAACCAGGAAGGGAAACCACCAGAACCAGAACCAGGAAGGAAAACCACCAGAACCAGAACCAGGAAGGACAACCACCAGCACCAGGACCAGGAAGGAAAACCACCAGAACCAGGAAGGAAAACCACCAGAACCAGGAAGGAAAACCACCAGAACCAGGACCAGGAAGGAAAAGCACCAGAACCAGAACCATGAAGGAAAACCACCAGAACCAGGAAAGAAACCCACCAGAACCAGGAAGGAAAACCACCAGAAACAGAACCAGGAAGGAAAACCACCAGAACCAGGACCAGGAAGGAAAACCACCAGAACCAGAACCAGGAAGGAAAACCACCAGAACCAGGAAAGAAACCCACCAGAACCAGGAAGGAAAACCACCAGAACCAGAACCAGGAAGGAAAACCACCAGAACCAGGAAGGAAAACCACCAGAAACAGAACCAGGAAGGAAAACCACCAGAAACAGAACCAGGAAGGAAAACCACCAGAACCAGAACCAGGAAGGAAAACCACCAGAACCAGGAAGGAAAACCACCAGAACCAGAACCAGGAAGGAAAACCACCAGAAACAGAGCCAGGCAGGAAAACCACCAGAACCAGGACCAGGAAGGAAAACCACCAGAACCAGAACCAGGAAGGAAAACCATCAGAAGTAGGAAGAAAAACCACAAGAACCAGGACCAGGAAGGAAAACCACCAGAACCAGAACCAGGAAGGAAAACCACCAGTAACAGAACCAGGAAGGAAAACCACCAGAACCAGAACCAGGAAGGAAAACCACCAGAACCAGGAAGGAAAACCACCAGAACCAGAACCAGGAAGGAAAACCACCAGAACCAGGAAGGAAAACCACCAGAACCAGAACCAGGAAGTAAAACCACCAGAACCAGGAAGGAAAACCACCAGAACCTGAACCAGGAAGGGAAACCACCAGAACCAGAACCAGGAAGGAAAACCACCAGAACCAGGACCAGGAAGGAAAACCACCAGAACCAGGACCAGGAAGGAAAACCACCAGAACCAGGAAGGAAAACCACCAGAACCAGGACCAGGAAGGAAAAGCACCAGAACCAGAACCATGAAGGAAAAACCACCAGAACCAGAGCCAGGCAGGAAAACCACCACGACCAGGACCAGGAAGGAAAACCACCAGAACCAGGAAGGAAAACCACCAGACCCAGGAAAGAAAACCACCAGAAACAGAACCAGGAAGGAAAACCACCAGAACCAGAACCAGGAAGGAAAACCACCAGAAACAGAGCCAGGCAGGAAAACCACCAGAACCAGGACCAGGAAGGAAAACCACCAGAACCAGGAAGGAAAACCACCAGAACCAGAACCAGGAAGGAAAACCACCAGAACCAGGAAGGAAAACCACCAGAACCAGAACCAGGAAGGAAAACCACCAGAACCAGGAAGGAAAACAACCAGAACCAGGACCAGGAAGGAAAACCACCAGAACCAGAACCAGGAAGGAAAACCACCAGAACTAGGAAGAAAAACCACCAGAACCAGAACCAGGAAGGAAAACCACCAGAACCAGGAAGGAAAACCATCAGAACCAGAACCAGAATGGAAAACCACCAGAACCAGGAAGGAAAACCACCAGAACCAGGAAGGAAAACCTCCAGGACCAGGAAGGAAAACCACCAGAACCAGAACCAGGAAGGAAAACCACCAGAACCAGAACCAGGAAGGAAAACCACCAGAACCAGGAAGGAAAACCACCAGAACCAGAACCAGGAAGGAAAACCACCAGAACCAGGACCAGGAAGGAAAACCACCAGAACCAGGAAGGAAAACCACCAGAACCAGAACCAGGAAGTAAAAACACAAGAACCAGGAAGGAAAACCACGAGGACCAGGAAGGAAAACCACCAGAACCAGGACCAGGAAGGAAAACCACCAGAACCAGAACCTGGAAGGAAAACCACCAGAACCAGGACCAGGAAGGAAAACCACCAGGACCAGGAAGGAAAACCACCAGAACCAGGAAGGAAAACCACCAGAACCAGAACCAGGAAGGAAAACCACCAGAAGTAGGAAGAAAAACCACAAGAACCAGGACCAGGGAGGAAAACCACCAGAACCAGAACCAGGAAGGAAAACCACCAGAAACAGAACCAGGAAGGAAAACCACCAGAACCAGAACCAGGAAGGAAAACCACCAGAACCAGGAAGGAAAACCACCAGAACCAGAACCAGGAAGGAAAACCACCAGAACCAGGAAGGAAAACCACCAGAACCAGAACCAGGAAGGAAAACCACCAGAACCAGGAAGGAAAACCACCAGAACCAGAACCAGGAAGGAAAACCACCAGAACCAGAACCAGGAAGGACAACCACCAGCACCAGGACCAGGAAGGAAAACCACCAGAACCAGGAAGGAAAACCACCAGAACCAGGAAGGAAAACCACCAGAACCAGGACCAGGAAGGAAAAGCACCAGAACCAGAACCATGAAGGAAAACCACCAGAACCAGGAAAGAAACCCACCAGAACCAGGAAGGAAAACCACCAGAAACAGAACCAGGAAGGAAAACCACCAGAACCAGGACCAGGAAGGAAAACCACCAGAACCAGAACCAGGAAGGAAAACCACCAGAACCAGGAAGGAAAACCACCAGAACCAGAACCAGGAAGGAAAACCACCAGAACCAGGAAGGAAAACCACCAGAACCAGGACCAGGAAGGAAAACCACCAGAACCAGGAAGGAAAACCACCAGAACCAGAACCAGGAAGGAAAACCACCAGAACCAGGACCAGGAAGGAAAACCACCAGAACCAGGAAGGAAAACCACCAGAACCAGAACCAGGAAGTAAAAACACAAGAACCAGGAAGGAAAACCACGAGGACCAGGAAGGAAAACCACCAGAACCAGGACCAGGAAGGAAAACCACCAGAACCAGAACCAGGAAGGAAAACCACCAGAACCAGGACCAGGAAGGAAAACCACCAGGACCAGGAAGGAAAACCACCAGAACCAGGAAGGAAAACCACCAGAACCAGAACCAGGAAGGAAAACCACCAGAAGTAGGAAGAAAAACCACAAGAACCAGGACCAGGGAGGAAAACCACCAGAACCAGAACCAGGAAGGAAAACCACCAGAAACAGAACCAGGAAGGAAAACCACCAGAACCAGAACCAGGAAGGAAAACCACCAGAACCAGGAAGGAAAACCACCAGAACCAGAACCAGGAAGGAAAACCACCAGAACCAGAACCAGGAAGGAAAACCACCAGAACCAGGAAGGAAAACCACCAGAACCAGAACCAGGAAGGGAAACCACCAGAACCAGAACCAGGAAGGAAAACCACCAGAACCAGAACCAGGAAGGACAACCACCAGCACCAGGACCAGGAAGGAAAACCACCAGAACCAGGAAGGAAAACCACCAGAACCAGGAAGGAAAACCACCAGAACCAGGACCAGGAAGGAAAAGCACCAGAACCAGAACCATGAAGGAAAACCACCAGAACCAGGAAAGAAACCCACCAGAACCAGGAAGGAAAACCACCAGAAACAGAACCAGGAAGGAAAACCACCAGAACCAGGACCAGGAAGGAAAACCACCAGAACCAGAACCAGGAAGGAAAACCACCAGAACCAGGAAGGAAAACCACCAGAACCAGAACCAGGAAGGAAAACCACCAGAACCAGGAAGGAAAACCACCAGAACCAGGACCAGGAAGGAAAACCACCAGAACCAGAACCAGGAAGGAAAACCACCAGAACTAGGAAGAAAAACCACCAGAACCAGAACCAGGAAGGAAAACCACCAGAACCAGGAAGGAAAACCATCAGAACCAGAACCAGAATGGAAAACCACCAGAACCAGGAAGGAAAACCACCAGAACCAGGAAGGAAAACCTCCAGGACCAGGAAGGAAAACCACCAGAACCAGAACCAGGAAGGAAAACCACCAGAACCAGAACCAGGAAGGAAAACCACCAGAACCAGGAAGGAAAACCACCAGAACCAGAACCAGGAAGGAAAACCACCAGAACCAGGACCAGGAAGGAAAACCACCAGAACCAGGAAGGAAAACCACCAGAACCAGAACCAGGAAGTAAAAACACAAGAACCAGGAAGGAAAACCACGAGGACCAGGAAGGAAAACCACCAGAACCAGGACCAGGAAGGAAAACCACCAGAACCAGAACCAGGAAGGAAAACCACCAGAACCAGAACCAGGAAGGTAAACCACCAGAACCAGAACCAGGAAGGAAAACCACCAGAACCAGAACCAGGAAGGAAAACCTCCAGGACCAGGAAGGAAAACCACCAGAACCAGGAAGGAAAACCACCAGAACCAGGACCAGGAAGGAAAACCACCAGAACCAGGAAGGAAAACCACCAGAACCAGGACCAGGAAGGAAAACCACCAGAACCAGGAAGGAAAACCACCACAACCAGAACCAGGAAGGAAAACCACCAGAACCAGGACCAGGAAGGAAAACCACCAGAACCAGAACCAGGAAGGAAAACCACCAGAACCAGAACCAGGAAGGAAAAACACCAGAACCAGGAAGGAAAACCACGAGGACCAGGAAGGAAAACCACCAGAACCAGAACCAGGAAGGAAAACCACCAGAACCAGGAAGGTAAACCACCAGAACCAGAACCAGGAAGGAAAACCACCAGAACCAGAACCAGGAAGGAAAACCACCAGAACCAGGACCAGGAAGGAAAACCACCAGAACCAGGACCAGGAAGGAAAACCACCAGAACCAGAACCAGGAAGGAAAAACACCAGAACCAGGAAGGAAAACCACGAGGACCAGGAAGGAAAACCACCAGAACCAGGACCAGGAAGGAAAACCACCAGAACCAGAACCAGGAAGGAAAACCACCAGAACCAGGACCAGGAAGGAAAACCACCAGAACCAGGACCAGGAAGGAAAACCACCAGCACCAGGACCAGGAAGGAAAACCACCAGAACCAGGAAGGAAAACCACCAGAACCAGAACCAGGAAAGATAAACCACCAGAACCAGGAAGGAAAACCACCAGAACCAGGACCAGGAAGGAAAACCACCAGAACCAGGACCAGGAAGGAAAACCCCCAAAACCAGGAAGGAAAACCACCAGAACCAGAACCAGGAATGAAAACCACCAGAACCAGAACCAGGAAGGAAACCCACCAGAACCAGGAAGGAAAACCACCAGAACCAGGACCAGGAAGGAAAACCACCAGAACCAGGAAGGAAAACCCGCAGAACCAGGACCAGGAAGGAAAACCACCAGAACTAGGAAGAAAAACCACCAGAACCAGGACCAGGAAGGAAAACCACCTGAACCAGAACCAGGAAGGAAAACCACCAGAAACAGAACCAGGAAGGAAAACCACCAGAACCAGGACCAGGAAGGAAAACCACCAGAACCAGAACCAGGAAGGAAAACCACCAGAACCAGAACCAGGAAGGAAAACCACCAGAAACAGAACCAGGAAGGAAAACCACCAGAACCAGAACCAGGAAGGAAAACCACCAGAACCAGGAAGGAAAACCACCAGAACCAGAACCAGGAAGGAAAACCACCAGAACCAGAACCAGGAAGGAAAACCACCAGAAACAGAGCCAGGCAGGAAAACCACCAGAACCAGGACCAGGAAGGAAAACCACCAGGACCAGGAAGGAAAACCACCAGAACCAGGAAGGAAAACCACCAGAACCAGAACCAGGAAGGAAAACCACTAGAACGAGAGCCAGGCAGGAAAACCACCACGACCAGGACCAGGAAGAAAAACCACCAGAACCAGAACCAGGAAGGAAAACCACCAGAAACAGAGCCAGGCAGGAAAACCACCAGAACCAGGACCAGGAAGGAAAACCACCAGAACCAGGAAGGAAAACCACCAGAACTAGGAAGAAAAACCACCAGAACCAGGACCAGGAAGGAAAACCACCTGAACCAGAACCAGGAAGGAAAACCACCAGAAACAGAACCAGGAAGGAAAACCACCAGAACCAGGACCAGGAAGGAAAACCACCAGAACCAGAACCAGGAAGGAAAACCACCAGAACCAGAACCAGGAAGGAAAACCACCAGAACCAGGAAAGAAACCCACGAGAACCAGGAAGGAAAACCACCAGAACCAGAACCAGGAAGGAAAACCACCAGAACCAGGAAGGAAAACCACCAGAACCAGAACCAGGAAGGAAAACCACCAGAAACAGAACCAGGAAGGAAAACCACCAGAACCAGAACCAGGAAGGAAAACCACCAGAAACAGAGCCAGGCAGGAAAACCACCAGAACCAGGACCAGGAAGGAAAACCACCAGGACCAGGAAGGAAAACCACCAGAACCAGGAAGGAAAACCACCAGAACCAGAACCAGGAAGGAAAACCACCAGAACTAGGAAGAAAAACCACCAGAACCAGGACCAGGAAGGAAAACCACCAGAACCAGAACCAGGAAGGAAAACCACCAGAACCAGAACCAGGAAGGAAAACCACCAGAAACAGAACCAGGAAGGAAAACCACCAGAACCAGAACCAGGAAGGAAAACCACCAGAACCAGGAAGGAAAACCACCAGAACCAGAACCAGGAAGGAAAACCACCAGAACCAGGAAGGAAAACCATCAGAACCAGAACCAGGAAGGAAAACCACCAGAACCAGAACCAGGAAGGAAAACCACCAGAACCAGAACCAGGAAGGAAAACCACCAGAACCAGGACCAGGAAGGAAAAGCACCAGAACCAGAACCATGAAGGAAAACCACCAGAACCAGAGCCAGGCAGGAAAACCACCACGACCAGGACCAGGAAGGAAAACCACCAGAACCAGGAAGGAAAACCACCAGACCCAGGAAAGAAAACCACCAGAAACAGGACCAGGAAGGAAAACCACCAGAACCAGAACCAGGAAGGAAAACCACCAGAAACAGAGCCAGGCAGGAAAACCACCAGAACCAGGACCAGGAAGGAAAACCACCAGAACCAGGAAGGAAAACCACTAGAACCAGGAAGGAAAACCACCAGAACCAGAACCAGGAAGGAAAACCACCAGAACCAGGAAGGAAAACCACCAGAACCAGAACCAGGAAGGAAAACCACGAGAACCAGGAAGGAAAACCACCAGAACTAGGAAGAAAAACCACCAGAACCAGGACCAGGAAGGAAAACCACCAGAACCAGGACCAGGAAGGAAAACCACCAGAACCAGGAAGGAAAACCACTAGAACCAGGAAGGAAAACCACCAGAACCAGAACCAGGAAGGAAAACCACCAGAACCAGAACCAGGAAGGAAAAACACCAGAACCAGGAAGGAAAACCACGAGGACCAGGAAGGAAAACCACCAGAACCAGGACCAGGAAGGAAAACCACCAGAACCAGAACCAGGAAGGAAAACCACCAGAACCAGAACCAGGAAGGTAAACCACCAGAACCAGAACCAGGAAGGAAAACCACCAGAACCAGAACCAGGAAGGAAAACCTCCAGGACCAGGAAGGAAAACCACCAGAACCAGGAAGGAAAACCACCAGAACCAGGACCAGGAAGGAAAACCACCAGAACCAGGAAGGAAAACCACCAGAACCAGAACCAGGAAGGAAAACCACCAGAACCAGGACCAGGAAGGAAAACCACCAGAACCAGAACCAGGAAGGAAAAACACCAGAACCAGGAAGGAAAACCACGAGGACCAGGAAGGAAAACCACCAGAACCAGGACCAGGAAGGAAAACCACCAGAACCAGAACCAGGAAGGAAAACCACCAGAACCAGAACCAGGAAGGAAAACCACCAGAACCAGGAAGGAAAACCACCAGAACCAGGACCAGGAAGGAAAACCACCAGAACCAGAACCAGGAAGGAAAACCACCAGAACTAGGAAGAAAAACCACCAGAACCAGGACCAGGAAGGAAAACCACCAGAACCAGAACCAGGAAGGAAAACCACCAGAACCAGAACCAGGAAGGAAAACCACCAGAAACAGAACCAGGAAGGAAAACCACCAGAACCAGAACCAGGAAGGAAAACCACCAGAACCAGGAAGGAAAACCACCAGAACCAGAACCAGGAAGGAAAACCACCAGAACCAGAACCAGTAAGGAAAACCACCAGAACCAGAACCAGGAAGGAAAACCACCAGAACCAGAACCAGGAAGGAAAAGCACCAGAACCAGAACCATGAAGGAAAACCACCAGAACCAGAGCCAGGCAGGAAAACCACCACGACCAGGACCAGGAAGGAAAACCACCAGAACCAGGAAGGAAAACCACCAGACCCAGGAAAGAAAACCACCAGAAACAGAACCAGGAAGGAAAACCACCAGAACCAGAACCAGGAAGGAAAACCACCAGAAACAGAGCCAGGCAGGAAAACCACCAGAACCAGGACCAGGAAGGAAAACCACCAGAACCAGGAAGGAAAACCACTAGAACCAGGAAGGAAAACCACCAGAACCAGAACCAGGAAGGAAAACCACCAGAACCAGGAAGGAAAACCACCAGAACCAGAACCAGGAAGGAAAACCACCAGAACCAGGAAGGAAAACCACCAGAACTAGGAAGAAAAACCACCAGAACCAGGACCAGGAAGGAAAACCACCAGAACCAGAACCAGGAAGGAAAACCACCAGAACTAGGAAGAAAAACCACCAGAACCAGAACCAGGAAGGAAAACCACCAGAACCAGGAAGGAAAACCATCAGAACCAGAACCAGAATGGAAAACCACCAGAACCAGGAAGGAAAACCACCAGAACCAGAACCAGGAAGGAAAACCTCCAGGACCAGGAAGGAAAACCACCAGAACCAGGAAGGAAAACCACCAGAACCAGAACCAGGAAGGAAAACCACCAGAACCAGAACCAGGAAGGAAAACCACCAGAACCAGGAAGGAAAACCACCAGAACCAGAACCAGGAAGGAAAAACACCAGAACCAGGAAGGAAAACCACGAGGACCAGGAAGGAAAACCACCAGAACCAGGACCAGGAAGGAAAACCACCAGAACCAGAACCAGGAAGGAAAACCACCAGAACCAGAACCAGGAAGGTAAACCACCAGAACCAGAACCAGGAAGGAAAACCACCAGAACCAGAACCAGGAAGGAAAACCTCCAGGACCAGGAAGGAAAACCACCAGAACCAGGACCAGGAAGGAAAACCACCAGAACCAGGAAGGAAAACCACCAGAACCAGAACCAGGAAGGAAAACCACCAGAACCAGGACCAGGAAGGAAAACCACCAGAACCAGAACCAGGAAGGAAAAACACCAGAACCAGGAAGGAAAACCACGAGGACCAGGAAGGAAAACCACCAGAACCAGGACCAGGAAGGAAAACCACCAGAACCAGAACCAGGAAGGAAAACCACCAGAACCAGAACCAGGAAGGAAAACCACCAGAACCAGGACCAGGAAGGAAAACCACCAGAACCAGAACCAGGAAGGAAAACCAGGACTTCATTACACACCCAGAGAAGTGACTCCAGCCTTTTCCGGCTGTGGACCACAGTCTGGGAATTAGCTAGCCGTGTGGAGAGTTCTACTTTTTATTCTACCTGCTGGGCTACTGATCCACTGAACACCTGGACCCAACCGCCTCATCTGGCAACCACCCGGCCCAACACCTGGACCCAACCGCTTCATCTGGCAACCACCCGGCCCAACACCTGGACCCAACCGCCTCATCTGGCAACCACCCGGCCCAACACCTGGACCCAACCGCCTCATCTGGCAACCACCCGGCCCAACACCTGGACCCAACCGCCTCATCTGGCAACCACCCGGCCCAACACCTGGACCCAACCGCCTCATCTGGCAACCACACGGCCCAACACCTGGACCCAACCGCCTCATCTGGCAACCACACGGCCCAACACCTGGACCCAACCGCTTCATCTGGCAACCACCCGGCCCAACACCTGGACCCAACCGCTTCATCTGGCAACCACACGGCCCAACACCTGGACCCAACCGCTTCATCTGGCAACCACACGGCCCAACACCTGGACCCAACCGCTTCATCTGGCAACCACACGGCCCAACACCTGGACCCAACCGCCTCATCTGGCAACCACACGTCCCAACACCTGGACCCAACCGCTTCATCTGGCAACCACCCGGCCCAACACCTGGACCCAACCGCTTCATCTGGCAACCACCCGGCCCAACACCTGGACCCAACCGCTTCATCTGGCAACCACCCGGCCCAACAGCTGGACGCTGCCATCATCATCCTCAGAGAACTCTTCGTCGCTTGTTTGACCACTTTGTGTTTATTCTAAACTCTCTAAATTACAAATTTTAATCCACGATCAAAAAACTGTAAAACGTGTTTTATTCAGATACTTTTCAGTGCATTGTGATAAAGTAAAAGTGAAAAATGACAGGGTGACTTCTCTACACCAGAGGCATCATTTATCAAACTGTGCGTAGCAACGATGACTACAGGCGGCGTACGTACAGAAACCAGGAAATGAAAAAAAACTTCCCGATTTACAAAGCAGCACGTCCCACGCCTGTTTCCTTCATAAACCAGCATCAACACTAAATGTTGCCACGTGAGGAAACATCTGGCCACGCCCACATGTTGGCTATAAAAGGTCAGGCCGATGCCCTGATAAATATTAATCCATCTCATTTCCATGACGGTTCTGCAGGAAAAAAGAGGAATTTTCTGGAAAATGAGGAAGAAATTCTAACAGATAAAGCTGTAAAATGTAAAAGTATTTTATCTGGTGGACATCAGCACCACCAGAAAGACAGAGGAGGTCAGCAGGGGACAGATGCTGTCAGCGTCTCATCAGACCACCGGACTTATCCAGAAAGGACAAATAAAGTGGTCAGACAGTAAAATGTAGGGAGAAAGTGCATCTTGGTCCACCTTGTCCCCCCAGCAGGCGTGTCCTGGCAGAGGAGGAGGTGCAGGAGACGGAGACATGAAGACAGAAATGAGACTAAACCTGTGAATAAATGAGAATTGTCCACCTCTGATGTGTTGCATCACTTCTAGACGTTTGGCAGCAGTTTGGTTCCAACATGATGGTTGGAGGTCGGGGACAACAGCGGTGGTCGCAGCTGAACGGGACACGTTACCATTTAGTAGCATGTTATGTAGCGTCTCCACTATCTGCACACATCTGCAGCTGTACAACAGGTTTCCTCCTGGGCATGGAGGCACCTCCACCTGCCTCCATCTGCCCGATGGCCGCTACACCACGTCTGGCTGTGGAGAACATCGTTCTGTTCCTCTGCTCTGGGTTGGGAAAAGGAGCGGACCCGACCGGTCAGTCCCTTCCCTTTGGAAGGTGCCGGACTGGAGTCCAGGGTCTCCCTGTTCCATGTCCACCAGCAGGGACAGATAAGCCACATTGGGGAGCATTTTATATCCAACCATCACTTCATGTTCTGTATCTGCAGGTGGAGGAAACACCTGAGCAGCCTGATGATGGGCTGTTGTCATGGCAACACGTCATTTTAATGCAATTATTCATTTAGACTTTTATTATTAATGCAGCTTCTGTATGACTTCACTGTGTGAAAAGGTTTTTCTAACACGTAGAACTGCTTGGTTTCAGAGCAGGTTTTAGTGGTTGACGTGGAGGAACGATATCAAATGTGGGTTTTTTTTGTTTTTTTTTTCTGTTTTTTGCAAATGCTGTTAATGTCCAACACACTGCGTAAAAGTTTATATTTGATTTTGAACAAATGTCTCAAATTTCACACCATTTCTTTGGTTTTATTTCCTGCCTTTGGTGTCGCCGTTTCCCGTTTCTCCAGATGTTGTCGTACGCCGGGTCATAGGTTGTGTGGAGGTCGGGACGTTTCACCGCCAAGTCGTTTTCTGATAAATCCCACAAGTTGACTATAATTGGTGTACCCCGGGTTTTGTGCGAAAGCTTCGTAAATGAGGCTCCAGATCTTTACACTTCCTGTGATAAGTAGATAGATATATCCTGTATGTACTTCTAGAAGGAAAGTCAGGTGCAGCAGCTACTTAAAAATGTTGGATGTTGCACGTTGGAATAGAAACTTCATAAAAACCAGTCATAATGGCACAAACCAGCATGGTTTAAAAGGCATCTAATGTAAACAGAAGAAATCTCCACTGAGATTTGGATGCATGTCAAACTCACACATGCAGTGGGCCAAATTTTAAAATTGGACAAACTCAGGGTAACTGATATTTTCTGGAAAAAAAAACTTCCCGACATGATAACTTCATTAAACGTTGGAGATAAAGTCCCGTGTTCAGCTGCTGGTTTTCTGCTCAGGCTCTCCTTAGAAAATGTTTGTTTTTATCTCTGGGCTCACGACCTCTCACGCTTCCACCATGCACTTTTTCACAAACACTCCCCCATTGAAGACCTTCCCATGCCATCTCTGCAGCGGTAGCTTCCGGTTGCTATGACGACTTAAACAGGGGATCTTGTCCTGATTGACACCCCAAACCAAGATGTTTGTAATGTTGGGAGTACATGTATAATACCAACAGGCCAGCTCTAGAAGTCATTGGTTATTGCCTCAGGATGTACTGGTACCACCCAGTTCCACCTGGTACTGGTACCAGTACACGTTAGGTTGGTAAATCAATGAAAAACTCATTTTAGGATTCTCACTATTCAGGCCTGATGTTCTTGTGCACGTTCACAGTGGCTCAGGCACTGGCTCGTGACCCCCCAAGCCCCCCGGAGGCGGTCGTACTGCTCACAACCTGCCCGTAGTGGAGTCCTCCTCAGAGGCCGGTCACAAACCTTCCTTTTATTTGTTGCCACTGCTGTGGTTAAATCAGACAAAATACTTTTTCAGCTCTTGGCTCACCGACATGTCGATTCTGGCTCAGTGAAACTGCCTCTCTGTGTTTTCAGTATCAACAATGAAATAACATGAATCAGCTGCTCATTTAAATAGACATTGATATTCATGAGGTGCTTTGCATTGACCGTTTATGGTTGAATGTGGGCGCGTCGAGGACGGAGCTCGAGGTGGAACTTTGTCGAAACGTTGAGGTGCAGGTGCTTTTATGACTTTTTTAGGCTTACACCATTTTTGGGTTCTGGGCGTATGTAAACTTTTAGTATAGAGCCCAAAAAAGTTTAATAAATGAGACCACAACCTGATGGAGCCACATCATCTGCAAAATCAGAGACCAGCGGCCTCATTTATAAAACTGCAGCAACGATGGCTTCCCAATGCCGCTGCTGCCCACTCCCACAGGTCAGAAGCTACATGTCTGTCCCATCGCCCTGGCTGGTGGCCAGCTTTATTTTACATTATCTTACAATATTTGTTCATTTATTATTAACATTATCAATCAATATATAGTCAATAGGTTCTTTTATTATGACCCGATGTGACTCTATAACAGAAGTAACACACACACACGCAGCTCGGGTGTAAGTTACCGGCAATTTTCACACACATAGGAGCAGACGACTCCTTGGAAAAATGACAGTAGCAGCTTTGTGAAGCCGTGAGGACGAGCAGGGAAATGCAGCTTTAGCAGGAACTCCACCTGCTGACTCAGCGCCAGAACCGAAGGAGGAGGCGGCGGCGGCCCCGGTCCTGCAGGAGGAGCGACCTTCTCTACAGAAATACATTCATATGAATTTGCATATTCATGCACCCACATAGTCACATGATTTGTCCAAAGAGGAGGGTTGACGTAGGACAGGCGAGATCTTCAGGCTGAACCTGGGACCCTCGCATTTCATGTATTAGCTTAGCAGCTAACGGTATCAGCAAGACCTCCTCTGGAGATGTGGACCATCTTCTTCTCTTCAGAATTCCAACATGAATCCTCTGACTTTGATCTGAATTCTGTAACCTTCTGATCAATGGTTTAATGTGTTTGCATTTCAGAGGTTACAGATTTAAGAGAAAAGAACGGGAAACAGACTGAGGACACTGCAGGAACCCCCCAGGCACCTCCTCCCCCATGGGCCATCTGCCCCCGGCAGAGGGTGCATGTTGCTGGGCCTTCTATGTTTCTGATTGCAGTTGATGTTCTCTGAAAATGTGCAGAAGTTAAAGCGATGAACACAACCACAGCAGAAATGACTGGAGCTGCTCTCAGGTCCATTTTCTGCCAGAAAACAAATCTTCAGTGACGAGGGACCACAGTTCACTCCTGAGGAGTTTAGTTTGTTTACGAAGCCTGCCATCCAGCAACATGTGGGCCAGCGGAGACGGTTAAACAGTCCATCAAAGCTATGGACAAGGAGGACAGGTCCTCGCAGCACACTCCGTCCAACCTGCAATACTGCTCCTAAACAGGAAGCTTAGGACTCGCATGGATCTGTCCCACGAAGGCTGTCAGGGACTTCCATGTTGGACAGAGTCCTGGTCTGGGACGACAGAGGAGACTCCTGGCAAACTGCCTCAAGGATGGGACCCCTCATGAGAGCAGGGTACCAGGAGGCGCCACACAGAGCATAACGTGGATGTAGAGACATCTGCTGATGTCTGACCACCTTCAGGTTTACCCCCCAGGACTGATCCGCCACGGAGAACACACCTGTGCTGGATCCACAGGTACTGAATCTGATGACCCCGTTAGACCCAGAACCCTCCACAGAGCCTGGACGTGGGATTCATCTGCTTTACTGAATATTTATGAAGAACTAAACAAAACAACAGAAATTTAACTTTGGACGTCATGATGTGTGTTGACGATGGAGAACGACAGGTGTGTGAGCTCTTTGTTCTACTTGATGATGTCATCACTGTGAAGATGTAACACACACGACATCCACCACGGTAAAATGTCTGAACAAACCCGACCACCTGATGATGCATGAGATAAAACACTGTTTGTATAAAAAGGAGTTTTATTGGAGAAGCCTCCTCGCCTCATTCCCCTCCGTTCCAGTCGCACATCGCGGCACTTTCACACATTTTAACCCCAACACATCAACGTGGACACTTTGTGTCAGACAGCATCAGCGCGTCCTGGAGAAAACCAGCTGAACCAGCGAGACCTGCAGGCTCCTCACCTCTACCTACATACACAGTATGTGTGGTCCATGTGGGTCCCTGACCAGACCTGGACTACAGGTCCCTCACCAGACCTGGACTACAGGTCCCTCACCAGACTACAGGTCCCTCACCAGACCTGGACTACAGGTCCCTCACCAGACTACAGGTCCCTCACCAGACCTGGACTACAGGTCCCTCACCAGACCTGGACTACAGGTCCCTGACCAGACTACAGGTCCCTCACCAGACCTGGACTACAGGTCCCTGACCAGACTACAGGTCCCTCACCAGACCTGGACTACAGGTCCCTGACCAGACTACAGGTCCCTCACCAGACCTGGACTACAGGTCCCTCACCAGACCTGGACTACAGGTCCCTGACCAGACCTGGACTACAGGTCCCTCACCAGACCTGGACTACAGGTCCCTGACCAGACCTGGACTACAGGTCCCTCACCAGACCTGGACTACAGGTCCCTGACCAGACCTGGACTACAGGTCCCTGACCAGACTACAGGTCCCTCACCAGACCTGGACTACAGGTCCCTGACCAGACCTGGACTACAGGTCCCTCACCAGACTACAGGTCCCTCACCAGACCTGGACTACAGGTCCCTCACCAGACCTGGACTACAGGTCCCTGACCAGACTACAGGTCCCTCACCAGACCTGGACTACAGGTCCCTGACCAGACTACAGGTCCCTCACCAGACCTGGACTACAGGTCCCTGACCAGACTACAGGTCCCTGACCAGACCTGGACTACAGGTCCCTCACCAGACTACAGGTCCCTCACCAGACCTGGACTACAGGTCCCTGACCAGACCTGGACTACAGGTCCCTGACCAGACCTGGACTACAGGTCCCTCACCAGACTACAGGTCCCTCACCAGACCTGGACTACAGGTCCCTCACCAGACCTGGACTACAGGTCCCTGACCAGACTACAGGTCCCTCACCAGACCTGGACTACAGGTCCCTGACCAGACTACAGGTCCCTCACCAGACCTGGACTACAGGTCCCTGACCAGACTACAGGTCCCTCACCAGACCTGGACTACAGGTCCCTGACCAGACTACAGGTCCCTGACCAGACCTGGACTACAGGTCCCTGACCAGACCTGGACTACAGGTCCCTCACCAGACCTGGACTACAGGTCCCTGACCAGACCTGGACTACAGGTCCCTGACCAGACCTGGACTACAGGTCCCTCACCAGACCTGGACTACAGGTCCCTCACCAGACCTGGACTACAGGTCCCTGACCAGACCTGGACTACAGGTCCCTCACCAGACTACAGGTCCCTCACCAGACCTGGACTACAGGTCCCTCACCAGACCTGGACTACAGGTCCCTGACCAGACTACAGGTCCCTCACCAGACCTGGACTACAGGTCCCTGACCAGACTACAGGTCCCTCACCAGACCTGGACTACAGGTCCCTGACCAGACTACAGGTCCCTCACCAGACCTGGACTACAGGTCCCTGACCAGACCTGGACTACAGGTCCCTCACCAGACCTGGACTACAGGTCCCTGACCAGACCTGGACTACAGGTCCCTGACCAGACTACAGGTCCCTCACCAGACCTGGACTACAGGTCCCTGACCAGACTACAGGTCCCTCACCAGACCTGGACTACAGGTCCCTGACCAGACTACAGGTCCCTCACCAGACCTGGACTACAGGTCCCTGACCAGACTACAGGTCCCTCACCAGACCTGGACTACAGGTCCCTGACCAGACTACAGGTCCCTCACCAGACCTGGACTACAGGTCCCTGACCAGACCTGGACTACAGGTCCCTGACCAGACCTGGACTACAGGTCCCTCACCAGACTACAGGTCCCTCACCAGACCTGGACTACAGGTCCCTGACCAGACCTGGACTACAGGTCCCTCACCAGACCTGGACTACAGGTCCCTGACCAGACTACAGGTCCCTCACCAGACCTGGACTACAGGTCCCTCACCAGACCTGGACTACAGGTCCCTGACCAGACCTGGACTACAGGTCCCTCACCAGACTACAGGTCCCTCACCAGACCTGGACTACAGGTCCCTCACCAGACCTGGACTACAGGTCCCTGACCAGACTACAGGTCCCTCACCAGACCTGGACTACAGGTCCCTGACCAGACCTGGACTACAGGTCCCTCACCAGACTACAGGTCCCTCACCAGACCTGGACTACAGGTCGCTGACCAGACCTGGACTACAGGTCCATAACCAGACCTGGACTACAGGTCCCTGACCAGACCTGGACTACAGGTCCATAACCAGACCTGGACTACAGGTCCCTGACCAGACTACAGGTCCCTCACCAGACCTGGACTACAGGTCCCTGACCAGACTACAGGTCCCTCACCAGACCTGGACTACAGGTCCCTGACCAGACCTGGACTACAGGTCCCTGACCAGACCTGGACTACAGGTCCATAACCAGACCTGGACTACAGGTCCCTGACCAGACCTGGACTACAGGTTCATAACCAGACCTGGACTACAGGTCCCTGACCAGACCTGGACTACAGGTTCATAACCAGACCTGGACTACAGGTCCCTGACCAGACCTGGACTACAGGTCCCTGACCAGACTACAGGTCCCTCACCAGACCTGGACTACAGGTCCCTGACCAGACTACAGGTCCCTCACCAGACCTGGACTACAGGTCCCTGACCAGACCTGGACTACAGGTCCATAACCAGACCTGGACTACAGGTCCATAACCAGACCTGGACTACAGGTCCCTGACCAGACCTGGACTACAGGTCCCTGACCAGACCTGGACTACAGGTCCCTGACCAGACCTGGACTACAGGTCCCTGACCAGACTACAGGTCCCTGACCAGACTACAGGTCCCTCACCAGACTACAGGTCCCTGACCAGACCTGGACTACAGGTCCCTGACCAGACCTGGACTACAGGTCCCTGACCAGACTACAGGTCCCTCACCAGACCTGGACTACAGGTCCCTGACCAGACCTGGACTACAGGTCCCTGACCAGACCTGGACTACAGGTTCATAACCAGACCTGGACTACAGGTTCATAACCAGACCTGGACTACAGGTCCCTGACCAGACTACAGGTCCCTCACCAGACCTGGACTACAGGTCCCTGACCAGACCTGGACTACAGGTCCCTGACCAGACTACAGGTCCCTGACCAGACCTGGACTACAGGTCCCTGACCAGACCTGGACTACAGGTCCCTGACCAGACTACAGGTCCCTCACCAGACCTGGACTACAGGTCCCTGACCAGACCTGGACTACAGGTTCATAACCAGACCTGGACTACAGGTCCATAACCAGACCTGGACTACAGGTCCATGACCAGACCTGGACTACAGGTCCCTGACCAGACCTGGACTACAGGTCCATAACCAGACCTGGACTACAGGTCCCTGACCAGACTACAGGTCCCTGACCAGACCTGGACTACAGGTCCCTGACCAGACCTGGACTACAGGTTCATAACCAGACCTGGACTACAGGTCCCTGACCAGACTACAGGTCCCTCACCAGACCTGGACTACAGGTCCCTCACCAGACTACAGGTCCCTGACCAGACCTGGACTACAGGTCCCTGACCAGACCTGGACTACAGGTTCATAACCAGACCTGGACTACAGGTCCCTGACCAGACCTGGACTACAGGTTCATAACCAGACCTGGACTACAGGTCCCTGACCAGACCTGGACTACAGGTCCCTGACCAGACCTGGACTACAGGTTCATAACCAGACCTGGACTACAGGTCCCTGACCAGACCTGGACTACAGGTCCCTGACCAGACCTGGACCACAGGTCCATGACCAGACCTGGACTACAGGTCCATGACCAGACCTGGACTACAGGTCCCTGACCAGACCTGGACTACAGGTCCATAACCAGACCTGGACTACAGGTCCATAACCAGACCTGGACTACAGGTCCCTGACCAGACCTGGACTACAGGTTCATAACCAGACCTGGACTACAGGTCCCTGACCAGACCTGGACTACAGGTCCCTGACCAGACCTGGACTACAGGTCCATAACCAGACCTGGACTACAGGTCCATAACCAGACCTGGACTACAGGTCCCTGACCAGACCTGGACTACAGGTCCCTAACCAGACCTGGACTACAGGTCCCTGACCAGACCTGGACTACAGGTTCATAACCAGACCTGGACTACAGGTCCCTGACCAGACCTGGACTACAGGTCCCTCACCAGACCTGGACTACAGGTCCCTGACCAGACCTGGACTACAGGTTCATAACCAGACCTGGACTACAGGTCCCTGACCAGACCTGGACTACAGGTCCCTGACCAGACCTGGACTACAGGTCCATAACCAGACCTGGACTACAGGTCCATAACCAGACCTGGACTACAGGTCCCTGACCAGACCTGGACTACAGGTTCATAACCAGACCTGGACTACAGGTCCCTGACCAGACCTGGACTACAGGTCCCTGACCAGACCTGGACTACAGGTCCATAACCAGACCTGGACTACAGGTCCATAACCAGACCTGGACTACAGGTCCCTGACCAGACCTGGACTACAGGTCCCTAACCAGACCTGGACTACAGGTCCCTGACCAGACCTGGACTACAGGTTCATAACCAGACCTGGACTACAGGTCCCTGACCAGACCTGGACTACAGGTCCCTAACCAGACCTGGACTACAGGTCCCTGACCAGACCTGGACTACAGGTTCATAACCAGACCTGGACTACAGGTCCCTGACCAGACCTGGACTACAGGTCCCTGAACGCACCAGGACCCTGTGGCATGTGGAGTGAAACGTGGAGGCAGCAGCTCAAAGTTCATCGTGGCTCTTTGTTAAATCTTCGCCGTAATTAGTCGCCTGACTTCCCACAAACATGTTCCAGTTGGCCAGAATCTCCTTCCTGGTGATCCGCCCGTCCTACAGGTCCACCATCATCATCATCGATCCAACCATGATCCACGGGGGGAAGTAGGGAGGAAGGAAGGAGGGAGGAGGGGTGAGGGAGGAAGGAGGGGTGAGGGAGGAAGGGGAAAGGAGGAAGGAAGGAGGGAGGAGGGAGGAAGGAGGAAGGAGGAAGGAAGGAGGGGGGAGGGAGGAAGGAGGGAGGAAGGAGGGAGGAAGGAGGAAGGAAGGAGGAAGGAGGAAGGAGGAAGGAAGGAGGGAGGGAGGAAGGAGGAAGGAAGGAGGGAGGGAGGAAGGAGGAAGGAAGGAGGGGGGAGGGAGGAAGGAGGAAGGAAGGAGGGAGGAGGAAGGAGGGGGGAGGGAGGAAGGAGGAAGGAAGGAGGAAGGAGGGGGGAGGGAGGAAGGAGGAAGGAAGGAGGAAGGAGGGGTGAGGGAGGAAGGAAGGAGGGGTGAGGGAGGAAGGAGGAAGGAAGGAGGGAGGAGGGGTGAGGGAGGAAGGAGGAAGGAAGGAGGGAGGAGGGGTGAGGGAGGAAGGAGGAAGGAAGGAGGGAGGAGGGGTGAGGGAGAAAGACCACAGAGAGACAGAAAGAGAAATGGTTAGTGAAGAATTAACCCATAATTAAACCAACCAATCACCTGGATGTTAACTAGTCCTTATTTAGATAACCAGTGTGTTGGCTTGTACCGGTTGCCCTGGCAACCAGATGCTACATCTCAGTTTTTCATAAATAAACTCAACACAAAACTGGTTCCCAGGGTCCGGTCTGGTTTCCGTACCCGATCAGAGTCCGGTCTGGTTTCCGTACCCGATCAGGGTCCGGTCTGGTTTCCGTACCCGATCAGAGTCCGGTCTGGTTTCCGTACCCGATCAGGGTCCGGTCTGGTTTCCGTACCTGATCAGAGTCCGTCTCGTGGATCAGGTGTTTGGCCTCGTTGTCAGCATGGTCCACTTCTCCTGGGAGGATCCAGTGGGCCACTTCCCCAGCATCCAGGTAGCCGTCCTGGAACATGGAGACCATCAGCTCCTCCCCACACCTCCTCATCTTCCTCCTAATAGCCCCCGGAGGAGGATTAAAGCCTCCTCTGAGGAGGATTAAAGCCTCCCGGAGGAGGATTAAAGCCTCCCGGAGGAGGATTAAAGCCTCCTCTGAGGAGGATTAAAGCCTCCCGGAGGAGGATTAAAGCCTCCTCTGAGGAGGATTAAAGCCTCCCGGAGGAGGATTAAAGCCTCCCGGAGGAGGATTAAAGCCTCCCGGAGGAGGATTAAAGCCTCCCGGAGGAGGATTAAAGCCTCCTCTGAGGAGGATTAAAGCCTCCCGGAGGAGGATTAAAGCCTCCCGGAGGAGGATTAAAGCCTCCTCTGAGGAGGATTAAAGCCTCCCGGAGGAGGATTAAAGCCTCCCGGAGGAGGATTAAAGCCTCCCGGAGGAGGATTAAAGCCTCCTCTGAGGAGGATTAAAGCCTCCCGGAGGAGGATTAAAGCCTCCCGGAGGAGGATTAAAGCCTCCTCTGAGGAGGATTAAAGCCTCCTCTGAGGAGGATTAAAGCCTCCCGGAGGAGGATTAAAGCCTCCCGGAGGAGGATTAAAGCCTCCCGGAGGAGGATTAAAGCCTCCTCTGAGGAGGATTAAAGCCTCCCGGAGGAGGATTAAAGCCTCCTCTGAGGAGGATTAAAGCCTCCTGGAGGAGGATTAAAGCCTCCCGGAGGAGGATTAAAGCCTCCCGGAGGAGGATTAAAGCCTCCTCTGAGGAGGATTAAAGCCTCCTGGAGGAGGATTAAAGCCTCCTGGAGGAGGATTAAAGCCTCCTGGAGGAGGATTAAAGCCTCCTCTGAGGAGGATTAAAGGCCTCCTCTGAGGAGGATTAAAGCCTCCTCTGAGGAGGATTAAAGCCTCCTCTGAGGAGGATTAAAGCCTCCTGGAGGAGGATTAAAGCCTCTCTGAGGAGGATTAAAGCCTCCTCTGAGGAGGATTAAAGCCTCCCGGAGGAGGATTAAAGCCTCCTCTGAGGAGGATTAAAGCCTCCTCTGAGGAGGATTAAAGCCTCCTCTGAGGAGGATTAAAGCCTCCTCTGAGGAGGATTAAAGCCTCCCGGAGGAGGATTAAAGCCTCCTCTGAGGAGGATTAAAGCCTCCTCGGAGGAGGATTAAAGCCTCCTCGGAGGAGGATTAAAGCCTCCCGGAGGAGGATTAAAGCCTCCTCGGAGGAGGATTAAAGCCTCCTGGAGGAGGATTAAAGCCTCCTGGAGGAGGATTAAAGCCTCCTGGAGGAGGATTAAAGCCTCCTGGAGGAGGATTAAAGCCTCCTCTGAGGAGGATTAAAGCCTCCTCTGAGGAGGATTAAAGCCTCCTCTGAGGAGGATTAAAGCCTCCCGGAGGAGGATTAAAGCCTCCTCTGAGGAGGATTAAAGCCTCCTCTGAGGAGGATTAAAGCCTCCTGGAGGAGGATTAAAGCCTCCTCTGAGGAGGATTAAAGCCTCCTGGAGGAGGATTAAAGCCTCCCGGAGGAGGATTAAAGCCTCCTCTGAGGAGGATTAAAGCCTCCCGGAGGAGGATTAAAGCCTCCTCTGAGGAGGATTAAAGCCTCCTCTGAGGAGGATTAAAGCCTCCCGGAGGAGGATTAAAGCCTCCTCTGAGGAGGATTAAAGCCTCCCGGAGGAGGATTAAAGCCTCCTCTGAGGAGGATTAAAGCCTCCCAGAGGAGGATTAAAGCCTCCCGGAGGAGGATTAAAGCCTCCCGGAGGAGGATTAAAGCCTCCTCTGAGGAGGACGGATGGTTCACCTTGTTGGTGTCTCTGAACTCTGCAAAGTGCTTCTTCTCCGTCTGGACCCAGTCCGGCTGCTCCTCCCCGTCCTCCGGAGTGAACATGTCTCCTGCAGGTCATCAAACACCTTCAGGTCAGCAGGAGGAACTCCGGCCACCGGGAAGAAGACGGAAACTCACCGATGTATTCATCCAGGTTGATCTTTCCATCGCCGTCCTTATCGATGTCTTCTATGGTTTCCTGGAGAAATTCACCACACGGTGTCTCTTACTGGTTTTCACCGTTGCATAACTGGTTAGTCTAGTTTACTACTGGTTCAGTTTTACTTTACTTCTTTCTTCAACTGGTCCTTTTACTGGTTTGTTTACAGGTGGGTTTACCGCGCTGGTCCGCGTCTAGTTTACTGGTCCTTTTACTGGTTTGTTTACAGGTGGGTTTACCGCGCTGGTCCGCGTCTAGTTTACTGGTCCTTTTACTGGTTTGTTTACAGGTGGGTTTACCGTGCTGGTCCGCGTCTAGTTTACTGGTCCTTTTACTGGTTTGTTTACAGGTGGGTTTACCGTGCTGGTCCGCGTCTAGTTTACTGGTCCTTTTACTGGTTTGTTTACAGGTGGGTTTACCGCGCTGGTCCGCGTCTAGTTTACTGGTCCTTTTACTGGTTTGTTTACAGGTGGGTTTACCGCGCTGGTCCGCGTCTAGTTTACTGGTCCTTTTACTGGTTTGTTTACAGGTGGGTTTACCGCGCTGGTCCGCGTCTAGTTTACTGGTCCTTTTACTGGTTTGTTTACAGGTGGGTTTACCGCGCTGGTCCGCGTCTAGTTTACTGGTCCTTTTACTGGTTTGTTTACAGGTGGGTTTACCGCGCTGGTCCGCGTCTAGTTTACTGGTCCTTTTACTGGTTTGTTTACAGGTGGGTTTACCGCGCTGGTCCGCGTCTAGTTTACTGGTCCTTTTACTGGTTTGTTTACAGGTGGGTTTACCGCGCTGGTCCGCGTCTAGTTTACTGGTCCTTTTACTGGTTTGTTTACAGGTGGGTTTACCGCGCTGGTCCGCGTCTAGTTTACTGGTCCTTTTACTGGTTTGTTTACAGGTGGGTTTACCGCGCTGGTCCGCGTCTAGTTTACTGGTCCTTTTACTGGTTTGTTTACAGGTGGGTTTACCGCGCTGGTCCGCGTCTAGTTTACTGGTCCTTTTACTGGTTTGTTTACAGGTGGGTTTACCGCGCTGGTCCGCGTCTAGTTTACTGGTCCTTTTACTGGTTTGTTTACAGGTGGGTTTACCGCGCTGGTCCGCGTCTAGTTTACTGGTCCTTTTACTGGTTTGTTTACAGGTGGGTTTACCGCGCTGGTCCGCGTCTAGTTTACTGGTCCTTTTACTGGTTTGTTTACAGGTGGGTTTACCGCGCTGGTCCGCGTCTAGTTTACTGGTCCTTTTACTGGTTTGTTTACAGGTGGGTTTACCGCGCTGGTCCGCGTCTAGTTTACTGGTCCTTTTACTGGTTTGTTTACAGGTGGGTTTACCGCGCTGGTCCGCGTCTAGTTTACTGGTCCTTTTACTGGTTTGTTTACAGGTGGGTTTACCGCGCTGGTCCGCGTCTAGTTTACTGGTCCTTTTACTGGTTTGTTTACAGGTGGGTTTACCGCGCTGGTCCGCGTCTAGTTTACTGGTCCTTTTACTGGTTTGTTTACAGGTGGGTTTACCGCGCTGGTCCGCGTCTAGTTTACTGGTCCTTTTACTGGTTTGTTTACAGGTGGGTTTACCGCGCTGGTCCGCGTCTAGTTTACTGGTCCTTTTACTGGTTTGTTTACAGGTGGGTTTACCGCGCTGGTCCGCGTCTAGTTTACTGGTCCTTTTACTGGTTTGTTTACAGGTGGGTTTACCGCGCTGGTCCGCGTCTAGTTTACTGGTCCTTTTACTGGTTTGTTTACAGGTGGGTTTACCGCGCTGGTCCGCGTCTAGTTTACTGGTCCTTTTACTGGTTTGTTTACAGGTGGGTTTACCGCGCTGGTCCGCGTCTAGTTTACTGGTCCTTTTACTGGTTTGTTTACAGGTGGGTTTACCGCGCTGGTCCGCGTCTAGTTTACTGGTCCTTTTACTGGTTTGTTTACAGGTGGGTTTACCGCGCTGGTCCGCGTCTAGTTTACTGGTCCTTTTACTGGTTTGTTTACAGGTGGGTTTACCGCGCTGGTCCGCGTCTAGTTTACTGGTCCTTTTACTGGTTTGTTTACAGGTGGGTTTACCGCGCTGGTCCGCGTCTAGTTTACTGGTCCTTTTACTGGTTTGTTTACAGGTGGGTTTACCGCGCTGGTCCGCGTCTAGTTTACTGGTCCTTTTACTGGTTTGTTTACAGGTGGGTTTACCGCGCTGGTCCGCGTCTAGTTTACTGGTCCTTTTACTGGTTTGTTTACAGGTGGGTTTACCGCGCTGGTCCGCGTCTAGTTTACTGGTCCTTTTACTGGTTTGTTTACAGGTGGGTTTACCGCGCTGGTCCGCGTCTAGTTTACTGGTCCTTTTACTGGTTTGTTTACAGGTGGGTTTACCGCGCTGGTCCGCGTCTAGTTTACTGGTCCTTTTACTGGTTTGTTTACAGGTGGGTTTACCGCGCTGGTCCGCGTCTAGTTTACTGGTCCTTTTACTGGTTTGTTTACAGGTGGGTTTACCGCGCTGGTCCGCGTCTAGTTTACTGGTCCTTTTACTGGTTTGTTTACAGGTGGGTTTACCGCGCTGGTCCGCGTCTAGTTTACTGGTCCTTTTACTGGTTTGTTTACAGGTGGGTTTACCGCGCTGGTCCGCGTCTAGTTTACTGGTCCTTTTACTGGTTTGTTTACAGGTGGGTTTACCGCGCTGGTCCGCGTCTAGTTTACTGGTCCTTTTACTGGTTTGTTTACAGGTGGGTTTACCGCGCTGGTCCGCGTCTAGTTTACTGGTCCTTTTACTGGTTTGTTTACAGGTGGGTTTACCGCGCTGGTCCGCGTCTAGTTTACTGGTCCTTTTACTGGTTTGTTTACAGGTGGGTTTACCGCGCTGGTCCGCGTCTAGTTTACTGGTCCTTTTACTGGTTTGTTTACAGGTGGGTTTACCGCGCTGGTCCGCGTCTAGTTTACTGGTCCTTTTACTGGTTTGTTTACAGGTGGGTTTACCGCGCTGGTCCGCGTCTAGTTTACTGGTCCTTTTACTGGTTTGTTTACAGGTGGGTTTACCGCGCTGGTCCGCGTCTAGTTTACTGGTCCTTTTACTGGTTTGTTTACAGGTGGGTTTACCGCGCTGGTCCGCGTCTAGTTTACTGGTCCTTTTACTGGTTTGTTTACAGGTGGGTTTACCGCGCTGGTCCGCGTCTAGTTTACTGGTCCTTTTACTGGTTTGTTTACAGGTGGGTTTACCGCGCTGGTCCGCGTCTAGTTTACTGGTCCTTTTACTGGTTTGTTTACAGGTGGGTTTACCGCGCTGGTCCGCGTCTAGTTTACTGGTCCTTTTACTGGTTTGTTTACAGGTGGGTTTACCGCGCTGGTCCGCGTCTAGTTTACTGGTCCTTTTACTGGTTTGTTTACAGGTGGGTTTACCGCGCTGGTCCGCGTCTAGTTTACTGGTCCTTTTACTGGTTTGTTTACAGGTGGGTTTACCGCGCTGGTCCGCGTCTAGTTTACTGGTCCTTTTACTGGTTTGTTTACAGGTGGGTTTACCGCGCTGGTCCGCGTCTAGTTTACTGGTCCTTTTACTGGTTTGTTTACAGGTGGGTTTACCGCGCTGGTCCGCGTCTAGTTTACTGGTCCTTTTACTGGTTTGTTTACAGGTGGGTTTACCGCGCTGGTCCGCGTCTAGTTTACTGGTCCTTTTACTGGTTTGTTTACAGGTGGGTTTACCGCGCTGGTCCGCGTCTAGTTTACTGGTCCTTTTACTGGTTTGTTTACAGGTGGGTTTACCGCGCTGGTCCGCGTCTAGTTTACTGGTCCTTTTACTGGTTTGTTTACAGGTGGGTTTACCGCGCTGGTCCGCGTCTAGTTTACTGGTCCTTTTACTGGTTTGTTTACAGGTGGGTTTACCGCGCTGGTCCGCGTCTAGTTTACTGGTCCTTTTACTGGTTTGTTTACAGGTGGGTTTACCGCGCTGGTCCGCGTCTAGTTTACTGGTCCTTTTACTGGTTTGTTTACAGGTGGGTTTACCGCGCTGGTCCGCGTCTAGTTTACTGGTCCTTTTACTGGTTTGTTTACAGGTGGGTTTACCGCGCTGGTCCGCGTCTAGTTTACTGGTCCTTTTACTGGTTTGTTTACAGGTGGGTTTACCGCGCTGGTCCGCGTCTAGTTTACTGGTCCTTTTACTGGTTTGTTTACAGGTGGGTTTACCGCGCTGGTCCGCGTCTAGTTTACTGGTCCTTTTACTGGTTTGTTTACAGGTGGGTTTACCGCGCTGGTCCGCGTCTAGTTTACTGGTCCTTTTACTGGTTTGTTTACAGGTGGGTTTACCGCGCTGGTCCGCGTCTAGTTTACTGGTCCTTTTACTGGTTTGTTTACAGGTGGGTTTACCGCGCTGGTCCGCGTCTAGTTTACTGGTCCTTTTACTGGTTTGTTTACAGGTGGGTTTACCGCGCTGGTCCGCGTCTAGTTTACTGGTCCTTTTACTGGTTTGTTTACAGGTGGGTTTACCGCGCTGGTCCGCGTCTAGTTTACTGGTCCTTTTACTGGTTTGTTTACAGGTGGGTTTACCGCGCTGGTCCGCGTCTAGTTTACTGGTCCTTTTACTGGTTTGTTTACAGGTGGGTTTACCGCGCTGGTCCGCGTCTAGTTTACTGGTCCTTTTACTGGTTTGTTTACAGGTGGGTTTACCGCGCTGGTCCGCGTCTAGTTTACTGGTCCTTTTACTGGTTTGTTTACAGGTGGGTTTACCGCGCTGGTCCGCGTCTAGTTTACTGGTCCTTTTACTGGTTTGTTTACAGGTGGGTTTACCGCGCTGGTCCGCGTCTAGTTTACTGGTCCTTTTACTGGTTTGTTTACAGGTGGGTTTACCGCGCTGGTCCGCGTCTAGTTTACTGGTCCTTTTACTGGTTTGTTTACAGGTGGGTTTACCGCGCTGGTCCGCGTCTAGTTTACTGGTCCTTTTACTGGTTTGTTTACAGGTGGGTTTACCGCGCTGGTCCGCGTCTAGTTTACTGGTCCTTTTACTGGTTTGTTTACAGGTGGGTTTACCGCGCTGGTCCGCGTCTAGTTTACTGGTCCTTTTACTGGTTTGTTTACAGGTGGGTTTACCGCGCTGGTCCGCGTCTAGTTTACTGGTCCTTTTACTGGTTTGTTTACAGGTGGGTTTACCGCGCTGGTCCGCGTCTAGTTTACTGGTCCTTTTACTGGTTTGTTTACAGGTGGGTTTACCGCGCTGGTCCGCGTCTAGTTTACTGGTCCTTTTACTGGTTTGTTTACAGGTGGGTTTACCGCGCTGGTCCGCGTCTAGTTTACTGGTCCTTTTACTGGTTTGTTTACAGGTGGGTTTACCGCGCTGGTCCGCGTCTAGTTTACTGGTCCTTTTACTGGTTTGTTTACAGGTGGGTTTACCGCGCTGGTCCGCGTCTAGTTTACTGGTCCTTTTACTGGTTTGTTTACAGGTGGGTTTACCGCGCTGGTCCGCGTCTAGTTTACTGGTCCTTTTACTGGTTTGTTTACAGGTGGGTTTACCGCGCTGGTCCGCGTCTAGTTTACTGGTCCTTTTACTGGTTTGTTTACAGGTGGGTTTACCGCGCTGGTCCGCGTCTAGTTTACTGGTCCTTTTACTGGTTTGTTTACAGGTGGGTTTACCGTGCTGGTCCGCGTCTAGTTTACTGGTCCTTTTACTGGTTTGTTTACAGGTGGGTTTACCGCGCTGGTCCGCGTCTAGTTTACTGGTCCTTTTACTGGTTTGTTTACAGGTGGGTTTACCGCGCTGGTCCGCGTCTAGTTTACTGGTCCTTTTACTGGTTTGTTTACAGGTGGGTTTACCGCGCTGGTCCGCGTCTAGTTTACTGGTCCTTTTACTGGTTTGTTTACAGGTGGGTTTACCGCGCTGGTCCGCGTCTAGTTTACTGGTCCTTTTACTGGTTTGTTTACAGGTGGGTTTACCGTGCTGGTCCACGTCTAGTTTACTGGTTCTTTTACTGGTTTGTTTAGTTTACTGGTTATTTTGTTTAGTTTAGTTCATTATTTACATTTAAATAACCTGTTAATCTGTTATTCTAATAGTTAATTTAGTTCATTGTTTAATTTACTGGTTTGTAAGTAAACAAGCTGGTAAACTAGCTCCTCTGGTTGTTAATCTTTTCTTTTACTGGTTCCTCGGGTTTACAGAGTAGTTTTTCTGGTTTATCGGTTTCTTAAGTTAAATTATTCATTTAATGTTTTGTTTAGTTTGCAGGTTTGTTACCTAGTAAGTTTACTTTATTGGTTTGTTAAGTTTACCAGTTCATTTACTAGTTTATTTAGTTTACCGTTTTGTGTTCTGATTTGTTCCACTTGTTGGTGTACCACCACGTTTATTTTACTGGTTTGTTTTCTGGTCTGTTTAGTTTACTGGTTCATATACTTATTTACTGGCTCCTTTAGTTTACCATTACATAACTGGTTAGTTTAGTTTACTGAATCTTCAGTGGTTCATATTTAGTGTAGTTTATTAGTTTGTTTAGTTTACTGGCTCTTTAACTGATTTGTTTAATTTACAGGGCAGTTTATTGGTTCATCTAGTTCACCGGTTTGTTTACAGTTTTTTTTTTTTATTTCACTGGCACACATAATGGTTAGTAAGTGAAACGGTTCATTTATTGATTTGTTTAGTTAAATAGTTTGTTTATTGGTAACTTTAGTTAATTGGGTTGTTTGGTTTACTGGTTTATTTACGGGTTCGTACACTTCACTGATTTGACTCCTGGTCTATTTAGTTTACGGGTTTGTTTTCTGGTAAGTTTTATTTATGGGTTTCTTTAGTTTACCGTTTTGTTCACTGGTTTTATTAGTCCACTGGTTTGTTTCACTGATTCGTTTACGCTCATTCAGACATGTTATATGAAAACACAGGCTGTCATATTAACCAGGTAAACCCAGATCCAGTTAAGATCTTGGTTACCTGAACTACCACATCCATCATATAGTCAAACTCCTCAGGATGAAGAAAGGCAGTGAACTGTTCTCTAGTGGCGATCCCGTCCCCGTCCCGGTCAGCTGACTTAAAGCGCCGCTCGTCCCGGGCGAGCATGGTTTTGTACGTGGCCTTGTCATCAACGTCATCAAACTCCTCGCCTTAAGAAAAAACAGAAATGTTGCACAGTGAGAGAGGCAAACCAAACGAGAAAATTAAGTGTAAAACATTGGAGGCTTACCTAGATAATATCCGTATGTGGTGTTTTTATATTCCTCCCAGCTGATCTTGTCGTCTTTGTTCTGATCGTAGTCCTTCCAGTTCTTGTTGACATTCTCCTCAATGTACCTCCTCTGCCGGTGTTTGATCCAATGGTGCAGCTCTGCATGGTTGACGTAGCCGTCCTTATTGGTGTCGATGCGGTCCACGATCTTCCTGTGAGCAAAGATGCACTCACAGTTAAAGCCGAAAGTCAGCAGCACATGGTTGGACATCGTCCTGCCAAATCAGCAAAGCTTTTCCGGAACAAAGACTGTCCTGATTGGAATCCTCCAAGATCATCTGTAGATCTTGTTCACGCATGTTGGTCTGTTTCAGAGATCAACTGTCCACCAACTTCATCATCCTCATCATCTCCATCCCCAACCAGATTCTCCAGTTTCACACCTTCATGAGCCAGAGTTTCTTCTGAGACATGATGATGTGTTTATCTCCAATCTGGTCTTTTATTACTGAACTTTTTTTTTCCATTTTTATTATAAAAATAAATAAATAAATAAAAACGCTTTTCTATGAGATATAATTGAGGTGAAACAAAAGAATCTATGTATTCCAGTGAGAAATTGCAATAGATTAAAATATATAAACATGACATATTAAATACAGATATTTTAGATAATTAAAAAATATAAAATGATACATAAACTAAATATATCAAACAGAAATAAGTTTATAAATTCAAATAAGTTCAAGTTCATTTACTCTGGGTGAAGTGGGTCCTCATCCTGATAGTAGTCTATACATTTTGTAATATAGATATCTTCCCTGTAAAAATATTACTACAAATAAATAATAAAAAAAAATATTATTATTCATTCATTATACTAACTGCTTAATCCAATGAAGGGTTGAGGCTCTCCCTGAGCCGTCACCTTATCGTGGTGGAGGGGTTTATGTGTCCTGAAGATCCTAGCAGCTATGTTGTCGGGGGCTTTATGCCCCTGGTAGGGTCACCCATGGCAAACGGGTGTCTAGGGGAGGGACCAAACTAAGTACAGCTCACAGACCCCTATGATAACAACCATGGGCATAAATGTTCCCTTGCCCGGACATGGGTCACCGGGACCCCCCCTCTGGAGCCAGACCTGGGGGTGGGGCATGAAAGCGAGCATCTGGTGGCCGGGCCTTCGCCCATGGGGCTCAGCCCGAAAGGGTTACATGGACCCCACCTCCCGTGGGCTCACCATCTGCGGGAGGAGCCGTAGGGGTCGGGTGCAATGTGAGCTGGGCGGCAGCAAGGGGCGGGGACCCTGGCGGTCCGATCCCCGGCTGCAGAAGCTGGCTCTAGGGACGTGGAACGTCACCTCTCTGGTGGGGAAGGAGCCTGAGCTTGTGCGCGAGGTTGAGCGGTTCCGACTAGATATAGTTGGACTCACCTCGACGCATGGCTTGGGCTCTGGAACCAGTACCCTCGAGAGGGGCTGGACTTTCTTCCACTCTGGAGTTGCTCATGGTGGGAGGCACCGAGCAGGTGTGGGCATTCTCATCAGCCCCCAGCTTGGTGCCTGCACGTTGGGGTTTACCCCGGTGGATGAAAGGGTAGTTTCCCTCCGCCTCCGGGTGGGGGGACGGGTCCTGACTGTTGTCTGTGCCTATGCACCGAACAGCAGTTCAGAGTACCCACCCTTTCTGGAGTCCTTGGAGGGAGTGCTGGAGGGTGCTCCTTCTGGGGACTCCATTGTTCTGCTGGGGGACTTCAATGCTCACGTGGGCAATGACAGTGAGACCTGGAGGGGAGTGATTGGGAGGCATGACCCCCCCCCCCCCCCCCCCTTCTGAACCAAAATGGTGTTTTGTTATTGGACTTCTGTGCTCGTCATGGATTGTCCATAACGAACACCATGTTCCAACATAAGAGTGTCCATATGTACACCTGGCATCAGGATTCCCTGGGCCGCAGTTCGATGATGGATTTTGTAGTCGTATCGTCGGACCTGCGGCCACATGCCTTGGACACTCGGGTGAAGAGGGGGGCAGAGCTGTCAACTGATCACCACCTGGTGGTGAGTTGGCTCAGATGGTGGGGGAGGAAGCCGGTCAGAGCTGGCAGGCCCAAACGTGTTGTGAGGGTCTGCTGGGAACGTCTGGCTGAGTCCCCTGTCAGAGTGAGCTTCAACTCCCACCTTCAGCAGAGCTTCAACCATGTCCCGAGTGAGGCGGGGGACATTGAGTCCAAATGGGCTGTGTTCCGTGCCTCTATTGCTGAGGCGGCCGGCCGGAGCTGTGGCTGTAAGGTCGTTGGTGCCTGTCGTGGCGGTAATCCCAGGACTCGTTGGTGGACACCAGCAGTGAGGGATGCCGTCAAGCTGAAGAAGGAGTCCTATCGGGCCTTCTTGGCCTGTGGGACTCTGGAGGCAGCTGATGGGTACCGGCGGGCGAAGCGGCATGCGGCTTCGACTGTTGCCGAGGCAAAAACTCGGGCATGGGAGGAGTTCGGCGAAGCCATGGATAAAGACTTCCGGACGACTTCGAGGAGATTCTGGTCCACCATCCGGCGGCTCAGGAGGGGGAAGCAGTGCTCCATCAACACTGTGTACAGTGGAGATGGGGAGCTGCTGACCTCAACTCGGGACGTTGTGGGTCGGTGGAGGGAATACTTCGAAGACCTCCTCAATCCTACCAACACGTCTTCCCATGAGGGAGCAGAGCTGGTGGACTCAGGGGTGGACTCTCCTATCTCTGGGGCTGAAGTCGCTGAGGTGGTTAAAAAGCTCCTTGGTGGCAAGGCCCCGGGGGTGGATGAGATCCGCCCGGAGTTCCTTAAGGCTCTGGATGCTGTGGGGCTGTCCTGGCTGACACGCATCTGCAGCATCGCGTGGACATCGGGGACAGTGCCGCTGGATTGGCAGACTGGGGTGGTGGTCCCCCTTTTTAAGAAGGGGGACCGGAGGGTGTGTTCCAATTACAGGGGAATCACACTCCTCAGCCTCCCTGGTAAGGTCTATTCAGGGGTCCTGGAGAGGAGGGTCCGCCGGATAGTCGAATCCCGGATTGAGGAGGAGCAGTGTGGTTTTCGTCCTGGTCGCGGAACAGTGGACCAGCTCTATACCCTCTCTGGGGTCCTGGAGGGGGCATGGGAGTTTGCCCAACCAGTCTACATGTGCTTTGTGGACCTGGAGAAGGCCTTCGACCGTGTCCCCCGGGGGCTCCTGTGGGGGGTACTCCGGTACAGCTCGTACAAGGGGGCTGTACGACAGGTGTCAGAGCTTGGTCCGCATTGCCGGTAGTAAGTCGGATCCGTTTCCGGTGAGGGTTGGACTCCGCCAAGGCTGCCCTTTATCACCGATTCTGTTCATAACTTATATGGACAGAATTTCTAGGTGCAGCCGAGGGGTTGAGGGGATCCGACTTGGTGGCCTCAGGATTGGGTCCCTGCTTTTTGCAGATGACGTGGTCCTGTTGGCTTCGTCTGGTCGTGATCTCCAGCTCTCGCTTGAGCGATTCGCGGCCGAGTGTGAAGCGGCTGGGATGAGAATCAGCACCTCCAAATCTGAGACCATGGTCCTCAGCCGGAATAGGGTGGATTGTCCTCTCCGGGTCGGGAGTGAGGTCCTGCCTCAAGTGGAGGAGTTTAAATATCTCGGGAGCGCGAGATCGACAGACGAATCGGTGCGGCGTCTGCAGTAATGCGGGCTCTGCGCCGGTCTGTCGTGGTGAAGAAGGAGCTGAGCCAGAAGGCGAAGCTCTCGATTTACCAGTCGATCTACGGGGGCAGCAGCCTAAGCAGGGAAGCCCAGACGTCCCTCTCCCCAGCCACATCTGCCAACTCTGCGGGGGGGATCCCGAGGCGTTCCCAGGCCAGCCGAGAGATGTAATCCCTCCAGCGTGTCCTGGGTCTTCCCCGGGGTCTCCTCCCAGAGGGACGTGCCTGGAACACCTCACCAGGGAGGTCCAGGAGGAATCCTGACCAGATGCCCGAGCCACCTCAACTGGTTCCTCTCGATGCGGAGGAGCAGCGGCTCTACTCTGATCTCCTCCCGGATGACCGAGCTCCTCACCCTATCTCTAAGGGAGAGCCCGGCCACCCTGCGGAGGAAACCCATTTCAGCCGCCTGTATACGAGATCTCCTTCTTTCGGTCACGACCCACAGCTCATGACCATAGGTGAGGGTAGGAACGTAGATCGACTGATAAATCGAGAGCTTCGCCTTCTGGCTCAGCTCCTTCTTCACCACGACAGACCGGCGCAGAGCCCGCATTACTGCAGACGCCGCACCGATTCGTCTGTCGATCTCGCGCTCCCGAGATATTTAAACTCCTCCACTTGAGGCAGGACCTCACTCCCGACCCAGAGAGGACAATCCACCCTATTCCGGCTGAGGACCATGGTCTCAGATTTGGAGGTGCTGATTCTCATCCCAGCCGCTTCACACTCGGCCGCGAATCGCTCAAGCGAGAGCTGGAGATCACGACCAGATGAAGCCAACAGGACCACATCATCTGCAAAAAGCAGGGACCCAATCCTGAGGCCACCAAGTCGGATCCCCTCAACCCCTCGGCTGCACCTAGAAATTCTGTCCATATAAGTTATGAACAGAATCGGTGATAAAGGGCAGCCTTGGCGGAGTCCAACCCTCACCGGAAACGAATCCGACTTACTACCGGCAATGCGGACCAAGCTCTGACACCTGTCGTACAGGGACCGGACAGCTCGTACAAGGGGGTCCGGTACCCCATACTCCCGGAGTACCCCCCACAGGAGCCCCCGGGGGACACGGTCGAATGCCTTCTCCATTCATGTTCCATGAAGAACACGTAAATGACATATAGAGAACAAACAGAGAACACAGAAAACACAGAAAACATACAGAGAACATATAGAGAACACAAAGAACATACGGAGAACACAGAGAACACAAATAGAAAACATACAGATAACACATAGAGAACACATATAGAAAACATACAGAGAACATATGGAGAACACAGAACACACACATATAGAAAACATACAGAGAACACATAGATGACATATAAAGAACACACAGAGAACCTACAGAGAACACATAGAAAATATACAGAGAACAAATAAAGAACACGTAGATGACATATAGAGAAAACACAGAGAACACAAAAAACATACAGAGAACATATAGAGAACACATATAGAAAACATACAGATAACACATAGAGAACACATATAGAAAACATACAGAGAACATATGGAGAACACAGAACACACACATATAGAAAACATACAGAGAACACATAGATGACATATAAAGAACACACAGAGAACCTACAGAGAACACATAGAAAATATACAGAGAACATATAGAGAACACAGAGAAAACACATAAAAAACATACAGAGAACATATGGAGAATACGGAACACACAGAGATCAAATAGAGAACACACATAGAAAACACAGAGAAAACAGAGAGAACACATAGATAACATAGAGACCACACGGAGAACATGTGGAGAACATACAGAGAACGTGGAGAACATGGAGAACACACAGAGAACATGTGTAGAACACACAGAGAACATGTGTAGAACACATGTGTAGAACATGGGGAACACAGAGAGCATGTGGAAAATATGGAGAACACAGAGAACATGTGGAGAACATGGGGAACACACAAAGAACATGTGTAGAACATGGGGAACACACAGAGAACATGTGGAGAACATACAGAGAGCACAGAGAACACATACAGAGAACATATGGAGAACACAAAACACACACATTGAAAACATACAGAGAAAACACGGGGAGCACACAGAACATGTGGAGAACATGTGGAACACACAGAGAACATGAGGAACACACAGAGAACATGAGGAACACCCAGAGAACATGAGGAACACACAGAGAACATGGGGAACACACAGAGAACATGGGGAACACACAGAGAACACACAGAGAACATGAGGAACACACAGAGAACATGGGGAACACACAGAGAACACACAGAGAACATGAGGAACACACAGAGAACATGTGGAGAATGAAGAGTACACACACGGTGTATGTTCTACAGAGAACACTAGGAGAACGTGATGATGGAACCTACGCCAGCCTGTCTTTGCTCTCCTCGGGGGTCAGCTGGTCGAAGGTCTTGGCCTCCTCCTTCCCCAGGAAGGCCTCGTGGTCGTACTGGTACCCATGGGCATCGTCGTGGACATGGTCGCTGAGGTCAGCGGGGTGATGGACGCGCTTCTCCTGGGCAGGAACCGCCATGGCAACAGCAACCAGGATACAGGCACAGAAGAGCGACCTCAGCAGCATCCTGACTGGATTCTGGCTTCCAGTGGAGAGAAGAAGTTCTGAAGTCCAGGACATCAAACACAACACAGCAGTCAGATAGATGATGCATTCAGGGACCAGCAAACAGAACATCTGCCGTGTAAACAGGAGAAAAGTTCAGGCTGGAAAGCCAGACATGTGAGGACAGCTGTCTGTCCACACGTGTCTGGATCCCTGGACAAACTTACAGGGGATCTCCTCGCGCTTCTCAGCAAACTGACAGCAGCGACCGCGTTGGCACTTTGCGTCCTTAATACGTCCTCGCGGTAGGCGGGCCTCGACTCTGCCTCAGCCAATCACCGAAGCCATGAGGGAACCTTTCAGCCAATAGGAAGCGCGACTCCGCAGTGCGACCCTTCACGATCATTCTGATTGGCTTCTAACCGCCACGTTGACACGTAAGCGCGCACCCACATTGCTTTCTTCATTCCGGTGCGCGCGAGAGGTGCAGACCTTAGACATTAGACGTTAGACCCAGACTCCAAGACGTTCAGGTCAAGACATTCGACCCAGACTCCAACATGTCCAGGTCAGGACATTAGACCCAGACTCCAACATGTCCAGGTCAATACATTAGACCCCGACTCCAACGTGTCCATGTCAGGACATAAGACCCAGACTCCAACATGTCCAGGTCAGGACATTAGACCCAGACTCCAACGTGTCCAGGTCAGGACAATAGACCCAGACTCCAACATGTCCAGGTCAGGACATTAGACCAAGACTCCAACATGTTCAGGTCAGGACAATAGACCCAGACTCCAAGACGTTCAGGTCAAGACATTCGACCCAGACTCCAACATGTCCAGGTCAGGACAATAGACCCAGACTCCAACGTGTCCATGTCAGGACATTAGACCCAGACTCCAACGTGTCCAGGTCAGGACATTAGACCCCGACTCCAACACGTCCAGGTCAGGACATTAGACCCATACTCCAAAAAGTCCAGGTTAGGACATTAGACCCCGACTCCAACACGTCCAGGTCAGGACATAAGACCCAGACTCCAACATTTCCAGGTTAGGACATTAGACCCAAACTCCAACATGTCCAGGTCAGGACATTAGACCCCGACTCCAACATGTCCAGGTCAGGACATTAGACCCGTCAGGACATTAGACCCAGACTCCAACATATCCAGGTCAGGACATTAGACCCAGACTCCAACATGTCCAGGTCAGGACATTAGACCCCGACTCCAACACGTCCAGGTCAGGACATTAGACCCAGACTCCAAAATGTCCAGGTTAGGACATTAGACCCCGACTCCAACACGTCCAGGTCAGGACATAAGACCCAGACTCCAACATGTCCAGGTTAGGACATTAGACCCAAACTCCAACATGTCCAGGTCAGGACATTAGACCCAGACTTCAACATGTCCAGGTCAGGACATTACCCAGACTCCAACATGTCCAGGTCAGGATATTAGACCCTGACTCCAACGTGTCCATGTCAGGACATAAGACACAGACTCCAACGTGTCCAGGTCAGGACATTAGACCCAGACTCCAACATGTCCAGGTCAGGACATTAGACCCTGACTCCAACGTGTCCATGTCAGGACATAAGACCCAGACTCCAACGTGTCCAGGTCAGGACATTAGACCCAGACTCCAACGTGTCCAGGTCAGGACATTAGACCCCGACTCCAACACGTCCAGGTCAGGACATTAGACCCAGACTCCAACGTGTCCATGTCAGGACATTAGACCCAGACTCCCACATGTCCAGGTCAGGACATTAGACCCCGACTCCAACATGTCCAGGTCAGGACATTAGACCCGTCAGGACATTAGACCCAGACTCCAACATGTCCACATCAGGACATTAGACCCAGACTCCGACATGTCCAGGTCAGGACATTAGACCCAGACTCCAACGTGTCCATGTCAGGACATTAGACCCAGACTCCAACATGTCCAGGTCAGGACATTAGACCCTGACTCCAACATGTCCAGGTCAGGACATTAGACCCCGACTCCAACATGTCCAGGTCAGGACATTAGACCCGTCAGGACATTAGACCCAGACTCCAACATGTCCACATCAGGACATTAGACCCAGACTCCGACATGTCCAGGTCAGGACATTAGACCCCGACTCCAACATGTCCATGTCAGGACATAAGACCCAGACTCCAACGTGTCCAGGTCAGGACATTAGACCCAGACTCCAACGTGTCCAGGTCAGGACATTAGACCCAGACTCCAACACGTCCAGGTCAGGACATTAGACCCAGACTCCAACACGTCCAGGTCAGGACATTAGACCCAGACTCCAACACGTCCAGGTCAGGACATTAGACCCAGACTCCAACGTGTCCAGGTCAGGACATTAGACCCAGACTCCAACATGTCCAGGTCAGGACATTAGACCCAGACTCCAACAAGTCCAGGTCAGGACATTAGACCCAGACTCCAACATGTCCAGGTCAGGACATTAGACCCAGACTCCAACATGTCCAGGTCAGGACATTAGACCCAGACTCCAACATGTCCAGGTCAGGACATTAGACCCAGACTCCAACGTGTCCAGGTCAGGACATTAGACCCAGACTCCAACATGTCCAGGTCAGGACATTAGACCCTGACTCCAACGTGTCCATGTCAGGACATTAGACCCAGACTCCAACATGTCCAGGTCAGGACATTAGACCCAGACTCCAACGTGTCCAGGTCAGGACAATAGACCCAGACTCCAACGTGTCCAGGTCAAGACATTAGACCCAGACTCCAACATGTCCAGGTAAGGACATTAGACCCAGACTCCAACATGTCCAGGTCAGGACAATAGACCCAGACTCCAACGTGTCCAGGTCAGGACATTAGACCCAGACTCCAACGTGTCCAGGTCAGGACAATAGACCAAGAATCCAACGTGTCCAGGTCAGGACATTAGACCCAGACTCCAACGTGTCCATGTCAGGACATTAGACCCAGACTCCAACATGTCCAGGTCAGGACATTAGACCCAGACTCCAACACGTCCAGGTCAGGACATTAGACCCAGACTCCAACGTGTCCAGGTCAGGACATTAGACCCGTCAGGACATTAGACCCAGACTCCAACATGTCCAGGTCAGGACATTAGACCCAGACTCCAACATGTCCAGGTCAGGACATTAGACCCTGACTCCAACGTGTCCATGTCAGGACATAAGACCCAGACTTATACATGTCCAGGTCAGGAAATTAGACCCAGACTCCAACGTGTCCATGTCAGGACATTAGACCCAGACTCCAACATGTCCATGTCAGGACATTAGACCCAGACTTCAACATGTCCAGGTCAGGACATTACCCAGACTCCAACATGTCCATGTCAGGACATTATACCCAGACTCCAACATGTCCAGGTCAGGACATTAGACCCAGACTCCAACGTGTCCATGTCAGGACATTAGACCCAGACTCCAACATGTCCAGGTCAGGACATTAGACCCAGACTTCAACATGTCCAGGTCAGGACATTAGACCCTGACTCCAACATGTCCAGGTCAGGACATTAGACCCAGACTTCAACATGTCCAGGTGAGGACATTACCCAGACTCCAACATGTCCATGTCAGGACATTATACCCAGACTCCAACATGTCCAGGTCAGGACATTAGACCCAGACTCCAACGTGTCCATGTCAGGACATTAGACCCAGACTCCAACATGTCCATGTCAGGACATTATACCCAGACTCCAACATGTCCAGGTCAGGACATTAGACCCAGACTCCAACGTGTCCATGTCAGGACATTAGACCCAGACTCCAACATGTCCAGGTCAGGACATTAGACCCAGACTTCAACATGTCCAGGTCAGGACATTAGACCCTGACTCCAACATGTCCAGGTCAGGACATTAGACCCAGACTTCAACATGTCCAGGTGAGGACATTACCCAGACTCCAACATGTCCAGGTCAGGACATTAGACCCAGACTCCAACATGTCCAGGTCAGGACATTAGACCCAGACTTCAACATGTCCAGGTGAGGACATTACCCAGACTCCAACATGTCCATGTCAGGACATTATACCCAGACTCCAACATGTCCAGGTCAGGACATTAGACCCAGACTCCAACGTGTCCATGTCAGGACATTAGACCCAGACTCCAACATGTCCAGGTCAGGACATTAGACCCTGACTCCAACGTGTCCATGTCAGGACATAAGACCCAGACTCCAACGTGTCCAGGTCAGGACATTAGACCCAGACTCCAACGTGTCCAGGTCAGGACATTAGACCCCGACTCCAACACGTCCAGGTCAGGACATTAGACCCAGACTCCAACGTGTCCATGTCAGGACATTAGACCCAGACTCCAACATGTCCAGGTCAGGACATTAGACCCCGACTCCAACATGTCCAGGTCAGGACATTAGACCCGTCAGGACATTAGACCCAGACTCCAACATGTCCACATCAGGACATTAGACCCAGACTCCGACATGTCCAGGTCAGGACATTAGACCCCGACTCCAACACGTCCAGGTCTAGACATTAGACCCAGACTCCAACATGTCCAGGTCAGGACATTAGACCCAGACTCCAACATATCCAGGTCAGGACATTAGACCCAGACTCCAACATGTCCAGGTCAGGACATTAGACCCCGACTCCAACACGTCCAGGTCAGGACATTAGACCCAGACTCCAAAATGTCCAGGTTAGGACATTAGACCCAGACTCCAACATGTCCAGGTCAGGACATTAGACCCAGACTCCAAAATGTCCAGGTTAGGACATTAGACCCCGACTCCAACACGTCCAGGTCAGGACATTAGACCCAGACTCCAACATGTCCAGGTTAGGACATTAGACCCAAACTCCAAAATGTCCAGATCAGGACATTAGACCCAGACTCCAACGTGTCCATGTCAGGACATTAGACCCAGACTCCAACATGTCCAGGTCAGGACATTAGACCCAGACTCCAACGTGTCCATATCAGGACATAAGACCCAGACTCCAATGTGTCCAGGTCAGGACATTAGACCCAGACTCCAACGTGTCCATGTCAGGATATTAGACCAAGACTCCAACATGTCCAGGTCAGGAAATCGGACCCAGACTCCAACACGTCCAGGTCAGGACATTAGACCCAGACTCCAACATGTCCAGGTCAGAACATTAGACCCAGACTCCAACATTTCCATGTCAGGACATTAGACCCAGACTCCAACATGTCCAGGTCAGGACATTAGACCCAGACTCCAACGTGTCCATGTCAGGACATAAGACCCAGACTCCAACATGTCCAGGTCAGGAAATTAGACCCAGACTCCAACGTGCCCATGTCAGGACATTAGACCCAGACTCCAACATGTCCAGGTCAGGACATTAGACCAGGACTCCAACGTGTCCATGTCAGGACATTAGACCCTGACTCCAACGTGTCCATGTCAGGACATAAGACCCAGACTCCAACATGTCCAGGTCAGGAAATTAGACCCAGACTCCAACGTGCCCATGTCAGGACATTAGACCCAGACTCCAACATGTCCAGGTCAGGACATTAGACCCCGACTCCAACACGTCCAGGTCAGGACATTCGATCCAGACTCCAACGTGTCCAGGTCAGGACATTAGACCCCGACTCCAAAACGTCCAGTTCAGGACATTAGACCCGTCAGGACATTAGACCCAGACTCCAACGTGTCCATGTCAGGACATTAGACCCAGACTCCAACATGTCCAGGTCAGGACATTAGACCAGGACTCCAACGTGTCCATGTCAGGACATTAGACCCTGACTCCAACGTGTCCATGTCAGGACATAAGACCCAGACTTATACATGTCCAGGTCAGGAAATTAGACCCAGACTCCAACATGTCCAGGACAGGACATTAGACCCAGACTCCAACATGTCCAGGTCAGGACATTAGATCCAGACTCCAACATGTCAAAGTCAGGACATTAGACCCCGACTCCAACACGTCCAGGTCAGGACATTAGACCCAGACTCCAACATGTCCAGGTCAGGACATTAGACTCAGACTCCAACATGTCCAGGTCAGGACATTAGACCCCGACTCCAACATGTCCAGGTCAGGACATTAGACCCGTCAGGACATTAGACCCAGACTCCAACATGTCCACATCAGGACATTAGACCCAGACTCCGACATGTCCAGGTCAGGACATTAGACCCAGAATCCAACGTGTCCATGTCAGGACATTAGACCCAGACTCCAACATGTCCAGGTCAGGACATTAGACCCCGACTCCAACATGTCCAGGTCAGGACATTAGACCCCGACTCCAACATGTCCAGGTCAGGACATTAGACCCGTCAGGACATTAGACCCAGACTCCAACATGTCCACATCAGGACATTAGACCCAGACTCCGACATGTCCAGGTCAGGACATTAGACCCCGACTCCAACGTGTCCAGGTCAGGACATTAGACCCAGACTCCAACGTGTCCAGGTCAGGACATTAGACCCAGACTCCAACATGTCCAGGTCAGGACATTAGACCCAGACTCCAACACGTCCAGGTCAGGACATTAGACCCAGACTCCAACACGTCCAGGTCAGGACATTAGACCCAGACTCCAATGTGTCCAGGTCAGGACATTAGACCCAGACTCCAACATGTCCAGGTCAGGACATTAGACCCAGACTCCAACAAGTCCAGGTCAGGACATTAGACCCAGACTCCAACATGTCCAGGTCAGGACATTAGACCCAGACTCCAACATGTCCAGGTCAGGACATTAGACCCAGACTCCAACATGTCCAGGTCAGGACATTAGACCCAGACTCCAACGTGTCCATGTCAGGACATTAGACCCAGACTCCAACATGTCCAGGTCAGGACATTAGACCCCGACTCCAACGTGTCCATATCAGGACATAAGACCCAGACTCCAATGTGTCCAGGTCAGGACATTAGACCCAGACTCCAACGTGTCCATGTCAGGATATTAGACCAAGACTCCAACATGTCCAGGTCAGGAAATTAGACCCAGACTCCAACACGTCCAGGTCAGGACATTAGACCCAGACTCCAACATGTCCAGGTCAGAACATTAGACCCAGACTCCAACATGTCCATGTCAGGACATTAGACCCAGACTCCAACATGTCCAGGTCAGGACATTAGACCCAGACTCCAACGTGTCCATGTCAGGACATAAGACCCAGACTCCAACATGTCCAGGTCAGGAAATTAGACCCAGACTCCAACGTGCCCATGTCAGGACATTAGACCCAGACTCCAACATGTCCAGGTCAGGACATTAGACCAGGACTCCAACGTGTCCATGTCAGGACATTAGACCCAGACTCCAACGTGTCCATGTCAGGACATTAGACCCAGACTCCAACATGTCCAGGTCAGGACATTAGATCCAGACTCCAACATGTCAAAGTCAGGACATTAGACCCCGACTCCAACACGTCCAGGTCAGGACATTAGACCCAGACTCCAACATGTCCAGGTCAGGACATTAGACTCAGACTCCAACATGTCCAGGTCAGGACATTAGACCCCGACTCCAACATGTCCAGGTCAGGACATTAGACCCGTCAGGACATTAGACCCAGACTCCAACATGTCCACATCAGGACATTAGACCCAGACTCCGACATGTCCAGGTCAGGACATTAGACCCAGACTCCAACGTGTCCATGTCAGGACATTAGACCCAGACTCCAACATGTCCAGGTCAGGACATTAGACCCCGACTCCAACATGTCCAGGTCAGGACATTAGACCCCGACTCCAACATGTCCAGGTCAGGACATTAGACCCGTCAGGACATTAGACCCAGACTCCAACATGTCCACATCAGGACATTAGACCCAGACTCCGACATGTCCAGGTCAGGACATTAGACCCCGACTCCAACATGTCCATGTCAGGACATAAGACCCAGACTCCAACGTGTCCAGGTCAGGACATTAGACCCAGACTCCAACGTGTCCAGGTCAGGACATTAGACCCAGACTCCAACATGTCCAGGTCAGGACATTAGACCCAGACTCCAACACGTCCAGGTCAGGACATTAGACCCAGACTCCAACACGTCCAGGTCAGGACATTAGACCCAGACTCCAACGTGTCCAGGTCAGGACATTAGACCCAGACTCCAACATGTCCAGGTCAGGACATTAGACCCAGACTCCAACAAGTCCAGGTCAGGACATTAGACCCAGACTCCAACATGTCCAGGTCAGGACATTAGACCCAGACTCCAACATGTCCAGGTCAGGACATTAGACCCAGACTCCAACATGTCCAGGTCAGGACATTAGACCCAGACTCCAACGTGTCCAGGTCAGGACATTAGACCCAGACTCCAACATGTCCAGGTCAGGACATTAGACCCTGACTCCAACGTGTCCATGTCAGGACATTAGACCCAGACTCCAACATGTCCAGGTCAGGACATTAGACCCAGACTCCAACGTGTCCAGGTCAGGACAATAGACCCAGACTCCAACGTGTCCAGGTCAAGACATTAGACCCAGACTCCAACATGTCCAGGTAAGGACATTAGACCCAGACTCCAACATGTCCAGGTCAGGACAATAGACCCAGACTCCAACGTGTCCAGGTCAGGACATTAGACCCAGACTCCAACGTGTCCAGGTCAGGACAATAGACCAAGACTCCAACGTGTCCAGGTCAGGACATTAGACCCAGACTCCAACGTGTCCATGTCAGGACATTAGACCCAGACTCCAACATGTCCAGGTCAGGACATTAGACCCAGACTCCAACACGTCCAGGTCAGGACATTAGACCCAGACTCCAACGTGTCCAGGTCAGGACATTAGACCCGTCAGGACATTAGACCCAGACTCCAACATGTCCAGGTCAGGACATTAGACCCAGACTCCAACATGTCCAGGTCAGGACATTAGACCCTGACTCCAACGTGTCCATGTCAGGACATAAGACCCAGACTTATACATGTCCAGGTCAGGAAATTAGACCCAGACTCCAACGTGTCCATGTCAGGACATTAGACCCAGACTCCAACATGTCCAGGTCAGGACATTAGACCCAGACTTCAACATGTCCAGGTGAGGACATTACCCAGACTCCAACATGTCCATGTCAGGACATTATACCCAGACTCCAACATGTCCAGGTCAGGACATTAGACCCAGACTCCAACGTGTCCATGTCAGGACATTAGACCCAGACTCCAACATGTCCAGGTCAGGACATTAGACCCAGACTTCAACATGTCCAGGTCAGGACATTACCCAGACTCCAACATGTCCAGGTCAGGACATTAGACCCTGACTCCAACGTGTCCATGTCAGGACATAAGACCCAGACTCCAACGTGTCCAGGTCAGGACATTAGACCCAGACTCCAACGTGTCCAGGTCAGGACATTAGACCCCGACTCCAACACGTCCAGGTCAGGACATTAGACCCAGACTCCAACGTGTCCATGTCAGGACATTAGACCCAGACTCCAACATGTCCAGGTCAGGACATTAGACCCCGACTCCAACATGTCCAGGTCAGGACATTAGACCCGTCAGGACATTAGACCCAGACTCCAACATGTCCACATCAGGACATTAGACCCAGACTCCGACATGTCCAGGTCAGGACATTAGACCCAGACTCCAACACGTCCAGGTCTAGACATTAGACCCAGACTCCAACATGTCCAGGTCAGGACATTAGACCCAGACTCCAACATATCCAGGTCAGGACATTAGACCCAGACTCCAACATGTCCAGGTCAGGACATTAGACCCCGACTCCAACACGTCCAGGTCAGGACATTAGACCCAGACTCCAACATGTCCAGGTTAGGACATTAGACCCAGACTCCAACATGTCCAGGTCAGGACATTAGACCCAGACTCCAAAATGTCCAGGTTAGGACATTAGACCCCGACTCCAACACGTCCAGGTCAGGACATTAGACCCAGACTCCAACATGTCCAGGTTAGGACATTAGACCCAAACTCCAACATGTCCAGATCAGGACATTAGACCCAGACTCCAACGTGTCCATGTCAGGACATTAGACCCAGACTCCAACATGTCCAGGTCAGGACATTAGACCCAGACTCCAACGTGTCCATATCAGGACATAAGACCCAGACTCCAATGTGTCCAGGTCAGGACATTAGACCCAGACTCCAACGTGTCCATGTCAGGATATTAGACCAAGACTCCAACATGTCCAGGTCAGGAAATTAGACCCAGACTCCAACACGTCCAGGTCAGGACATTAGACCCAGACTCCAACATGTCCAGGTCAGAACATTAGACCCAGACTCCAACATGTCCATGTCAGGACATTAGACCCAGACTCCAACATGTCCAGGTCAGGACATTAGACCCAGACTCCAACGTGTCCATCTCAGGACATAAGACCCAGACTCCAACATGTCCAGGTCAGGAAATTAGACCCAGACTCCAACGTGCCCATGTCAGGACATTAGACCCAGACTCCAACATGTCCAGGTCAGGACATTAGACCAGGACTCCAACGTGTCCATGTCAGGACATTAGACCCTGACTCCAACGTGTCCATGTCAGGACATAAGACCCAGACTCCAACATGTCCAGGTCAGGAAATTAGACCCAGACTCCAACGTGCCCATGTCAGGACATTAGACCCAGACTCCAACATGTCCAGGTCAGGACATTAGACCCCGACTCCAACACGTCCAGGTCAGGACATTCGATCCAGACTCCAACGTGTCCAGGTCAGGACATTAGACCCCGACTCCAAAACGTCCAGGTCAGGACATTAGACCCGTCAGGACATTAGACCCAGACTCCAACGTGTCCATGTCAGGACATTAGACCCAGACTCCAACATGTCCAGGTCAGGACATTAGACCAGGACTCCAACGTGTCCATGTCAGGACATTAGACCCTGACTCCAACGTGTCCATGTCAGGACATAAGACCCAGACTTATACATGTCCAGGTCAGGAAATTAGACCCAGACTCCAACATGTCCAGGTCAGGACATTAGACCCAGACTCCAACATGTCCAGGTCAGGACATTAGATCCAGACTCCAACATGTCAAAGTCAGGACATTAGACCCCGACTCCAACACGTCCAGGTCAGGACATTAGACCCAGACTCCAACATGTCCAGGTCAGGACATTAGACTCAGACTCCAACATGTCAAGGTCAAGACATTAGACCCAGACTCCAACACGTCCAGGTCAAGACATTAGACCCCGACTCCAACGTGTCCATGTCAGGACATTAGACCCAGACTCCAACATGTCCAGGTCAGGACATTAGACCCAGACTCCAACATGTCCAGGTCAGGACACTAGACCCAGACTCCAACGTGTCCATGTCAGGACATTAGACCCAGACTCCAACATGTCCAGGTCAGGACATTAGACCCAGACTCCAACATGTCCAGGTCAGGACATTAGACCCAGACTCCAACATGTCCAGGTCAGGACATTAGACCCCGACTCCAACGTGTCCATATCAGGACATAAGACCCAGACTCCAACGTGTCCAGGTCAGGACATTAGACCCAGACTCCAACGTGTCCATGTCAGGACATTAGACCCTGACTCCAACGTGTCCATGTCAGGACATAAGACCCAGACTCCAACATGTCCAGGTCAGGAAATTAGACCCAGACTCCAACATGCCCATGTCAGGACATTAGACCCAGACTCCAACATGTCCAGGTCAGGACATTAGACCCCGACTCCAACACGTCCAGGTCAGGACATTCGATCCAGACTCCAACGTGTCCAGGTCAGGACATTAGACCCCGACTCCAAAACGTCCAGGTCAGGACATTAGACCCGTCAGGACATTAGACCCAGACTCCAACGTGTCCATGTCAGGACATTAGACCCAGACTCCAACATGTCCAGGTCAGGACATTAGACCAGGACTCCAACGTGTCCATGTCAGGACATTAGACCCTGACTCCAACGTGTCCATGTCAGGACATAAGACCCAGACTTATACATGTCCAGGTCAGGAAATTAGACCCAGACTCCAACATGTCCAGGTCAGGACATTAGACCCAGACTCCAACATGTCCAGGTCAGGACATTAGATCCAGACTCCAACATATCCAGGTCAGGACATTCGACCCAGACTCCAACATGTCAAAGTCAGGACATTAGACCCAGACTCCGACATGTCCAGGTCAGGACATTAGACCCGTCAGGACATTAGACCCAGACTCCAACATGTCCACATCAGGACATTAGACCCAGACTCCGACATGTCCAGGTCAGGACATTAGACCCCGACTCCAACACGTCCAGGTCTAGACATTAGACCCAGACTCCAACATGTCCAGGTCAGGACATTAGACCCAGACTCCAACATATCCAGGTCAGGACATTAGACCCAGACTCCAACATGTCCAGGTCAGGACATTAGACCCCGACTCCAACACGTCCAGGTCAGGACATTAGACCCAGACTCCAAAATGTCCAGGTTAGGACATTAGACCCAGACTCCAACATGTCCAGGTCAGGACATTAGACCCAGACTCCAAAATGTCCAGGTTAGGACATTAGACCCCGACTCCAACACGTCCAGGTCAGGACATTAGACCCAGACTCCAACATGTCCAGGTTAGGACATTAGACCCAAACTCCAACATGTCCAGATCAGGACATTAGACCCAGACTCCAACGTGTCCATGTCAGGACATTAGACCCAGACTCCAACATGTCCAGGTCAGGACATTAGACCCAGACTCCAACGTGTCCATATCAGGACATAAGACCCAGACTCCAATGTGTCCAGGTCAGGACATTAGACCCAGACTCCAACGTGTCCATGTCAGGATATTAGACCAAGACTCCAACATGTCCAGGTCAGGAAATTAGACCCAGACTCCAACACGTCCAGGTCAGGACATTAGACCCAGACTCCAACATGTCCAGGTCAGAACATTAGACCCAGACTCCAACATGTCCATGTCAGGACATTAGACCCAGACTCCAACATGTCCAGGTCAGGACATTAGACCCAGACTCCAACGTGTCCATCTCAGGACATAAGACCCAGACTCCAACATGTCCAGGTCAGGAAATTAGACCCAGACTCCAACGTGCCCATGTCAGGACATTAGACCCAGACTCCAACATGTCCAGGTCAGGACATTAGACCAGGACTCCAACGTGTCCATGTCAGGACATTAGACCCTGACTCCAACGTGTCCATGTCAGGACATAAGACCCAGACTCCAACATGTCCAGGTCAGGAAATTAGACCCAGACTCCAACGTGCCCATGTCAGGACATTAGACCCAGACTCCAACATGTCCAGGTCAGGACATTAGACCCCGACTCCAACACGTCCAGGTCAGGACATTCGATCCAGACTCCAACGTGTCCAGGTCAGGACATTAGACCCCGACTCCAAAACGTCCAGGTCAGGACATTAGACCCGTCAGGACATTAGACCCAGACTCCAACGTGTCCATGTCAGGACATTAGACCCAGACTCCAACATGTCCAGGTCAGGACATTAGACCAGGACTCCAACGTGTCCATGTCAGGACATTAGACCCTGACTCCAACGTGTCCATGTCAGGACATAAGACCCAGACTTATACATGTCCAGGTCAGGAAATTAGACCCAGACTCCAACATGTCCAGGTCAGGACATTAGACCCAGACTCCAACATGTCCAGGTCAGGACATTAGATCCAGACTCCAACATGTCAACGTCAGGACATTAGACCCCGACTCCAACACGTCCAGGTCAGGACATTAGACCCAGACTCCAACATGTCCAGGTCAGGACATTAGACTCAGACTCCAACATGTCAAGGTCAAGACATTAGACCCAGACTCCAACACGTCCAGGTCAAGACATTAGACCCCGACTCCAACGTGTCCATGTCAGGACATTAGACCCAGACTCCAACATGTCCAGGTCAGGACATTAGACCCAGACTCCAACATGTCCAGGTCAGGACACTAGACCCAGACTCCAACGTGTCCATGTCAGGACATTAGACCCAGACTCCAACATGTCCAGGTCAGGACATTAGACCCAGACTCCAACATGTCCAGGTCAGGACATTAGACCCAGACTCCAACATGTCCAGGTCAGGACATTAGACCCCGACTCCAACGTGTCCATATCAGGACATAAGACCCAGACTCCAACGTGTCCAGGTCAGGACATTAGACCCAGACTCCAACGTGTCCATGTCAGGACATTAGACCCTGACTCCAACATGTCCATGTCAGGACATAAGACCCAGACTCCAACATGTCCAGGTCAGGAAATTAGACCCAGACTCCAACATGCCCATGTCAGGACATTAGACCCAGACTCCAACATGTCCAGGTCAGGACATTAGACCCCGACTCCAACACGTCCAGGTCAGGACATTCGATCCAGACTCCAACGTGTCCAGGTCAGGACATTAGACCCCGACTCCAAAACGTCCAGGTCAGGACATTAGACCCGTCAGGACATTAGACCCAGACTCCAACGTGTCCATGTCAGGACATTAGACCCAGACTCCAACATGTCCAGGTCAGGACATTAGACAAGGACTCCAACGTGTCCATGTCAGGACATAAGACCCAGACTTATACATGTCCAGGTCAGGAAATTAGACCCAGACTCCAACGTGTCCATGTCAGGACATTAGACCCAGACTCCAACATGTCCAGGTCAGGACATTAGACCCAGACTTCAACATGTCCAGGTGAGGACATTACCCAGACTCCAACATGTCCATGTCAGGACATTATACCCAGACTCCAACATGTCCAGGTCAGGACATTAGACCCAGACTCCAACGTGTCCATGTCAGGACATTAGACCCAGACTCCAACATGTCCAGGTCAGGACATTAGACCCAGACTTCAACATGTCCAGGTCAGGACATTACCCAGACTCCAACATGTCCAGGTCAGGACATTAGACCCTGACTCCAACGTGTCCATGTCAGGACATAAGACCCAGACTCCAACGTGTCCAGGTCAGGACATTAGACCCAGACTCCAACGTGTCCAGGTCAGGACATTAGACCCCGACTCCAACACGTCCAGGTCAGGACATTAGACCCAGACTCCAACGTGTCCATGTCAGGACATTAGACCCAGACTCCAACATGTCCAGGTCAGGACATTAGACCCCGACTCCAACATGTCCAGGTCAGGACATTAGACCCGTCAGGACATTAGACCCAGACTCCAACATGTCCACATCAGGACATTAGACCCAGACTCCGACATGTCCAGGTCAGGACATTAGACCCCGACTCCAACACGTCCAGGTCTAGACATTAGACCCAGACTCCAACATGTCCAGGTCAGGACATTAGACCCAGACTCCAACATATCCAGGTCAGGACATTAGACCCAGACTCCAACATGTCCAGGTCAGGACATTAGACCCCGACTCCAACACGTCCAGGTCAGGACATTAGACCCAGACTCCAAAATGTCCAGGTTAGGACATTAGACCCAGACTCCAACATGTCCAGGTCAGGACATTAGACCCAGACTCCAAAATGTCCAGGTTAGGACATTAGACCCCGACTCCAACACGTCCAGGTCAGGACATTAGACCCAGACTCCAACATGTCCAGGTTAGGACATTAGACCCAAACTCCAACATGTCCAGATCAGGACATTAGACCCAGACTCCAACGTGTCCATGTCAGGACATTAGACCCAGACTCCAACATGTCCAGGTCAGGACATTAGACCCAGACTCCAACGTGTCCATATCAGGACATAAGACCCAGACTCCAATGTGTCCAGGTCAGGACATTAGACCCAGACTCCAACGTGTCCATGTCAGGATATTAGACCAAGACTCCAACATGTCCAGGTCAGGAAATTAGACCCAGACTCCAACACGTCCAGGTCAGGACATTAGACCCAGACTCCAACATGTCCAGGTCAGAACATTAGACCCAGACTCCAACATGTCCATGTCAGGACATTAGACCCAGACTCCAACATGTCCAGGTCAGGACATTAGACCCAGACTATAACGTGTCCATCTCAGGACATAAGACCCAGACTCCAACATGTCCAGGTCAGGAAATTAGACCCAGACTCCAACGTGCCCATGTCAGGACATTAGACCCAGACTCCAACATGTCCAGGTCAGGACATTAGACCAGGACTCCAACGTGTCCATGTCAGGACATTAGACCCTGACTCCAACGTGTCCATGTCAGGACATAAGACCCAGACTCCAACATGTCCAGGTCAGGAAATTAGACCCAGACTCCAACGTGCCCATGTCAGGACATTAGACCCAGACTCCAACATGTCCAGGTCAGGACATTAGACCCCGACTCCAACACGTCCAGGTCAGGACATTCGATCCAGACTCCAACGTGTCCAGGTCAGGACATTAGACCCCGACTCCAAAACGTCCAGGTCAGGACATTAGACCCGTCAGGACATTAGACCCAGACTCCAACGTGTCCATGTCAGGACATTAGACCCAGACTCCAACATGTCCAGGTCAGGACATTAGACCAGGACTCCAACGTGTCCATGTCAGGACATTAGACCCTGACTCCAACGTGTCCATGTCAGGACATAAGACCCAGACTTATACATGTCCAGGTCAGGAAATTAGACCCAGACTCCAACATGTCCAGGTCAGGACATTAGACCCAGACTCCAACATGTCCAGGTCAGGACATTAGATCCAGACTCCAACATGTCAAAGTCAGGACATTAGACCCCGACTCCAACACGTCCAGGTCAGGACATTAGACCCAGACTCCAACATGTCCAGGTCAGGACATTAGACTCAGACTCCAACATGTCAAGGTCAAGACATTAGACCCAGACTCCAACACGTCCAGGTCAAGACATTAGACCCCGACTCCAACGTGTCCATGTCAGGACATTAGACCCAGACTCCAACATGTCCAGGTCAGGACATTAGACCCAGACTCCAACATGTCCAGGTCAGGACACTAGACCCAGACTCCAACGTGTCCATGTCAGGACATTAGACCCAGACTCCAACATGTCCAGGTCAGGACATTAGACCCAGACTCCAACATGTCCAGGTCAGGACATTAGACCCAGACTCCAACATGTCCAGGTCAGGACATTAGACCCCGACTCCAACGTGTCCATATCAGGACATAAGACCCAGACTCCAACGTGTCCAGGTCAGGACATTAGACCCAGACTCCAACGTGTCCATGTCAGGACATTAGACCCTGACTCCAACGTGTCCATGTCAGGACATAAGACCCAGACTCCAACATGTCCAGGTCAGGAAATTAGACCCAGACTCCAACATGCCCATGTCAGGACATTAGACCCAGACTCCAACATGTCCAGGTCAGGACATTAGACCCCGACTCCAACACGTCCAGGTCAGGACATTCGATCCAGACTCCAACGTGTCCAGGTCAGGACATTAGACCCCGACTCCAAAACGTCCAGGTCAGGACATTAGACCCGTCAGGACATTAGACCCAGACTCCAACGTGTCCATGTCAGGACATTAGACCCAGACTCCAACATGTCCAGGTCAGGACATTAGACCAGGACTCCAACGTGTCCATGTCAGGACATTAGACCCTGACTCCAACGTGTCCATGTCAGGACATAAGACCCAGACTTATACATGTCCAGGTCAGGAAATTAGACCCAGACTCCAACATGTCCAGGTCAGGACATTAGTCCCAGACTCCAACATGTCCAGGTCAGGACATTAGATCCAGACTCCAACATATCCAGGTCAGGACATTCGACCCAGACTCCAACATGTCAAAGTCAGGACATTAGACCCAGACTCCGACATGTCCAGGTCAGGACATTAGACCCGTCAGGACATTAGACCCAGACTCCAACATGTCCACATCAGGACATTAGACCCAGACTCCGACATGTCCAGGTCAGGACATTAGACCCCGACTCCAACACGTCCAGGTCTAGACATTAGACCCAGACTCCAACATGTCCAGGTCAGGACATTAGACCCAGACTCCAACATATCCAGGTCAGGACATTAGACCCAGACTCCAACATGTCCAGGTCAGGACATTAGACCCCGACTCCAACACGTCCAGGTCAGGACATTAGACCCAGACTCCAAAATGTCCAGGTTAGGACATTAGACCCAGACTCCAACATGTCCAGGTCAGGACATTAGACCCAGACTCCAAAATGTCCAGGTTAGGACATTAGACCCCGACTCCAACACGTCCAGGTCAGGACATTAGACCCAGACTCCAACATGTCCAGGTTAGGACATTAGACCCAAACTCCAACATGTCCAGATCAGGACATTAGACCCAGACTCCAACGTGTCCATGTCAGGACATTAGACCCAGACTCCAACATGTCCAGGTCAGGACATTAGACCCAGACTCCAACGTGTCCATATCAGGACATAAGACCCAGACTCCAATGTGTCCAGGTCAGGACATTAGACCCAGACTCCAACGTGTCCATGTCAGGATATTAGACCAAGACTCCAACATGTCCAGGTCAGGAAATTAGACCCAGACTCCAACACGTCCAGGTCAGGACATTAGACCCAGACTCCAACATGTCCAGGTCAGAACATTAGACCCAGACTCCAACATGTCCATGTCAGGACATTAGACCCAGACTCCAACATGTCCAGGTCAGGACATTAGACCCAGACTCCAACGTGTCCATCTCAGGACATAAGACCCAGACTCCAACATGTCCAGGTCAGGAAATTAGACCCAGACTCCAACGTGCCCATGTCAGGACATTAGACCCAGACTCCAACATGTCCAGGTCAGGACATTAGACCAGGACTCCAACGTGTCCATGTCAGGACATTAGACCCTGACTCCAACGTGTCCATGTCAGGACATAAGACCCAGACTCCAACATGTCCAGGTCAGGAAATTAGACCCAGACTCCAACGTGCCCATGTCAGGACATTAGACCCAGACTCCAACATGTCCAGGTCAGGACATTAGACCCCGACTCCAACACGTCCAGGTCAGGACATTCGATCCAGACTCCAACGTGTCCAGGTCAGGACATTAGACCCCGACTCCAAAACGTCCAGGTCAGGACATTAGACCCGTCAGGACATTAGACCCAGACTCCAACGTGTCCATGTCAGGACATTAGACCCAGACTCCAACATGTCCAGGTCAGGACATTAGACCAGGACTCCAACGTGTCCATGTCAGGACATTAGACCCTGACTCCAACGTGTCCATGTCAGGACATAAGACCCAGACTTATACATGTCCAGGTCAGGAAATTAGACCCAGACTCCAACATGTCCAGGTCAGGACATTAGACCCAGACTCCAACATGTCCAGGTCAGGACATTAGATCCAGACTCCAACATGTCAAAGTCAGGACATTAGACCCCGACTCCAACACGTCCAGGTCAGGACATTAGACCCAGACTCCAACATGTCCAGGTCAGGACATTAGACTCAGACTCCAACATGTCAAGGTCAAGACATTAGACCCAGACTCCAACACGTCCAGGTCAAGACATTAGACCCCGACTCCAACGTGTCCATGTCAGGACATTAGACCCAGACTCCAACATGTCCAGGTCAGGACATTAGACCCAGACTCCAACATGTCCAGGTCAGGACACTAGACCCAGACTCCAACGTGTCCATGTCAGGACATTAGACCCAGACTCCAACATGTCCAGGTCAGGACATTAGACCCAGACTCCAACATGTCCAGGTCAGGACATTAGACCCAGACTCCAACATGTCCAGGTCAGGACATTAGACCCCGACTCCAACGTGTCCATATCAGGACATAAGACCCAGACTCCAACGTGTCCAGGTCAGGACATTAGACCCAGACTCCAACGTGTCCATGTCAGGACATTAGACCCTGACTCCAACATGTCCATGTCAGGACATAAGACCCAGACTCCAACATGTCCAGGTCAGGAAATTAGACCCAGACTCCAACATGCCCATGTCAGGACATTAGACCCAGACTCCAACATGTCCAGGTCAGGACATTAGACCCCGACTCCAACACGTCCAGGTCAGGACATTCGATCCAGACTCCAACGTGTCCAGGTCAGGACATTAGACCCCGACTCCAAAACGTCCAGGTCAGGACATTAGACCCGTCAGGACATTAGACCCCGACTCCAACGTGTCCATATCAGGACATAAGACCCAGACTCCAACGTGTCCAGGTCAGGACATTAGACCCAGACTCCAACGTGTCCAGGTCAGGACATTAGACCCCGACTTCAAAACGTCAAGGTCAGGACAGTAGACCCAGACTCCAACGTGTCCAGGTCAGGACATTAGACCCTGACTCCAACACGTCCAGGTCAGGACATTAGACCCAGACTCCAACGTGTACATGTCAGGACATTAGACCCAGACTCCAACATGTCCAGGTCAGGACATTAGACCCAGACTCCAACGTGTCCATGTCAGGATATTAGACCCAGACTCCAACATGTCCAGGTCAGGAAATTAGACCCAGACTCCAACATGTCCAGGTCAGGACATTAGACCCAGACTCCAACATGTCCAGGTCAGGACATTAGACCCCGACTCAAACATGTCCATGTCAGGACATAAGACCCAGACTCCAACATGTCCAGGTCAGGACATTAGACCCAGACTCCAACGTGTCCATGTCAGGACATTAGACCCAGACTCCAACATGTCCAGGTCAGGACATTAGACCCAGACTCCAACGTGTCCATGTCAGGACATTAGACCCAGACTCCAACATGTCCAGGTCAGGACATTAGACCCAGACTCCAACATGTCCAGGTCAGGACATTAGACCCAGACTCCAACATGTCCAGGTCAGGACATTAGACCCCGACTCCAAGACGTTCAGGTCAAGACATTCGACCCAGACTCCAACGTGTCCAGGTCAAGACATTAGACCCAGACTCCAACATGTCCAGGTCAGGACATTAGACCCAGACTCCAACATGTCAAGGTCAGGACATTAGACCCCGACTCCAACACGTCCAGGTCAGGACATTAGACCCAGACTCCAACATGTCCAGGTCAGGACATAAGACCCAGACTCCAACATGTCCAGGTCAGGACATTAGACCCAGACTCCAACATGTCCAGGTCAGGACATTAGACCCCGACTCCAACGTGTCCATATCAGGACATTAGACCCAGACTCCAACGTGTCCAGGTCAGGACATTAGACCCAGACTCCAACATGTCCAGGTCAGGACATTAGACCCAGACTCCAACATGTCCAGGTCAGGACATTAGACCCCGACTCCAACGTGTCCATATCAGGACATTAGACCCAGACTCCAACGTGTCCAGGTCAGGACATTAGACCCAGACTCCAACATGTCCAGGTCAGGACATTAGACCCAGACTCCAACGTGTCCAGGTCAGGACATTAGACCCAGACTCCAACGTGTCCAAGTCAGGACATTAGACCCAGACTCCAACGTGTCCATGTCAGGACATTAGACCCAGACTCCAACGTGTCCAGGTCAGGACATTAGACCCAGACTCCAACGTGTCCATGTCAGGACATTAGACCCAGACTCCAACATGTCCAGGTCAGGACATTAGACCCAGACTCCAACGTGTCCATGTCAGGATATTAGACCAAGACTCCAACACGTCCAGGTCAGGACATTAGACCCAGACTCCAAGACGTTCAGGTCAAAACATTCGACCCAGACTCCAACGTGTCCAGGTCAAGACATTAGACCCAGACTCCAACTTATCCTGGTCAGGACATTAGACCCAGACTCCAACATGTCAAGGTCAGGACATTAGACCCCGACTCCAACACGTCCAGGTCAGGACATTAGACCCAGACTCCAACATGTCCAGGTCAGGACATTAGACCCCGAATCAAACACGTCCAGGTCAGGACATTAGAGCCGTCAGGACATTAGACCCAGACTCCAACTCGTCCAGGTCAGGACATTAGACCCAGACTCCAGCATGTCCAGGTCAGGACATTAGACCCAGACTCCAACATGTCCAGGTCAGGACATTAAACCCAGACTGCAACGTGTCCAGGTCAAGACATTAGACCCAGACTCCAACACGTCCAGGTCAGGATATTAGACCCCGACTCCAACGTGTCCATGTCAGGACATAAGACCCTGACTCCAACATGTCCAGGTCAGGACATTAGACCCAGACTCCAACGTGTACATGTCAGGACATTAGACCCAGACTCCAACGTGTCCAGGTCAAGACATTAGACCCCGACTCCAACGTGTCCATGTCAGGACATAAGACCCTGACTCCAACATGTCCAGGTCAGGACATTAGACCCAGACTCCAACGTGTACATGTCAGGACATTAGACCCAGACTCCAACGTGTCCATGTCAGGACATAAGACCCTGACTCCAACATGTCCAGGTCAGGACATTAGACCCAGACTCCAACGTGTACATGTCAGGACATTAGACCCAGACTCCAACGTGTCCAGGTCAAGACATTAGACCCAGACTCCAACACGTCCAGGTCAAGACATTAGACCCCGACTCCAACGTGTCCATGTCAGGACATAAGACCCTGACTCCAACATGTCCAGGTCAGGACATTAGACCCAGACTCCAACGTGTACATGTCAGGACATTAGACCCAGACTCCAACGTGTCCAGGTCAAGACATTAGACCCCGACTCCAACTTGTCCAGGTCAGGACATAAGACCCAGACTCCAACATGTCCAGGTCAGGACATTAGACCCAGACTCCAACGTGTCCATGTCAGGACATTAGACCCAGACTCCAACATGTCCAGGTCAGGACATTAGACCCAGACTCCAACATGTCCAGGTCAGGACATTAGTCCCAGACTCCAACGTGTCCATGTCAGGACATTAGACCCAGACTCCAACATGTCCAGGTCAGGACATTAGACCCAGACTCCAACGTGTCCAGGTCAAGACATTAGACCCCGAATCCAACTTGTCCAGGTCAGGACATAAGACCCAGACTCCAACATGTCCAGGTCAGGACATTAGACCCAGACTCCAACGTGTCCATGTCAGGACATTAGACCCAGACTCCAACATGTCCAGGTCAGGACATTAGACCCAGACTCCAACATGTCCAGGTCAGGACATTAGTCCCAGACTCCAACTTGTCCATGTCAGGACATTAGACCCAGACTCCAACATGTCCAGGTCAGGACATTAGACCCAGACTCCAACTTGTCCAGGTCAGGACATAAGACCCAGACTCCAACATGTCCAGGTCAGGACATTAGACCCAGACTCCAACGTGTCCATGTCAGGACATTAGACCCAGACTCCAACATGTCCAGGTCAGGACATTAGTCCCAGACTCCAACGTGTCCATGTCAGGACATTAGACCCAGACTCCAACATGTCCAGGTCAGGACATTAGACCCAGACTCCAACATGTCCAGGTCAGGACATTAGACCCAGACTCCAACATGTCCAGGTCAGGACATTAGACCCAGACTCCAACATGTCCAGGTCAGGACATTAGACCCCGACTCCAAGACGTTCAGGTCAAAACATTCGACCCAGACTACAACGTGTCCAGGTCAAGACATTAGACCCAGACTCAAACATATCCAGGTCAGGACATTAGACCCAGACTCCAACATGTCAAGGTCAGGACATTAGACCCAGACTCCAACACGTCCAGGTCAGGACATTAGACCCCGAATCCAACACGTCCAGGTCAGGACATTAGACCCCGACTCCAACACGTCCAGGTCAAAACATTCGACCCAGACTACAACGTGTCCAGGTCAAGACATTAGACCCAGACTCAAACATATCCAGGTCAGGACATTAGACCCAGACTCCAACATGTCCAGGTCAGGACATTAGACCCCGACTCCAAGACGTTCAGGTCAAAACATTCGACCCAGACTACAACGTGTCCAGGTCAAGACATTAGACCCAGACTCAAACATATCCAGGTCAGGACATTAGTCCCAGACTCCAACATGTCCAGGTCAGGACATTAGACCCCGACTCCAACACGTCCAGGTCAGGACATTAGACCCAGACTCCAACACGTCCAGGTCAGGACATTAGACCCCGAATCCAACACGTCCAGGTCAGGACATTAGACCCAGACTCCAACACGTCCAGGTCAAAACATTAGACCCCTACTCCAACGTGTCCATGTCAGGACATAAGACCCAGACTCCAACGAGACCAGGTCAGGACATTAGACCCAGACTCCAACATGTCCAGGTCAGGATATTAGACCCCGACTCCAACATGTCCAGGTCAGGACATTAGACCCAGACTCCAACATGTCCAGGTCAGGACATTAGACCCAAACTCCAACGTGTCCAGGTCAGGACATTAGACCCCAACTCCAACATGTCCAGGTCAGGATATTAGACCCCGACTCCAACATGTCCAGGTCAGGACATTAGACCCAGACTCCAACATGTCCAGGTCACGACATTAGACCCAAACTCCAACGTGTCCATGTCAGGACATTAGACCCAAACTCCAACGTGTCCATGTCAGGACATTAGACCCAGACTCCAACGTGTCCAGGTCAGGACATTAGTCCCAGACTCAAACGTGTTCATGTCAGGACATTAGACCCAGACTCCAACATGTCCAGGTCAGGACATTAGACCCAGACTCCAACATGTCCAGGTCAGGACATTAGACCCAGACTCCAACATGTCCAGGTCAGGACATTAGACCCAGACTCCAACATGTCCAGGTCAGGACATTAGACCCAGACTCCAACATGTCCATGTCAGGACATTAGACCCAGACTCCAACATGTCCAGGTCAGGACATTAGACCCAGACTCCAACATGTCCAGGTCAGGACATTAGACCCAGACTCCAACATGTCCAGGTCAGGACATTAGACCCCGACTCCAACATATCCAGGTCAGGACATTAGACCCAGACTGCAACACGTCCAGGTCAGGACATTAGACCCAGACTCCAACATATCCAGGTCAGGACATTAGACCCAGACTCCAACACGTCCAGGTCAGGACATTAGACCCAGACTCCAACATGTCCAGGTCAGGACATTAGACCCAGACTCCAACATGTCCAGGTCAGGACATTAGACCCAGACTCCAACATGTCCAGGTCAGGACATTAGACCCAGACTCCAACACGTCCAGGTCAGGACATTAGACCCAGACTCCAACATGTCCAGGTAAGGACATTAGACCCAGACTCCAACACGTCCAGGTCAGGACATTAGACCCAGACTCCAACATGTCCAGGTCAGGACATTAGACCCAGACTCCAACATGTCAAGGTCAGGACATGAGACCCAGACTCCAACACGTCCAGGTCAGGACATTAGACCCAGACTCCAACATGTCCAGGTCAGGACATTAGACCCAGACTCCAACGTGTCCATGTCAGGACATTAGACCCCGAATCCAACACGTCCAGGTCAGGACATTAGACCCCGACTCCAACGTGTCCAGGTCAGGACATTAGACCCCGACTCCAACACGTCCAGGTCAAGACATTAGACCCAGACTCCAACATGTCCAGGTCAGGACATTAGACCCAGACTCCAACGTGTACATGTCAGGACATTAGACCCAGACTCCAACATGTCCAGGTCAGGACATTAGACCCAGACTCCAACATGTCCAGGTCAGGACATTAAACCCAGACTCCAACATGTCCAGGTCAGGACATTAGACCCCGACTCCAACATGTCAATGTCAGGACATAAGACCCAGACTCCAACGTGTCCAGGTCAGGACATTAGACCCAGACTCCAACGTGTCCAGGACAGGACATTAGTCCCAGACTCCAACGTGTCCAGGTCAGGACATTAGACCCAGACTCCAACGTGTCCAGGTCAGGACATTAGACCCGTCAGGACATTAGACCCAGACTCCAACGTGTCCAGGTCAGGACATTCGACCCAGACTCCAACATGTCCAGGTCAGGACATTAGACCCAGACTCCAACATGTCCAGGTCAGGACATTAGACCCAGACTCCAACGTGTCCAGGTCAGGATATTAGACCAAGACTCCAACGTGTCCAGGTCAGGACATTAGACCCAGACTCCAACGTGTCCATGTCAGGACATTAGACCCAGACTCCAACGAGTCCAGGTCAGGACATTAGACCCAGACTCCAACATGTCCAGGTCAGGATATTAGACCCCGACTCCAACATGTCCAGGTCAGGACATTAGACCCAGACTCCAACATGTCCAGGTCAGGACATTAGAACCCGACTCCAACGTGTCCATGTCAGGACATAAGACCCAGACTCCAACATGTCCAGGTCAGGACATTAGACCCAAACTCCAACGTGTCCATGTCAGGACATTAGACCCAGACTCCAACATGTCCAGGTCAGGACATTAGTCCCAGACTCCAACGTGACCAGGTCAGGACATTAGACCCAGACTCCAACGTGTCCAGGTCAGGACATTAGACCCGTCAGGACATTAGACCCAGACTCCAACGTGTCCAGGTCAGGACATTTGACCCAGACTCCAACATGTCCAGGTCAGGACATTAGACCCAGACTCCAACATGTCCAGGTCAGGACATTAAACCCAGACTGCAACGTGTCCAGGTCAGGACATTAGTCCCAGACTCCAACGTGTCCAGGTCAGGACATTAGACCCAGACTCCAACGTGTCCAGGTCAGGGCATTAGACCCGTCAGGACATTAGACCCAGACTCCAACGTGTCCAGGTCAGGACATTAGACCCAGACTCCAACATGTCCAGGTCAGGACAATAAACCCAGACTGCAACGTGTCCAGGTAAAGACATTAGACCCAGACTCCAACATGTCCATGTCAGGACATAAGACCCAGACTCCAACATGTCCAGGTCAGGACATAAGACCCAGACTCCAACATGTCCAGGTCAGGACATTAGACCCAGACTCCAACGTGTACATGTCAGGACATTAGACCCCGACTCCAACATGTCCAGGTCAGGACATAAGACCCAGACTCCAACACGTCCTGGTCAAGACATTAGACCCCGACTCCAACGTGTCCATGTCAGGACATAAGACCCAGACTCCAACATGCCCAGGTCAGGACATAAGACCCAGACTCCAACATGTCCAGGTCAGGACATTAGACCCAGACTCCAACGTGTACATGTCAGGACATTAGACCCCGACTCCAACATGTCCAGGTCAGGACATTAGACCCAGACTCCAACATGTCCAGGTCAGGACATTAGACCCAGACTCGAACGTGTCCAGGACAGGACATTAGTCCCAGACTCCAACGTGTCCAGGTCAGGACATTAGACCCAGACTCCAACGTGTACATGTCAGGACATTAGACCCAGACTCCAACATGTCCAGGTCAGGACATTAGACCCAGACTCCAACATGTCCAGGTCAGGACATTAGACCCAGACTCCAACATGTCCAGGTCAGGACATTAGACCCCGACTCCAACATGTCCATGTCAGGACATTAGTCCCAGACTCCAACTTGTCCATGTCAGGACATTAGTCCCAGACTCCAACGTGTCCAGGTCAGGACATTAGACCCGTCAGGACATTAGACCCAGACTCCAACGTGTCCAGGTCAGGACATTAGACCCAGACTCCAACATGTCCAGGTCAGGACATTAGACCCCGACTCCAACACGTCCAGGTCAGGACATTAGACCCAGACTCCAACGTGTCCAGGTCAGGACATTAGACCCAGACTCCAACATGTCCAGGTCAGGACATTAGACCCCGACTCCAACTTGTCCAGGTCAGGACATAAGACCCAGACTCCAACATGTCCAGGTCAGGACATTAGACCCAAACTCCAACGTGTCCATGTCAGGATATTAGACCAAGACTCCAACGTGTCCAGGTCAGGACATTAGACCCAGACTCCAACGTGTCCATGTCAGGACATTAGACCCAGACTCCAACATATCCAGGTCAGGACATTAGACCCAGACTCGAACATGTCCAGGTCAGGATATTAGACCCCGACTCCAACATGTCCAGGTCAGGACATTAGACCCAGACTCCAACATGTCCAGGTCAGGACATTAGACCCCGACTCCATCTTGTCCAGGTCAGGACATAAGACCCAGACTCCAACATGTCCAGGTCAGGACATTAGACCCAAACTCCAACGTGTCCATGTCAGGACATTAGACCCAGACTCCAACATGTCCAGGTCAGGACATTAGTCCCAGACTCCAACGTGTCCATGTCAGGACATTAGACCCAGACTCCAACATGTCCAGGTCAGGACATTAGACCCAGACTCCAACATGTCCAGGTCAGGACATTAGACCCAGACTCCAACATGTCCAGGTCAGGACATTAGACCCAGACTCCAACATGTCCAGGTCAGGACATTAGATCCCGACTCGCAGACGTTCAGGTCAAAACATTCGACCCAGACTCCAACGTGTCCAGGTTAAGACATTAGACCCAGACTCCAACATATCCAGGTCAGGACATTAGACCCAGACTCCAACATGTCAAGGTCAGGACATGAGACCCCGACTCCAACATGTCCAGGTCAGGACATTAGACCCAGACTCCAACATGTCCAGGTCAGGACATAAGACCCAGACTCAAACGTGTCCATGTCAGGACATTAGACCCCGAATCCAACACGTCCAGGTCAGGACATTAGACCCAGACTCCAACACGTCCAGGTCAAAACATTAGACCCCGACTCCAACGTGTCCATGTCAGGACATAAGACCCAGACTCCAACATCTCCAGGTCAGGATATTAGACCCAGACTCCAACATGTCCAGGTCAGGACATTAGACCCAGACTCCAACATGTCCAGGTCAGGACATTAGACCCCGACTCCAACATGTCCAGGTCAGGTCATAAGACCCAGACTCCAACATGTCCAGGTCAGGACATTAGACCCAAACTCCAACGTGTCCATGTCAGGACATTAGACCCAGACTCCAACATGTCCAGGTCAGGACATTAGTCCCAGACTCCAACATGTTCATGTCAGGACATTAGACCCAGACTCCAACATGTCCAGGTCAGGACATTAGACCCAGACTCCAACGTGTCCATGTCAGGACATTAGACCCAGACTCCAACATGTCCAGGTCAGGACATTAGACCCAGACTCCAACATGTCCAGGTCAGGACATTAGACCCAGACTCCAACATGTCCAGGTCAGGACATTAGTCCCAGACTCCAACATGTTCATGTCAGGACATTAGACCCAGACTCCAACATGTCCAGGTCAGGACATTAGACCCAGACTCCAACGTGTCCATGTCAGGACATTAGACCCAGACTCCAACATGTCCAGGTCAGGACATTAGACCCAGACTCCAACATGTCCAGGTCAGGACATTAGACCCAGACTCCAACATGTCCAGGTCAGGACATTAGACCCCGACTCCAAGACGTTCAGGTCAAAACATTCGACCCAGACTCCAACGTGTCCAGGTCAAGACATTAGACCCAGACTCCAACATATCCAGGTCAGGACATTAGACCCAGACTCCAACATGTCCAGGTCAGGACATTAGACCCAGACTCAAACATGTCCAGGTCAGGACATTAGACCCCGACTCAAACATGTCCATGTCAGGACATAAGACCCAGACTCCAACGTGTCCATGTCAGGACATTAGACCCAGACTCCAACGTGTCCAGGTCAGGACATTAGACCCAAACTCCAACGTGTCCATGTCAGGACATTAGACCCAAACTCCAACGTGTCCAGGTCAGGACATTAGACCCAAACTCCAACGTGTCCATGTCAGGACATTAGACCCAAACTCCAACGTGTCCATGTCAGGACATTAGACCCAGACTCCAACATGTCCAGGTCAGGACATTAGTCCCAGACTCCAACATGTTCATGTCAGGACATTAGACCCAGACTCCAACATGTCCAGGTCAGGACATTAGACCCAGACTCCAACGTGTCCATGTCAGGACATTAGACCCAGCCTCCAACTTGTCCAGGTCAGGACATTAGACCCAGACTCCAACATGTCCAGGTCAAGACATTAGACCCAGACTCCAACATGTCCAGGTCAGGACATTAGACCCCGACTCCAAGACGTTCAGGTCAAAACATTCGACCCAGACTCCCACGTGTCCAGGTCAGGACATTAGACCCGTCAGGACATTAGACCCAGACTCCAACGTGTCCAGGTCAGGACATTAGACCCAGACTCCAACATTTCCAGGTCAGGACATTAGACCCAGACTCCAACATGTCCAGGTCAGGACATTAGACCCCGACTCCAACGTGTCCAGGTCAGGACATTAGACCCCGAATCCACACCTCCAGGTCAGGACATTAGACCCGTCAGGACATTAGACCCAGACTCCAACGTGTCCATGTCAGGACATTAGACCCAGACTCCAACATGTCCATGTCAGGACATTAGACCCAGACTCCAACATGTCCAGGTCAGGACATTATACCCAGACTCCAACATGTCCAGGTCAGGACATTAGACCCCGACTCCAACATGTCCAGGTCAGGACATTAGACCCCGACTCCAACATGTCCAGGTCAGGACATTAGACCCCGACTCCAAGACGTTCAGGTCAAGACATTAGACCCAGACTCCAACATGTCCAGGTCAGGTCATAAGACCCAGACTCCAACATGTCCAGGTCAGGACATTAGACCCAAACTCCAACGTGTCCATGTCAGGACATTAGACCCAGACTCCAACATGTCCAGGTCAGGACATTAGTCCCAGACTCCAACGTGTTCATGTCAGGACATTAGACCCAGACTCCAACATGTCCAGGTCAGGACATTAGACCCAGACTCCAACGTGTCCATGTCAGGACATTAGACCCAGACTCCAAAATGTCCAGGTCAGGACATTAGACCCAGACTCCAAAACGTCCAGGTCAGGACATTAGACCCAGACTCCAACACGTCCAGGTCAAAACATTAGACCCCGACTCCAACGTGTCCATGTCAGGACATAAGACCCAGACTCCAACATGTCCAGGTCAGGACATTAGACCCCGACTCCAACGTGTCCATGTCAGGATATTAGACCAAGACTCCAACACGTCCAGGTCAGGACATTAGACCCAGACTAGAACGTGTCCATGTCAGGACATTAGACCCAGACTCCAACGAGTCCAGGTCAGGACATTAGACCCAGACTCCAACGAGTCCAGGTCAGGACATTAGACCCAGACTCCAACATGTCCAGGTCAGGATATTAGACCCCGACTCCAACATGTCCAGGTCAGGACATTAGACCCCGACTCCAACATGTCCAGGTCAGGTCATAAGACCCAGACTCCAACATGTCCAGGTCAGGACATTAGACCCAAACTCCAACGTGTCCATGTCAGGACATTAGACCCAGACTCCAACATGTCCAGGTCAGGACATTAGCCCCAGACTCCAACGTGTTCATGTCAGGACATTAGACCCAGACTCCAACATGTCCAGGTCAGGACATTAGACCCAGACTCCAACGTGTCCATGTCAGGACATTAGACCCAGACTCCAAGACGTTCAGGTCAAAACATTCGACCCAGACTCCAATGTGTCCAGGTCAGGACATTAGACCCAGACTCCAACGTGTCCTTGTCAGGACATTAGACCCCGACTCCAAGACGATCAGGTCAAAACATTCGACCCAGACTCCAATGTGTCCAGGTCAAGACATTAGACCCAGACTCCAACATATCCAGGTCAGGACATTAGACCCAGACTCCAACACGTCCAGGTCAGGACATTAGACCCAGACTCCAACATGTCCAGGTCAGGACATTAGACCCAGACTCCAACATGTCCAGGTCAGGACATTAGACCCAGACTCCAACATGTCCAGGTCAGGACATTAGACCCAGACTCCAACACGTCCAGGTTAGGACATTAGACCCAGACTCCAACATGTCCAGGTCAGGACATTAGACCCAGACTCCAACATGTCAAGGTCAGGACATTAGACCCCGACTCCAACACGTCCAGGTCAGGACATTAGACCCAGACTCCAACATGTCCAGGTCAGGACATTAGACCCAGACGCCAAAGTGTCCATGTCAGGACATTAGAGCCCGAATCCAACACGTCCAGGTCAGGACATTAGACCCAGACTCCAACACGTCCAGGTCAAGACATTAGACCCCGACTCCAACGTGTCCATGTCAGGACATACGACCCAGACTCCAACATGTCCAGGTCAGGACATTAGACCCAGACTCCAACGTGTCCAGGTCAGGACATTAGACCCAGACTCCAACATGTCCAGGTCAGGACATTAGACCCAGACTCCAACATGTCCAGGTCAGGACATTAGACCCAGACTCCAACATGTCCAGGTCAGGACATTAGACCCAGACTCCAACATGTCCATGTCAGGACATAAGACCCAGACTCCAACGTGTCCAGGTCAGGACATTAGACCCCGACTCCAACATGTCCATGTCAGGACATAAGACCCAGACTCCAACATGTCCAGGTCAGGACATTAGACCCAGACTCCAACGTGTCCAGGTCAGGACATTAGACCCAGACTCCAACACGTCCAGGTCAGGACATTAGACCCAGACTCCAACGTGTCCATGTCAGGACATTAGACCCAGACTCCAACATGTCCAGGTCAGGACATTAGACCCAGACTCCAACGTGTCCATGTCAGGATATTAGACCAAGACTCCAACACGTCCAGGTCAGGACATTAGACCCAGACTCCAACATGTCCATGTCAGGACAGTAGACCCAGACTCCAACGTGTCCAGGTCAGGACATTAGACCCAGACTCCAACATGTCCAGGTCAGGATATTAGACCCCGAGTCCAACATGTCCAGGTCAGGACATTAGACCCAGACTCCAACATGTCCAGGTCAGGACATTAGACCCCGACTCCAACGTGTCCATGTCAGGACATAAGACCCAGACTCCAACATGTCCAGGTCAGGACATTAGACCCCGACTCCAACGTGTCCATGTCAGGACATTAGACCCAGACTCCAACATGTCCAGGTCAGGACATTAGTCCCAGACTCCAACGTGTCCAGGTCAGGACATTAGACCCAGACTCCAACGTGTCCAGGTCAGGACATTAGACCCGTCAGGACATTAGACCCAGACTCCAACGTGTCCAGGTCAGGACATTAGACCCAGACTCCAACATGTCCAGGTCAGGACAGTAGACCCAGACTCCAACATGTCCAGGTCAGGACATTAGACCCCGACCCCAACGTGTCCAGGTCAGGACATTAGACCCCGAATCCAACACCTCCAGGTCAGGACATTAGACCCGTCAGGACATTAGACCCAGACTCCAACGTGTCCATGTCAGGACATTAGACCCAGACTCCAACATGTCCAGGTCAGGACATTAGACCCAGACTCCAACGTGTCCATGTCAGGATATTAGACCCAGACTCCAACGTGTCCATGTCAGGACATTAGACCCAGACTCCAACATGTCCAGGTCAGGACATTAGACCCAGACTCCAACATATCCAGGTCAGGACATTAGACCCAGACTCCAACACGTCCAGGTCAGGACATTAGACCCAGACTCCAACATGTCCAGGTCAGGACATTAGACCCAGACTCCAACATGTCCAGGTCAGGACATTAGACCCAGACTCCAACATGTCCAGGTCAGGACATTAGACCCAGACTCCAACACGTCCAGGTTAGGACATTAGACCCAGACTCCAACATGTCCAGGTCAGGACATTAGACCCAGACTCCAACATGTCAAGGTCAGGACATTAGACCCCGACTCCAACACGTCCAGGTCAGGACATTAGACCCAGACTCCAACATGTCCAGGTCAGGACATTAGACCCAGACGCCAAAGTGTCCATGTCAGGACATTAGAGCCCGAATCCAACACGTCCAGGTCAGGACATTAGACCCAGACTCCAACACGTCCAGGTCAAGACATTAGACCCCGACTCCAACGTGTCCATGTCAGGACATAAGACCCAGACTCCAACATGTCCAGGTCAGGACATTAGACCCAGACTCCAACGTGTCCAGGTCAGGACATTAGACCCAGACTCCAACATGTCCAGGTCAGGACATTAGACCCAGACTCCAACATGTCCAGGTCAGGACATTAGACCCAGACTCCAACATGTCCAGGTCAGGACATTAGACCCAGACTCCAACATGTCCATGTCAGGACATAAGACCCAGACTCCAACGTGTCCAGGTCAGGACATTAGACCCCGACTCCAACATGTCCATGTCAGGACATAAGACCCAGACTCCAACATGTCCAGGTCAGGACATTAGACCCAGACTCCAACGTGTCCAGGTCAGGACATTAGACCCAGACTCCAACACGTCCAGGTCAGGACATTAGACCCAGACTCCAACGTGTCCATGTCAGGACATTAGACCCAGACTCCAACATGTCCAGGTCAGGACATTAGACCCAGACTCCAACGTGTCCATGTCAGGATATTAGACCAAGACTCCAACACGTCCAGGTCAGGACATTAGACCCAGACTCCAACATGTCCATGTCAGGACAGTAGACCCAGACTCCAACGTGTCCAGGTCAGGACATTAGACCCAGACTCCAACATGTCCAGGTCAGGATATTAGACCCCGAGTCCAACATGTCCAGGTCAGGACATTAGACCCAGACTCCAACATGTCCAGGTCAGGACATTAGACCCCGACTCCAACGTGTCCATGTCAGGACATAAGACCCAGACTCCAACATGTCCAGGTCAGGACATTAGACCCCGACTCCAACGTGTCCATGTCAGGACATTAGACCCAGACTCCAACATGTCCAGGTCAGGACATTAGTCCCAGACTCCAACGTGTCCAGGTCAGGACATTAGACCCAGACTCCAACGTGTCCAGGTCAGGACATTAGACCCGTCAGGACATTAGACCCAGACTCCAACGTGTCCAGGTCAGGACATTAGACCCAGACTCCAACATGTCCAGGTCAGGACAGTAGACCCAGACTCCAACATGTCCAGGTCAGGACATTAGACCCCGACCCCAACGTGTCCAGGTCAGGACATTAGACCCCGAATCCAACACCTCCAGGTCAGGACATTAGACCCGTCAGGACATTAGACCCAGACTCCAACGTGTCCATGTCAGGACATTAGACCCAGACTCCAACATGTCCAGGTCAGGACATTAGACCCAGACTCCAACGTGTCCATGTCAGGATATTAGACCAAGACTCCAACATGTCAAAGGTCAGGATATTAGACCCAGACTCCAACGTGTCCATGTCAGGACATTAGACCCAGACTCCAACGAGTCCAGGTCAGGACATTAGACCCAGACTCCAACATGTCCAGGTCAGGATATTAGACCCCGACTCCAACATATCCAGGTCAGGACATTAGACCCAGACTCCAACATGTCCAGGTCAGGACATTAGACCCAGACTCCAACGTGTCCATGTCAGGACATAAGACCCAGACTCCAACATGTCCAGGACAGGACATTAGACCCAGACTCCAACGTGTACATGTCAGTACATTAGACCCAGACTCCAACATGTCCAGGTCAGGACATTAGACCCCGACTCCAACATGTCCAGGTCAGGACATTAGACCCCGACTCCGACGTGTCCATGTCAGGACATAAGACCCAGACTCCAACGTGTCCAGGTCAGGACATTAGACCCAGACTCAAACGTGTCTAGGTCAGGACATTGGAACCCGACTCCAACACGTCCAGGTCAGGACATTAGACCCAGACTCCAACGTGTCCATGTCAGGACATTAGACCCAGACTCCAACATGTCCAGGTCAGGACATTAGACCCAGACTCCAACGTGTCCATGTCAGGATATTAGACCAAGACTCCAACACGTCCAGGTCAGGACATTATACCCAGACTCCAACGTGTCCATGTCAGGACATTAGACCCAGACTCCAACGAGTCCAGGTCAGGACATTAGACCCAGACTCCAACATGTCCAGGTCAGGATATTAGACCCCGACTCCAACATGTCCAGGTCAGGACATTAGACCCAGACTCCAACATGTCCAGGTCAGGACATTAGACCCCGACTCCAACATGTCCAGGTCAGGACATTAGACCCCGACTCCAACGTGTCCAGGTCAGGACATTAGACCCCGAATCCAACACCTCCAGGTCAGGACATTAGACCCGTCAGGACATTAGACCCAGACTCCAACGTGTCCATGTCAGGACATTAGACCCAGACTCCAACATGTCCAGGTCAGGACATTAGACCCAGACTCCAGCGTGTCCATGTCAGGATATTAGACCAAGACTCCAACACGTCCAGGTCAGGACATTAGACCCAGACTCCAACGTGTCCATGTCAGGACATTAGACCCAGACTCCAACGAGTCCAGGTCAGGACATTAGACCCAGACTCTAACATGTCCAGGTCAGGATATTAGACCCCGACTCCAACATGTCCAGGTCAGGACATTAGACCCAGACTCCAACATGTCCAGGTCAGGACATTAGACCCCGACTCCAACGTGTCCATGTCAGGACATAAGACCCAGACTCCAACATGTCCAGGTCAGGACATTAGACCCAAACTCCAACGTGTCCATGTCAGGACATTAGACCCAGACTCCAACATGTCCAGGTCAGGACATTAGTCCCAGACTCCAACGTGTCCAGGTCAGGACATTAGACCCCGAATCCAACACGTCCAGGTCAGGACATTAGACCCCGAATCCAACGTGTCCAGGTCAAGACATTAGACCCCGACTCCAACGTGTCCATGTCAGGACATAAGACCCAGACTCCAACATGTCCAGGTCAGGACATTAGACCCATACTCCAACGTGTACATGTCAGGACATTAGACCCAGACTCCAACATGTCCAGGTCAGGACATTAGACCCAGACTCCAACATGTCCAGGTCAGGACATTAGACCCAGACTCCAACATGTCCAGGTCAGGACAATAGACCCCGACTCCAACATGTCCATGTCAGGACATAAGACCCAGACTCCAACGTGTCCATGTCAGGACATTAGACCCAGACTCCAACGTGTCCATGTCAGGATATTAGACCCAGACTCCAACACGTCCAGGTCAGGACATTAGACCCAGACTCCAACGTGTCCATGTCAGGACATTAGACCCAGACTCCAACATGTCCAGGTCAGGACATTAGACCCAGACTCCAACGTGTCCATGTCAGGATATTAGACCCCGACTCCAACGTGTCCAGGTCAGGACATTAGACCCAGACTCCAACGTGTCCAGGTCAGGATATTAGACCCCGACTCCAACATGTCCAGGTAAGGACATTAGACCCAGACTCCAACGTGTCCATGTCAGGACATTAGACCCAGACTCCAACATGTCCAGGTCAGGACATTAGACCCAGACTCCAACGTGTCCATGTCAGGACATTAGACCCAGACTCCAACGAGTCCAGGTCAGGACATTAGACCCAGACTCCAACATGTCCAGGTCAGGATATTAGACCCCGACTCCAACATGTCCAGGTAAGGACATTAGACCCAGACTCCAACATGTCCAGGTCAGGACATTAGACCCCGACTCCAACGTGTCCATGTCAGGACATAAGACCCAGACTCAAACATGTCCAGGTCAGGACATTAGACCCAGACTCCAACGTGTCCAGGTCAGGACATTAGACCCAGACTCCAACGTGTCCAGGTCAGGACATTAGACCCGTCAGGACATTAGACCCAGACTCCAACGTGTCCAGGTCAGGACATTAGACCCAGACTCCAACATGTCCAGGTCAGGACATTAGACCCTGACTCCAACATGTCCAGGTCAGGACATTAGACCCAGACTCCCACGTGTCCAGGTCAGGACATTAGACCCGTCAGGACATTAGACCCAGACTCCAACGTGTCCAGGTCAGGACATTAGACCCAGACTCCAACATGTCCAGGTCAGGACATTAGACCCAGACTCCAACATGTCCAGGTCAGGACATTAGACCCCGACTCCAACGTGTCCAGGTCAGGACATTAGACCCCGAATCCACACCTCCAGGTCAGGACATTAGACCCGTCAGGACATTAGACCCAGACTCCAACGTGTCCATGTCAGGACATTAGACCCAGACTCCAACATGTCCAGGTCAGGACATTAGACCCAGACTCCAACTTGTCCATGTCAGGATATTAGACCAAGACTCCAACATGTCCAGGTCAGGATATTAGACCCAGACTCCAACGTGTCCATGTCAGGACATTAGAGCCAGACTCCAACGAGTCCAGGTCAGGACATTAGACCCAGACTCCAACATGTCCAGGTCAGGATATTAGACCCCGACTCCAACATATCCAGGTCAGGACATTAGACCCAGACTCCAACATGTCCAGGTCAGGACATTAGACCCAGACTCCAACGTGTCCATGTCAGGACATAAGACCCAGACTCCAACATGTCCAGGTCAGGACATTAGACCCAGACTCCAACGTGTACATGTCAGTACATTAGACCCAGACTCCAACATGTCCAGGTCAGGACATTAGACCCCGACTCCAACATGTCCAGGTCAGGACATTAGACCCAGACTCCAACATGTCCATGTCAGGACATTAGACCCCGACTCCAACATGTCCAGGTCAGGACATTAGACCCCGACTCCAACATGTCCAGGTCAGGACATTAGACCCCGACTCCGACGTGTCCAGGTCAGGACATTGGACCCCGTCTCCAACACGTCCAGGTCAGGACATTAGACCCAGACTCCAACGTGTCCATGTCAGGACATTAGACCCAGACTCCAACATGTCCAGGTCAGGACATTAGACCCAGACTCCAACGTGTCCATGTCAGGATATTAGACCAAGACTCCAACACGTCCAGGTCAGGATATTAGACCCAGACTCCAACGTGTCCATGTCAGGACATTAGACCAAGACTCCAACGAGTCCAGGTCAGGACATTAGACCCAGACTCCAACATGTCCAGGTCAGGATATTAGACCCCGACTCCAACATGTCCAGGTCAGGACATTAGACCCAGACTCCAACATGTCCAGGTCAGGACATTAGACCCCGACTCCAACTTGTCCAGGTCAGGACATAAGACCCAGACTCCAACATGTCCAGGTCAGGACATTAGACCCAGACTCCAACATGTCCATGTCAGGACATTAGACCCAGACTCCAACATGTCCAGGTCAGGACATTATACCCAGACTCCAACATGTCCAGGTCAGGACATTAGACCCCGACTCCAACATGTCCAGGTCAGGACATTAGACCCCGACTCCAACATGTCCAGGTCAGGACATTAGACCCCGACTCCAAGACGTTCAGGTCAAGACATTAGACCCAGACTCCAACATGTCCAGGTCAGGTCATAAGACCCAGACTCCAACATGTCCAGGTCAGGACATTAGACCCAAACTCCAACGTGTCCATGTCAGGACATTAGACCCAGACTCCAACATGTCCAGGTCAGGACATTAGTCCCAGACTCCAACGTGTTCATGTCAGGACATTAGACCCAGACTCCAACATGTCCAGGTCAGGACATTAGACCCAGACTCCAACGTGTCCATGTCAGGACATTAGACCCAGACTCCAAAATGTCCAGGTCAGGACATTAGACCCAGACTCCAAAATGTCCAGGTCAGGACATTAGACCCAGACTCCAAAACGTCCAGGTCAGGACATTAGACCCAGACTCCAACACGTCCAGGTCAAAACATTAGACCCCGACTCCAACGTGTCCATGTCAGGACATAAGACCCAGACTCCAACATGTCCAGGTCAGGACATTAGACCCCGACTCCAACGTGTCCATGTCAGGATATTAGACCAAGACTCCAACACGTCCAGGTCAGGACATTAGACCCAGACTCCAACGTGTCCATGTCAGGACATTAGACCCAGACTCCAACGAGTCCAGGTCAGGACATTAGACCCAGACTCCAACGAGTCCAGGTCAGGACATTAGACCCAGACTCCAACATGTCCAGGTCAGGATATTAGACCCCGACTCCAACATGTCCAGGTCAGGACATTAGACCCCGACTCCAACATGTCCAGGTCAGGTCATAAGACCCAGACTCCAACATGTCCAGGTCAGGACATTAGACCCATACTCCAACGTGTCCATGTCAGGACATTAGACCCAGACTCCAACATGTCCAGGTCAGGACATTAGCCCCAGACTCCAACGTGTTCATGTCAGGACATTAGACCCAGACTCCAACATGTCCAGGTCAGGACATTAGACCCAGACTCCAACGTGTCCATGTCAGGACATTAGACCCAGACTCCAAGACGTTCAGGTCAAAACATTCGACCCAGACTCCAATGTGTCCAGGTCAGGACATTAGACCCAGACTCCAACGTGTCCTTGTCAGGACATTAGACCCCGACTCCAAGACGATCAGGTCAAAACATTCGACCCAGACTCCAATGTGTCCAGGTCAAGACATTAGACCCAGACTCCAACATATCCAGGTCAGGACATTAGACCCAGACTCCAACACGTCCAGGTCAGGACATTAGACCCAGACTCCAACATGTCCAGGTCAGGACATTAGACCCAGACTCCAACATGTCCAGGTCAGGACATTAGACCCAGACTCCAACATGTCCAGGTCAGGACATTAGACCCAGACTCCAACACGTCCAGGTTAGGACATTAGACCCAGACTCCAACGTGTCCAGGTCAGGACATTAGACCCAGACTCCAACATGTCAAGGTCAGGACATTAGACCCCGACTCCAACACGTCCAGGTCAGGACATTAGCCCCAGACTCCAACATGTCCAGGTCAGGACATTAGACCCAGACGCCAAAGTGTCCATGTCAGGACATTAGAGCCCGAATCCAACACGTCCAGGTCAGGACATTAGACCCAGACTCCAACACGTCCAGGTCAAGACATTAGACCCCGACTCCAACGTATCCATGTCAGGACATAAGACCCAGACTCCAACATGTCCAGGTCAGGACATTAGACCCAGACTCCAACGTGTCCAGGTCAGGACATTAGACCCAGACTCCAACATGTCCAGGTCAGGACATTAGACCCAGACTCCAACATGTCCAGGTCAGGACATTAGACCCAGACTCCAACATGTCCAGGTCAGGACATTAGACCCAGACTCCAACATGTCCATGTCAGGACATAAGACCCAGACTCCAACGTGTCCAGGTCAGGACATTAGACCCCGACTCCAACATGTCCATGTCAGGACATAAGACCCAGACTCCAACATGTCCAGGTCAGGACATTAGACCCAGACTCCAACGTGTCCAGGTCAGGACATTAGACCCAGACTCCAACACGTCCAGGTCAGGACATTAGACCCAGACTCCAACGTGTCCATGTCAGGACATTAGACCCAGACTCCAACATGTCCAGGTCAGGACATTAGACCCAGACTCCAACGTGTCCATGTCAGGATATTAGACCAAGACTCCAACACGTCCAGGTCAGGACATTAGACCCAGACTCCAACATGTCCATGTCAGGACAGTAGACCCAGACTCCAACGTGTCCAGGTCAGGACATTAGACCCAGACTCCAACATGTCCAGGTCAGGATATTAGACCCCGAGTCCAACATGTCCAGGTCAGGACATTAGACCCAGACTCCAACATGTCCAGGTCAGGACATTAGACCCAGACTCCAACATGTCCAGGTCAGGACATTAGACCCCGACTCCAACGTGTCCATGTCAGGACATAAGACCCAGACTCCAACATGTCCAGGTCAGGACATTAGACCCCGACTCCAACGTGTCCATGTCAGGACATTAGACCCAGACTCCAACATGTCCAGGTCAGGACATTAGTCCCAGACTCCAACGTGTCCAGGTCAGGACATTAGACCCAGACTCCAACGTGTCCAGGTCAGGACATTAGACCCGTCAGGACATTAGACCCAGACTCCAACGTGTCCAGGTCAGGACATTAGACCCAGACTCCAACATGTCCAGGTCAGGACAGTAGACCCAGACTCCAACATGTCCAGGTCAGGACATTAGACCCCGACCCCAACGTGTCCAGGTCAGGACATTAGACCCCGAATCCAACACCTCCAGGTCAGGACATTAGACCCGTCAGGACATTAGACCCAGACTCCAACGTGTCCATGTCAGGACATTAGACCCAGATTCCAACATGTCCAGGTCAGGACATTAGACCCAGACTCCAACGTGTCCATGTCAGGATATTAGACCAAGACTCCAACACGTCCAGGTCAGGACATTAGACCCAGACTCCAACGTGTCCATGTCAGGACATTAGACCCAGACTCCAACGAGTCCAGGTCAGGACATTAGACCCAGACTCCAACATGTCCAGGTCAGGATATTAGACCCCGACTCCAACATGTCCAGGTCAGGACATTAGACCCAGACTGCAACATGTCCAGGTCAGGACATTAGACCCCGACTCCAACGTGTCCCTGTCAGGACATAAAAGCCAGACTCCAACATGTCCAGGTCAGGACATTAGACCCAAACTCCAACGTGTCCATGTCAGGACATTAGACCCAGACTCCAACATGTCCAGGTCAGGACATTAGTCCCAGACTCCAACGTGTCCAGGTCAGGACATTAGACCCCGAATCCAACACGTCCAGGTCAGGACATTAGACCCGTCAGGACATTAGACCCAGACTCCAACGTGTCCAGGTCAGGACATTAGACCCAGACTCCAACATGTCCAGGTCAGGACATTAGACCCAGACTCCAACATGTCCAGGTCAGGACATTAGACCCCGACTCCAACGTGTCCAGATCAGGACATTAGACCCCGAATCCAACACCTCCAGGTCAGGACATTAGACCCGTCAGGACATTAGACCCAGACTCCAACGTGTCCAGGTCAGGACATTAGACCCCGACTCCAAGACGTTCAGGTCAGGACATTCGACCCAGACTCCAACGTGTCCAGGTCAGGACATAAGACCCAGACTCCAACATGTCCAGGTCAGGACATTAGATCCAGACTCCAACGTGTCCAGGTCAGGACATTAGACCCCGACTCCAACGTGTCCATATCAGGACATAAGACCCAGACTCCAACATGTCCAGGTCAGGAAATTAGACCCCGACTCCAGCATGTCCAGGTCAGGACATTAGACCCAGACACCAACATGTCCAGGTCAGGACATTAGACCCAGACTCCAACGTGTCCAGGTCAGGACATTAGACCCAGACTCCAACACGTCCAGGTCAAGACATTAGACCCCGACTCCAACGTGTCCCTGTCAGGACATAAGACCCAGACTCCAACATGTCCAGGTCAGGACATTAGACCCCGACTCCAACGTGTACATGTCAGGACATTAGACCCAGACACCAACATGTCCAGGTCAAGACATTAGACCCAGACTCCAACGTGTCCAGGTGAGGACATTAGACCCAGACTCCAACATGTCCAGGTCAGGACATTAGACCCCGACTCCAACATGTCCAGGTCAGGACATTAGACCCCGACTCCAACATGTCCATGTCAGGACATAAGACCCAGACTCCAACGTGTCCAGGTCAGGACATTAGCCGCAGACTCCAACATGTCCAGGTCAGGACATTAGACCCCGACTCCAACACGTCCAGGTCAGGACATTAGACCCAGACTCCAACGTGTCCATGTCAGGACATTAGACCCAGACTCCAACATGTCCAGGTCAGGACATTAGACCCCGACCCCAACGTGTCCAGGTCAGGACATTAGACCCCGAATCCAACACCTCCAGGTCAGGACATTAGACCCGTCAGGACATTAGACCCAGACTCCAACGTGTCCATGTCAGGACATTAGACCCAGACTCCAACATGTCCAGGTCAGGACATTAGACCCAGACTCCAACGTGTCCATGTCAGGATATTAGACCAAGACTCCAACACGTCCAGGTCAGGACATTAGACCCAGACTCCAACGTGTCCATGTCAGGACATTAGACCCAGACTCCAACGAGTCCAGGTCAGGACATTAGACCCAGACTCCAACATGTCCAGGTCAGGATATTAGACCCCGACTCCAACATGTCCAAGTCAGGACATTAGACCCAGACTGCAACATGTCCAGGTCAGGACATTAGACCCCGACTCCAACGTGTCCATGTCAGGACATTAGACCCAGACTCCAACATGTCCAGGTCAGGACATTAGACCCCGACTCCAACGTGTCCCTGTCAGGACATAAGACCCAGACTCCAACATGTCCAGGTCAGGACATTAGACCCAAACTCCAACGAGTCCAGGTCAGGACATTAGACCCAGACTCCAACATGTCCAGGTCAGGATATTAGACCCCGACTCCAACATGTCCAGGTCAGGACATTAGACCCAGACTGCAACATGTCCAGGTCAGGACATTAGACCCCGACTCCAACGTGTCCCTGTCAGGACATAAGACCCAGACTCCAACATGTCCAGGTCAGGACATTAGACCCAAACTCCAACGTGTCCATGTCAGGACATTAGACCCAGACTCCAACATGTCCAGGTCAGGACATTAGTCCCAGACTCCAACGTGTCCAGGTCAGGACATTAGACCCCGAATCCAACACGTCCAGGTCAGGACATTAGACCCGTCAGGACATTAGACCCAGACTCCAACGTGTCCAGGTCAGGACATTAGACCCAGACTCCAACATGTCCAGGTCAGGACATTAGACCCAGACTCCAACATGTCCAGGTCAGGACATTAGACCCCGACTCCAACGTGTCCAGATCAGGACATTAGACCCCGAATCCAACACCTCCAGGTCAGGACATTAGACCCGTCAGGACATTAGACCCAGACTCCAACGTGTCCAGGTCAGGACATTAGACCCCGACTCCAAGACGTTCAGGTCAGGACATTCGACCCAGACTCCAACGTGTCCAGGTCAGGACATAAGACCCAGACTCCAACATGTCCAGGTCAGGACATTAGATCCAGACTCCAACGTGTCCAGGTCAGGACATTAGACCCCGACTCCAACGTGTCCATATCAGGACATAAGACCCAGACTCCAACATGTCCAGGTCAGGAAATTAGACCCCGACTCCAGCATGTCCAGGTCAGGACATTAGACCCAGACACCAACATGTCCAGGTCAGGACATTAGACCCAGACTCCAACGTGTCCAGGTCAGGACATTAGACCCAGACTCCAACGTGTCCAGGTGAGGACATTAGACCCCGACTCCAACATGTCCAGGTCAGGACATTAGACCCCGACTCCAACATGTCCAGGTCAGGACATTAGACCCCGACTCCAACATGTCCATGTCAGGACCTAAGACCCAGACTCCAACGTGTCCAGGTCAGGACATTAGCCGCAGACTCCAACATGTCCAGGTCAGGACATTAGACCCAGACTCCAACACGTCCAGGTCAGGACATTAGACCCAGACTCCAACATGTCCATGTCAGGACATTAGACCCAAACTCCAACGTGTCCATGTCAGGACATTAGACCCAGACTCCAACGTGTCCATGTCAGGATATTAGAACAAGACTCCAACACGTCCAGGTCAGCACATTAGACCCAGACTCCAACGTGTCCATGTCAGGACATTAGACCCAGACTCCAACGAGTCCAGGTCAGGACATTAGACCCAGACTCCAACATGTCCAGGTCAGGATATTAGACCCCGACTCCAACATGTCCAGGTCAGGACATTAGACCCAGACTCCAACATGTCCAGGTCAGGACATTAGACCCGGACTCCAACGTGTCCATGTCAGGACATAAGACCCAGACTCCAACATGTCCAGGTCAGGACATTCGACCCAAACTCCAACGTGTCCATTTCAGGACATTAGACCCAGACTCCAACATGTCCAGGTCAGGACATTAGTCCCAGACTCCAACGTGTCCAGGTCAGGACATTAGACCCCGAATCCAAAACGTCCAGGTCAGGACATTAGACCCGTCAGGACATTAGACCCAGACTCCAACGTGTCCAGGTCAGGACAATAGACCCAGACTCCAACATGTCCAGGTCAGGACATTAGACCCAGATTCCAACATGTCCAGGTCAGGACATTAGACCCCGACTCCAACGTGTCCAGGTCAGGACATTAGACCCCGAATCCAACATGTCCAGGTCAGGACATTAGACCCCGACTCCAAGACGTTCAGGTCAAGACATTAGACCCAGACTCCAACATGTCCAGGTCAGGTCATAAGACCCAGACTCCAACATGTCCAGGTCAGGACATTAGACCCAGACACCAACATGTCCAGGTCAGGACATTAGACCCAGACTCCAACATGTCCAGGTCAGGACATTAGACCCCGAATCCAAGACGTTCAGGTCAAAACATTCGACCCAGACTCCAATGTGTCCAGGTCAAGACATTAGACCCAGACTCCAACATATCCAGGTCAGGACATTAGACCCCGACTCCAACGTGTCCAGGTCAGGACATTATACCCCGAATCCAACACCTCGAGGTCAGGACATTAGACCCGTCAGGACATTAGACCCAGACTCCAACGTGTCCAGGTCAGGACATTAGACCCAGACTCCAGAATGTCCAGGTCAGGACATTAGACCCAGACTCAAACATGTCCAGGTCAGGACATTAGACCCAGACTCCAACGTGTCCAGGTCAAGACATTAGACCCAGACTCCAACACGTCCAGGTCAGGACATTAGACACAGACACAAACGTGTCCAGGTCAGGACATTAGACCCAGACTCCAACATGTCCAGGTCAGGACATTAGACCCAGACTCCAACGTGTCCATGTCAGGACATTAGACCCAGACTCCAACATGTCCAGGTCAGGACATTAGACCCTGAATCCAACGAGTCCATGTCAGGACATTAGACCCAGACTCCAACATGTCCAGGTCAGGACATTAGACCCAGACTCCAACATGTCCAGGTCAGGACATTAGACCCAGACTCCAACATGTCCAGGTCAGGACATTAGACCCCGACTCCAAGACGTTCAGGTCAAGACATTCGACCCAGACTCCAACGTGTCCAGGTCAGGACATAAGACCCAGACTCCAACATGTCCAGGTCAGGACATTAGACCCAGACTCCAACAAGTCCAGGTCAGGACATTAGACCCCGACTCCAACGTGTCCACATCAGGACAAAAGACCCAGACTCCAACGTGTCCAGGTCAGGACATTAGACCCTGACTCCAACGTGTCCATGTCAGGACATTAGACCCCAACTCCAAAACGTCAAGGTCAGGACATTAGACCCAGACTCCAACGTGTCCATGTCAGGACATTAGACCCAGACTCCAACATGTCCAGGTCAGGACATTAGACCCAGACTCCAACGTGTCCATGTGAGGATATTAGACCAAGACTCCAACATGTCCATGTCAGGAAATTAGACCCCGACTCCAACACGTCCAGGTCAGGACATTAGACCCAGACTCCAACGTGTCCATGTCAGGACATTAGACCCAGACTCCAACATGTCCAGGTCAGGACATTAGACCCAGACTCCAGCATGTCCAGGTCAGGACATTAGACCCAGACACCAACATGTCCAGGTCAGGACATTAGACCCAGACTCCAACGTGTCCAGGTCAGGACATTAGACCCAGACTCCAACACGTCCAGGTCAGGACATTAGACCCAGACTCCAACGTGTCCAGGTCAGGACATTAGACCCAGACTCCAACGTGTCCAGGTAAGGACATAAGACCCAGACTCCAACATGTCCAGGTCAGGACATTAGACCCCGACTCCAACGTGTACATGTCAGGACATTAGACCCAGACTCCAACGTGTCCAGGTGAGGACATTAGACCCAGACTCCAACATGTCCAGGTCAGGACATTAGACCCCGACTCCAACATGTCCAGGTCAGGACATTAGACCCAGACTCCAACATGTCCAGGTCAGGACATTAGACCCCGACTCCAACTTGTCCAGGTCAGGACATAAGACCCAGACTCCAACATGTCCAGGTCAGGACATTAGACCCAGACTCCAACGTGTCCATGTCAGGACATTGGACCCAGACTCCAACATGTCCAGGTCAGGACATTATACCCAGACTCCAACATGTCCAGGTCAGGACATTAGACCCAGACTCCAACATGTCCAGGTTAGGACATTAGACCCAGACTCCAACATGCCCAGGTTAGGACATTAGACCCAGACTCCAACGTGTCCATGTCAGGACATTAGACCCCGACTCCAAGACGTTCAGGTCAAGACATTAGACCCAGACTCCAACATGTCCAGGTCAGGTCATAAGACCCAGACTCCAACATGTCCAGGTCAGGACATTAGACCCAAACTCCAACGTGTCCATGTCAGGACATTAGACCCAGACTCCAACATGTCCAGGTCAGGACATTAGTCCCAGACTCCAACGTGTTCATGTCAGGACATTAGACCCTGACTCCAACATGTCCAGGTCAGGACATTAGACCCAGACTCCAACGTGTCCATGTCAGGACATTAGACCCAGACTCCAAAATGTCCAGGTCAGGACATTAGACCCAGACTCCAACACGTCCAGGTCAGGACATTAGACCCAGACTCCAACATGTCCAGGTCAGGACATTAGACCCAGACACCAACATGTCCAGGTCAGGACATTAGACCCAGACTCCAACATGTCCAGGTCAGGACATTAGACCCCGACTCCAAGACGTTCAGGTCAAAACATTCGACCCAGACTCCAATGTGTCCAGGTCAAGACATTAGACCCAGACTCCAACATATCCAGGTCAGGACATTAGACCCAGACTCCAACATGTCCAGGTCAGGACATTAGACCCAGACTCCAACATGTCCAGGTCAGGACATTAGACCCAGACTCCAACATGTCCAGGTCAGGACATTAGACCCAGACTCCAACACGTCCAGGTTAGGACATTAGACCCAGACTCCAACGTGTCCAGGTCAGGACATTAGACCCAGACTCCAACATGTCAAGGTCAGGACATTAGACCCCGACTCCAACACGTCCAGGTCAGGACATGAGACCCAGACTCCAACATGTCCAGGTCAGGACATTAGACCCCGACTCCAACGTGTCCATGTCAGGACATAAGAGCCCGAATCCAACACGTCCAGGTCAGGACATTAGACCCCGACTCCAACGTGTCCATGTCAGGACATAAGACCCAGACTCCAACATGTCCAGGTCAGGACATTAGACCCAGACTCCAACATGTCCAGGTCAGGACATTAGACCCAGACTCCAACATGTCCAGGTCAGGACATTAGACCCCGACTCCAACATGTCCATGTCAGGACATAAGACCCAGACTCCAACGTCTCCAGGTCAGGACATTAGACCCCGACTCCAACATGTCCATGTCAGGACATAAGACCCAGACTCCAACATGTCCAGGTCAGGACATTAGACCCAGACTCCAACGTGTCCAGGTCAGGACATTAGACCCCGACTCCAACACGTCCAGGTCAGGACATTAGACCCAGACTCCAACGTGTCCATGTCAGGACATTAGACCCAGACTCCAACATGTCCAGGTCAGGACATTAGACCCAGACTCCAACGTGTCCATGTCAGGATATTAGACCAAGACTCCAACACGTCCAGGTCAGGACATTAGACCCCGACTCCAACATGTCCAGGTCAGGACATTAGACCCAGACTCCAACATGTCCTGGTCAGGACATTAGACCCCGACTCCAACGTGTCCATGTCAGGACATAAGACCCAGACTCCAACATGTCCAGGTCAGGACATTAGACCCAAACTCCAACGTGTCCATGTCAGGACATTAGACCCAGACTCCAACATGTCCAGGTCAGGACATTAGTCCCAGACTCCAACGTGTCCAGGTCAGGACATTAGACCCGTCAGGACATTAGACCCAGACTCCAACGTGTCCAGGTCAGGACATTAGACCCAGACTCCAACATGTCCAGGTCCGGACAGTAGACCCAGACTCCAACATGTTCAGGTCAGGACATTAGACCCCGACTCCAACGTGTCCAGGTGGACATTAGACCCCGAATCCAACACCTCCAGGTCAGGACATTAGACCCGTCAGGACATTAGACCCAGACTCCAACATGTCCAGGTCAGGACATTAGACCCAGACTCCAACGTGTCCATGTCAGGATATTAGACCAAGACTCCAACACGTCCAGGTCAGGACATTAGACCCAGACTCCAACGTGTCCATGTCAGGACATTAGACCCAGACTCCAACGAGTCCAGGACAGGACATTAGACCCAGACTCCAACATGTCCAGGTCAGGATATTAGACCCCGACTCCAACATGTCCAGGTCAGGACATTAGACCCAGACTCCAACATGTCCAGGTCAGGACATTAGACCCCGACTCCAACGTGTCCATGTCAGGACATAAGACCCAGACTCCAACATGTCCAGGTCAGGACATTAGACCCAAACTCCAACGTGTCCATGTCAGGACATTAGACCCAGACTCCAACATGTCCAGGTCAGGACATTAGTCCCAGACTCCAACGTGTCCAGGTCAGGACATTAGACCCCGAATCCAACACGTCCAGGTCAGGACATTAGACCCGTCAGGACATTAGACCCAGACTCCAACGTGTCCAGGTCAGGACATTAGACCCGTCAGGACATTAGACCCAGACTCCAACGTGTCCATGTCAGGACATTAGACCCAGACTCCAACGTGTCCATGTCAGGATATTAGACCAAGACTCCAACACGTCCAGGTCAGGACATTAGACCCAGACTCCAACGTGTCCATGTCAGGACATTAGACCCAGACTCCAAAGAGTCCAGGTCAGGACATTAGACCCAGACTCCAACATGTCCAGGTCAGGATATTAGACCCCGACTCCAACATGTCCAGGTCAGGACATTAGACCCAGACTCCAACATGTCCAGGTCAGGACATTAGACCCCGACTCCAACGTGTCCATGTCAGGACATAAGACCCAGACTCCAACATGTCCAGGTCAGGACATTAGACCCAAACTCCAACGTGTCCATGTCAGGACATTAGACCCAGACTCCAACATGTCCAGGTCAGGACATTAGTCCCAGACTCCAACGTGTCCAGGTCAGGACATTAGACCCCGAATCCAACACGTCCAGGTCAGGACATTAGACCCGTCAGGACATTAGACCCAGACTCCAACGTGTCCTGGTCAGGACATTAGACCCAGACTCCAACATGTCCAGGTCAGGACATTAGACCCAGACTCCAACATGTCCAGGTCAGGACATTAGACCCCGACTCCAACGTGTCCAGGTCAGGACATTAGACCCCGAATCCAACACCTCCAGGTCAGGACATTAGACCCATCAGGACATTAGACCCAGACTCCAACGTGTCCAGGTCAGGACATTAGACCCAGACTCCAGAATGTCCAGGTCAGGACATTAGACCCAGATTCAAACATGTCCAGGTCAGGACATTAGACCCCGACTCCAACGTGTCCAGGTCAAGACATTAGACCCAGACTCCAACACGTCCAGGTCAGGACATTAGACCCAGACACAAACATGTCCAGGTCAGGACATTAGACCCCGACTCCAACATGTCCATGTCAGGACATAAGACCCAGACTCCAACATGTCCAGGTCAGGATATTAGACCCAGACTCCAACGTGTCCATGTCAGGACATTAGACCCAGACTCCAACATGTCCAGGTCAGGACATTAGACCCAGACTCCAACATGTCCAGGTCAGGACATTAGACCCAGACTCCAACGTGTCCATGTCAGGACATTAGACCCAGACTCCAACGTGTCCATGTCAGGACATTAGACCCAGACTCCAACATGTCCAGGTCAGGACATTAGACCCAGACTCCAACATGTCCAGGTCAGGACATTAGACCCAGACTCCAACATGTCCAGGTCAGGACATTAGACCCAGACTCCAACATGTCCAGGTCAGGACATTAGACCCAGACTCCAACATGTCCAGGTCAGGACATTAGACCCCGACTCCAAGACGTTCAGGTCAAGACATTCGACCCAGACTCCAACGTGTCCAGGTCAGGACATAAGACCCAGACTCCAACGTGTGCAGGTCAGGACATTAGACCCAGACTCCAACAAGTCCAGGTCAGGACATTAGACCCCGACTCCAACGTGTCCATATCAGGACATAAGACCCAGACTCCAACGTGTCCAGGTCAGGACATTAGACCCTGACTCCAACGTGTCCATGTCAGGACATTAGACCCCAACTCCAAAACGTAAAGGTCAGGACATTAGACCCAGACTCCAACGTGTCCATGTCAGGACATTAGACCCAGACTCCAACATGTCCAGGTCAGGACATTAGACCCAGACTCCAACGTGTCCATGTCAGGACATTAGACCCAGACTCCAACGTGTCCATGTGAGGATATTAGACCAAGACTCCAACATGTCCAGGTCAGGAAATTAGACCCCCACTCCAACACGTCCAGGTCAGGACATTAGACCCAGACTCCAACGTGTCCATGTCAGGACATTAGACCCAGACTCCAACATGTCCAGGTCAGGACATTAGACCCAGACTCCAACGTGTCCAGGTCAGGACATTAGACCCAGACTCCAGCATGTCCAGGTCAGGACATTAGACCCAGACACCAACGTGTCCAGGTCAGGACATTAGACCCAGACTCCAACACGTCCAGGTCAAAACATTAGACCCCGACTCCAACGTGTCCCTGTCAGGACATAAGACCCAAACTCCAACATGTCCAGGTCAGGACATTAGACCCCGACTCCAACGTGTACATGTCAGGACATTAGACCCAGACTCCAACGTGTCCAGGTGAGGACATTAGACCCAGACTCCAACACGTCCAGGTCAGGTCATTAGACCCAGACTCCAACGTGTCCATGTCAGGACATTAGACCCAGACTCCAACATGTCCAGGTCAGGATATTAGACCAAGACTCCAACACGTCCAGGTCAGGACATTAGACCCAGACTCCAACGTGTCCATGTCAGGACAGTAGACCCAGACTCCAACGTGTCCATGTCAGGATATTAGACCAAGACTCCAACATGTCCAGGTCAGGACATTAGACCCAGACTCCAACGTGTCCATGTCAGTACATTAGACCCAGACTCCAACGTGTCCATGTCAGGACATTAGACCCAGACTCCAACGAGTCCAGGTCAGGACATTAGACCCAGACTCCAACATGTCCAGGTCAGGACATTAGACCCCGACTCCAACATGTCCAGGTCAGGACATTAGACCCAGACTCCAACATGTCCAGGTCAGGACATTAGACCCCGACTCCAAGACGTTCAGGTCAAGACATTCGACCCAGACTCCAACGTGTCCAGGTCAGGACATAAGACCCAGACTCCAACGTGTGCAGGTCAGGACATTAGACCCAGACTCCAACAAGTCCAGGTCAGGACATTAGACCCCGACTCCAACGTGTCCATATCAGGACATAAGACCCAGACTCCAACGTGTCCAGGTCAGGACATTAGACCCTGACTCCAACGTGTCCATGTCAGGACATTAGACCCCAACTCCAACATGTCCAGGTCAGGACGTTAGACCCAGACTCCAACGTGTCCATGTCAGGACATTAGACCCAGACTCCAACATGTCCAGGTCAGGACATTAGACCCAGACTCCAACGTGTCCATGTCAGGACATTAGACCCAGACTCCAACGTGTCCATGTGAGGATATTAGACCAAGACTCCAACATGTCCAGGTCAGGAAATTAGACCCCGACTCCAACACGTCCAGGTCAGGACATTAGACCCAGACTCCAACGTGTCCATGTCAGGACATTAGACCCAGACTCCAACATGTCCAGGTCAGGACATTAGACCCAGACTCCAACGTGTCCAGGTCAGGACATTAGACCCAGACTCCAGCATGTCCAGGTCAGGACATTAGACCCAGACACCAACATGTCCAGGTCAGGACATTAGACCCAGACTCCAACGTGTCCAGGTCAGGACATTAGACCCAGACTCCAACACGTCCAGGTCAAAACATTAGACCCTGACTCCAACGTGTCCCTGTCAGGACATAAGACCCAGACTCCAACATGTCCAGGTCAGGACATTAGACCCCGACTCCAACGTGTACATGTCAGGACATTAGACCCAGACTCCAACGTGTCCAGGTGAGGACATTAGACCCAGACTCCAACACGTCCAGGTCAGGTCATTAGACCCAGACTCCAACGTGTCCATGTCAGGACATTAGACCCAGACTCCAACATGTCCAGGTCAGGATATTAGACCAAGACTCCAACACGTCCAGGTCAGGACATTAGACCCCGACTCCAACACGTCCAGGTCAGGACATTAGACCCAGACTCCAACGTGTCCATGTCAGGACAGTGGACCCAGACTCCAACGTGTCCATGTCAGGATATTAGACCAAGACTCCAACATGTCCAGGTCAGGACATTAGACCCAGACTCCAACGTGTCCATGTCAGTACATTAGACCCAGACTCCAACGTGTCCATGTCAGGACATTAGACCCAGACTCCAACGAGTCCAGGTCAGGACATTAGACCCAGACTCCAACATGTCCAGGTCAGGACATTAGACCCAGACTCCAACGTGTCCATGTCAGGACATTAGACCCAGACTCCAACGTGTCCATGTCAGGACATTAGACCCAGACTCCAACATGTCCAGGTCAGGACATTAGACCCAGACTCCAACATGTCCAGGTCAGGACATTAGACCCAGACTCCAACATGTCCAGGTCAGGACATTAGACCCAGACTCCAACATGTCCAGGTCAGGACATTAGACCCAGACTCCAACATGTCCAGGTCAGGACATTAGACCCCGACTCCAAGACGTTCAGGTCAAGACATTCGACCCAGACTCCAACGTGTCCAGGTCAGGACATAAGACCCAGACTCCAACGTGTGCAGGTCAGGACATTAGACCCAGACTCCAACAAGTCCAGGTCAGGACATTAGACCCCGACTCCAACGTGTCCATATCAGGACATAAGACCCAGACTCCAACGTGTCCAGGTCAGGACATTAGACCCTGACTCCAACGTGTCCATGTCAGGACATTAGACCCCAACTCCAAAACGTAAAGGTCAGGACATTAGACCCAGACTCCAACGTGTCCATGTCAGGACATTAGACCCAGACTCCAACATGTCCAGGTCAGGACATTAGACCCAGACTCCAACGTGTCCATGTCAGGACATTAGACCCAGACTCCAACGTGTCCATGTGAGGATATTAGACCAAGACTCCAACATGTCCAGGTCAGGAAATTAGACCCCGACTCCAACACGTCCAGGTCAGGACATTAGACCCAGACTCCAACGTGTCCATGTCAGGACATTAGACCCAGACTCCAACATGTCCAGGTCAGGACATTAGACCCAGACTCCAACGTGTCCAGGTCAGGACATTAGACCCAGACTCCAGCATGTCCAGGTCAGGACATTAGACCCAGACACCAACATGTCCAGGTCAGGACATTAGACCCAGACTCCAACGTGTCCAGGTCAGGACATTAGACCCAGACTCCAACACGTCCAGGTCAAAACATTAGACCCCGACTCCAACGTGTCCCTGTCAGGACATAAGACCCAGACTCCAACATGTCCAGGTCAGGACATTAGACCCCGACTCCAACGTGTACATGTCAGGACATTAGACCCAGACTCCAACGTGTCCAGGTGAGGACATTAGACCCAGACTCCAACACGTCCAGGTCAGGTCATTAGACCCAGACTCCAACGTGTCCATGTCAGGACATTAGACCCAGACTCCAACATGTCCAGGTCAGGATATTAGACCAAGACTCCAACACGTCCAGGTCAGGACATTAGACCCAGACTCCAACGTGTCCATGTCAGGACAGTAGACCCAGACTCCAACGTGTCCATGTCAGGATATTAGACCAAGACTCCAACATGTCCAGGTCAGGACATTAGACCCAGACTCCAACGTGTCCATGTCAGTACATTAGACCCAGACTCCAACGTGTCCATGTCAGGACATTAGACCCAGACTCCAACGAGTCCAGGTCAGGACATTAGACCCAGACTCCAACATGTCCAGGTCAGGACATTAGACCCCGACTCCAACATGTCCAGGTCAGGACATTAGACCCAGACTCCAACATGTCCAGGTCAGGACATTAGACCCCGACTCCAACGTGTACATGTCAGGACATTAGACCCAGACTCCAACGTGTCCAGGTCAGGATATTAGACCCAGACTCCAGCATGTCCAGGTCAGGACATTAGACCCAGACACCAACATGTCCAGGTCAGGACATTAGACCCAGACTCCAACGTGTCCAGGTCAGGACATTAGACCCAGACTCCAACACGTCCAGGTCAAAACATTAGACCCCGACTCCAACGTGTCCCTGTCAGGACATAAGACCCAGACTCCAACATGTCCAGGTCAGGACATTAGACCCCGACTCCAACGTGTACATGTCAGGACATTAGACCCAGACTCCAACGTGTCCAGGTGAGGACATTAGACCCAGACTCCAACACGTCCAGGTCAGGTCATTAGACCCAGACTCCAACGTGTCCATGTCAGGACATTAGACCCAGACTCCAACATGTCCAGGTCAGGATATTAGACCAAGACTCCAACACGTCCAGGTCAGGACATTAGACCCAGACTCAAACGTGTCCATGTCAGGACAGTAGACCCAGACTCCAACGTGTCCATGTCAGGATATTAGACCAAGACTCCAACATGTCCAGGTCAGGACATTAGACCCAGACTCCAACGTGTCCATGTCAGTACATTAGACCCAGACTCCAACGTGTCCATGTCAGGACATTAGACCCAGACTCCAACGAGTCCAGGTCAGGACATTAGACCCAGACTCCAACATGTCCAGGTCAGGACATTAGACCCCGACTCCAACATGTCCAGGTCAGGACATTATACCCAGACTCCAACATGTCCAGGTCAGGACATTAGACCCCGACTCCAAGACGTTCAGGTCAAGACATTCGACCCAGACTCCAACGTGTCCAGGTCAGGACATAAGACCCAGACTCCAACGTGTGCAGGTCAGGACATTAGACCCAGACTCCAACAAGTCCAGGTCAGGACATTAGACCCCGACTCCAACGTGTCCATATCAGGACATAAGACCCAGACTCCAACGTGTCCAGGTCAGGACATTAGACCCTGACTCCAACGTGTGCATGTCAGGACATTAGACCCCAACTCCAACATGTCCAGGTCAGGACGTTAGACCCAGACTCCAACGTGTCCATGTCAGGACATTAGACCCAGACTCCAACATGTCCAGGTCAGGACATTAGACCCAGACTCCAACGTGTCCATGTGAGGATATTAGACCAAGACTCCAACATGTCCAGGTCAGGAAATTAGACCCCGACTCCAACACGTCCAGGTCAGGACATTAGACCCAGACTCCAACGTGTCCATGTCAGGACATTAGACCCAGACTCCAACATGTCCAGGTCAGGACATTAGACCCAGACTCCAACGTGTCCAGGTCAGGACATTAGACCCAGACTCCAGCATGTCCAGGTCAGGACATTAGACCCAGACACCAACATGTCCAGGTCAGGACATTAGACCCAGACTCCAACGTGTCCAGGTCAGGACATTAGACCCAGACTCCAACACGTCCAGGTCAAAACATTAGACCCCGACTCCAACGTGTCCCTGTCAGGACATAAGACCCAGACTCCAACATGTCCAGGTCAGGACATTAGACCCCGACTCCAACGTGTACATGTCAGGACATTAGACCCAGACTCCAACGTGTCCAGGTGAGGACATTAGACCCAGACTCCAACACGTCCAGGTCAGGTCATTAGACCCAGACTCCAACGTGTCCATGTCAGGACATTAGACCCAGACTCCAACATGTCCAGGTCAGGATATTAGACCAAGACTCCAACACGTCCAGGTCAGGACATTAGACCCCGACTCCAACACCTCCAGGTCAGGACATTAGACCCAGACTCCAACGTGTCCATGTCAGGACAGTGGACCCAGACTCCAACGTGTCCATGTCAGGATATTAGACCAAGACTCCAACATGTCCAGGTCAGGACATTAGACCCAGACTCCAACGTGTCCATGTCAGTACATTAGACCCAGACTCCAACGTGTCCATGTCAGGACATTAGACCCAGACTCCAACGAGTCCAGGTCAGGAAATTAGACCCAGACTCCAACATGTCCAGGTCAGGACATTAGACCCCGACTCCAACATGTCCAGGTCAGGACATTAGACCCAGACTCCAACATGTCCAGGTCAGGACATAAGACCCAGACTCCAACATGTCCAGGTCAGGACATTAGACCCAAACTCCAACGTGTCCATGTCAGGACATTAGACCCAGACTCCAACATGTCCATGTCAGGACATTAGTCCCAGACTCCAACGTGTCCAGGTCAGGACATTAGACCCCGAATCCAACACGTCCAGGTCAAGACATTAGACCCGTCAGGACATTAGACCCAGACTCCAACGTGTCCAGGTCAGGACATTAGACCCCGACTCCAACATGTCCAGGTCAGGACATTAGACCCAGACTCATACATGTCCAGGTCAGGACATTAGACCCCGACTCCAACGTGTCCAGGTCAGGACATTAAACCCCGAATCCAACACCTCCCGGTCAGGACATTAGACCCGTCAGGACATTAGACCCTGACTCCAACACGTCCAGGTCAGGACATTAGACCCAGACTCCAACGTGTCCATGTCAGGACATTAGACCCAGACTCCAACATGTCCAGGTCAGGACATTAGACCCAGACTCCAACGAGTCCAGGTCAGGACATTAGACCCAGACACCAACATGTCCAGGTCAGGACATTAGACCCAGACTCCAACACGTCCAGGTCAAGACATTAGACCCAGACTCCAACGTGTCCATGTCAGGACATTAGACCCCGACTCCAACGTGTACATGTCAGGACATAAGACCCAGACTCCAACATGTCCAGGTCAGGACATTAGACCCCGACTCCAACGTGTACATGTCAGGACATTAGACCCAGACTCCAACGTGTCCAGGTGAGGACATTAGACCCAGACTCCAACATGTCCAGGTCAGGACATTAGACCCAGACTCCAACATGTCCAGGTCAGGACATTAGACCCCGACTCCAACATGTCCAGGTCAGGACATAAGACCCAGACTCCAACGTGTCCAGGTCAGGACATTAGACCCAGACTCCAACGTGTCCAGGTCAGGACATTAGACCCAGACTTCAGCATGTCCAGGTCAGGACATTAGACCCAGACACCAACATGTCCAGGTCAGGACATTAGACCCAGACTCCAACGTGTCCAGGTCAGGACATTAGACCCCGACGCCAACGTGTCCATGTCAGGACAAAAGACCCAGACTCCAACATGTCCAGGTCAGGACATTAGACCCAAACTCCAACGTGTCCATGTCAGGACATTAGACCCCGACTCCAACATGTCCAGGTCAGGACATTAGTCCCAGACTCCAACGAGTCCAGGTCAGGACATTAGACCCCGAATCCAACACGTCCAGGTCAGGACATTAGACCCGTCAGGACATTAGACCCAGACTCCAACGTGTCCAGGTCAGGACATTAGACCCCGACTCCAACATGTCCAGGTCAGGACATTAGACCCAGACTCCAACATGTCCAGGTCAGTACATTAGACCCAGACTCCAACGTGTCCAGGTCAGGACATTAGACCCCGAATCCAACACCTCCCGGTCAGGACATTAGACCCGTCAGGACATTAGACCCAGACTCCAACATGTCCAGGTCAGGACATTAGACCCAGACTCCAACGTGTCCAGGTCAGGACATTAGACCCAGACTCCAACATGTCCAGGTCAGGACATTAGACCCAGACTCCAACATGTCCAGGTCAGGACATAAGACCCAGACTCCAACATGTCCAGGTCAGGACATAAGACCCAGACTCCAACATGTCCATGTCAGGACATTAGACCCAGACTCCAACATGTCCAGGTCAGGACATTAGACCCAGACTCCAACGTGTCCAGGTCAGGACATTAGACACTGACTCCAACACGTCCAGGTCAGGACATTAGACTAGTCAGGACATTATACCCAGACTCCAACATGTCCAGGTCAGGACATTAGATCCAGACTCCAAGACGTTCAGGTCAAGACATTCGACCCAGACTCCAACGTATCCAGGTCAAGACATTAGACCCAGACTCCAACATATCCAGGTCAGGACATTAGACCCAGACTCCAACATGTCCAGGTCAGGACATTAGACCCAGACTCCAACACGTCCAGGTCAGGACATTAGACCCAGACTCCAACATGTCCAGGTCAGGACATTAGACCCAGACTCCAACATGTCCAGGTCAGGACATTAGACCCAGACTCCAACATGTCCAGGTCAGGACATTAGACCCAGACTCCAACATGTCCAGTTCAAGACATTAGACCCCGACTCCAACGTGTCCATGTCAGGACATAAGACCCAGACTCCAACACGTCCAGTTCAAGACATTAGACCCAGACTCCAACACGTCCAGTTCAAGACATTAGACCCAGACTCCAACACGTCCAGGTCAGGACATTAGACCCGTCAGGACATTAGACCCAGACTCCAACATGTCCAGGTCAGGACATTAGACCCGTCAGGACATTAGACCCAGACTCCAACATGTCCAGGTCAGGACATTAGACCCCGACTCCAACATGTCCAGGTCAGGACATTAGACCCAGACTCCAACGTGTCCAGGTCAAGACATTAGACCCAGACTCCAACATATCCAGGTCAGAACATTAGACCCAGACTCCAACATGTCCAGGTCAGGACATGAGACCCCGACTCCAACACGTCCAGGTCAGGACATTAGACGCTGACTCCAACGGGTCCAGGTCAGAACATTAGACCCCGAATCCAACACGTCCAGGTCAGGACATTTGACCCGTCAGGACATTAGACCCAGACTCCAACATATCCAAGTCAGGACATTAGACCCCGACTCCAACACGTCCAGGTCAAGACATTAGACCCAGACTCCAACATGTCCAGGTCAGGACATTAGACCCAGACTCCAACATGTCCAGGTCAGGACATTAGACCCCGACTCCAACACGTCCAGGTCAAGACATTAGACCCAGACTCCAAGACGTTCAGGTCAAGACATCCAACCCAGACTCCAACGTGTCCAGGTCAGGACATTAGACCCAAACTCCAAGACGTTCAGGTCAGGACATTAGACCCAGACTCCAACATGTCCAGGTCAGGACATTAGACCCCGACTCCAACACGTCCAGGTCAGGACATTAGACCCAGACTCCAACGTGTCCATGTCAGGACATTAGACCCTGACTCCAACGTGTCCATGTCAGGACATAAGACCCAGACTCAAACACGTCCAGGTCAGGACATGAGACCCCGACTCCAACACGTCCAGGTCAGGACATTAGACCCACACTCCAAAACGTCCAGGTCAGCACATTAGACCCCGACTCCAACGTGTCCATGTCAGGACATAAGACCCAGACTCAAACATGTCCAGGTCAGGACTTTAGACCCAGACTCCAAAATGTCCAGGTCAGGACATTAGACCCAGACTCCAACGTGTCCATGTCAGGATATTAGACCCAGACTCCAACGTGTCCATGTCAGGACATTAGACCCAGACTCCAAAATGTCCAGGTCAGGACATTAGACCCAGACTCCAACATGTCCAGGTCAGGACATTAGACCCCGACTCCAACACGTCCAGGTCAAGACATTAGACCCAGACTCCAACGTGTCCAGGTCAGGACATTAGACCCCGACTCCAACACGTCCAGGTCAGGACATTAGACCCAGACACCAAAACGTACAGGTCAGGATATCAGACCCAGACTCCAATACGTCCATGTCAGGACATTAGTCCCAGACTCCAACGTGTCCAGGTCAGGACATTAGACCCAGACTCCAACGTGTCCAGGTCAAGACATTAGACCCAGACTCCAACATGTCCAGGTCAGGACATTAGACCCAGACTCCAAAACGTCCAGGTCAGGACATTAGACCCAGACTCCAACACGTCCAGGTCAGGACATTAGACCCAGACTCCAACACGTTCCGGTCAGGACATTAGACCCAGACTCCAACATGTCCAGGTCAGGACATTAGACCCAGACTCCAACACGTCCAGGTCAGGACATTAGACCCAGACTACAACATGTCCAGGTCAGGACATTAGACCCTGACTCCAACACGTCCAGGTCAGGACATTAGAACCAGAATCCAACACGTCCCGGTCAGGACATTGGACCCAGACTCCAACATGTCCAGGTCAGGACATTAGACCCAGACTCCAACACGTCCAGGTCAGGACATTAGACCCAGACTCCAACGTGTCCATGTCAGGACATTAGACCCCGACTCCAACACGTCCAGGTCAGGACATAAGACCCAGACTCCAACGTGTCCAGGTCAGGACATTAGACCCAGACTCCAACGTGTCCAGGTCAGGACATTAGACCCAGACTTCAGCATGTCCAGGTCAGGACATTAGACCCAGACACCAACATGTCCAGGTCAGGACATTAGACCCCGACGCCAACGTGTCCATGTCAGGACAAAAGACCCAGACTCCAACATGTCCAGGTCAGGACATTAGACCCAAACTCCAACGTGTCCATGTCAGGACATTAGACCCCGACTCCAACATGTCCAGGTCAGGACATTAGTCCCAGACTCCAACGAGTCCAGGTCAGGACATTAGACCCCGAATCCAACACGTCCAGGTCAGGACATTAGACCCGTCAGGACATTAGACCCAGACTCCAACGTGTCCAGGTCAGGACATTAGACCCCGACTCCAACATGTCCAGGTCAGGACATTAGACCCAGACTCCAACATGTCCAGGTCAGTACATTAGACCCAGACTCCAACGTGTCCAGGTCAGGACATTAGACCCCGAATCCAACACCTCCCGGTCAGGACATTAGACCCGTCAGGACATTAGACCCAGACTCCAACATGTCCAGGTCAGGACATTAGACCCAGACTCCAACATGTCCAGGTCAGGACATTAGACCCAGACTCCAACATGTCCAGGTCAGGACATTAGACCCAGACTCCAACATGTCCAGGTCAGGACATAAGACCCAGACTCCAACATGTCCAGGTCAGGACATAAGACCCAGACTCCAACATGTCCATGTCAGGACATTAGACCCAGACTCCAACATGTCCAGGTCAGGACATAAGACCCAGACTCCAACGTGTCCAGGTCAGGACATTAGACACTGACTCCAACACGTCCAGGTCAGGACATTAGACTAGTCAGGACATTATACCCAGACTCCAACATGTCCAGGTCAGGACATTAGATCCCGACTCCAAGACGTTCAGGTCAAGACATTCGACCCAGACTCCAACGTATCCAGGTCAAGACATTAGACCCAGACTCCAACATATCCAGGTCAGGACATTAGACCCAGACTCCAACATGTCCAGGTCAGGACATTAGACCCAGACTCCAACACGTCCAGGTCAGGACATTAGACCCAGACTCCAACATGTCCAGGTCAGGACATTAGACCCAGACTCCAACATGTCCAGGTCAGGACATTAGACCCAGACTCCAACATGTCCAGGTCAGGACATTAGACCCAGACTCCAACATGTCCAGTTCAAGACATTAGACCCCGACTCCAACGTGTCCATGTCAGGACATAAGACCCAGACTCCAACACGTCCAGTTCAAGACATTAGACCCAGACTCCAACACGTCCAGTTCAAGACATTAGACCCAGACTCCAACACGTCCAGGTCAGGACATTAGACCCGTCAGGACATTAGACCCAGACTCCAACATGTCCAGGTCAGGACATTAGACCCGTCAGGACATTAGACCCAGACTCCAACATGTCCAGGTCAGGACATTAGACCCCGACTCCAACATGTCCAGGTCAGGACATTAGACCCAGACTCCAACGTGTCCAGGTCAAGACATTAGACCCAGACTCCAACATATCCAGGTCAGAACATTAGACCCAGACTCCAACATGTCCAGGTCAGGACATGAGACCCCGACTCCAACACGTCCAGGTCAGGACATTAGACGCTGACTCCAACGGGTCCAGGTCAGAACATTAGACCCCGAATCCAACACGTCCAGGTCAGGACATTTGACCCGTCAGGACATTAGACCCAGACTCCAACATATCCAAGTCAGGACATTAGACCCCGACTCCAACACGTCCAGGTCAAGACATTAGACCCAGACTCCAACATGTCCAGGTCAGGACATTAGACCCAGACTCCAACATGTCCAGGTCAGGACATTAGACCCCGACTCCAACACGTCCAGGTCAAGACATTAGACCCAGACTCCAAGACGTTCAGGTCAAGACATCCAACCCAGACTCCAACGTGTCCAGGTCAGGACATTAGACACAAACTCCAAGACGTTCAGGTCAGGACATTAGACCCAGACTCCAACATGTCCAGGTCAGGACATTAGACCCCGACTCCAACACGTCCAGGTCAGGACATTAGACCCAGACTCCAACGTGTCCATGTCAGGACATTAGACCCTGACTCCAACGTGTCCATGTCAGGACATAAGACCCAGACTCAAACACGTCCAGGTCAGGACATGAGACCCCGACTCCAACACGTCCAGGTCAGGACATTAGACCCACACTCCAAAACGTCCAGGTCAGCACATTAGACCCCGACTCCAACGTGTCCATGTCAGGACATAAGACCCAGACTCAAACATGTCCAGGTCAGGACATTAGACCCAGACTCCAAAATGTCCAGGTCAGGACATTAGACCCAGACTCCAACGTGTCCATGTCAGGATATTAGACCCAGACTCCAACGTGTCCATGTCAGGACATTAGACCCAGACTCCAAAATGTCCAGGTCAGGACATTAGACCCAGACTCCAACATGTCCAGGTCAGGACATTAGACCCCGACTCCAACACGTCCAGGTCAAGACATTAGACCCAGACTCCAACGTGTCCAGGTCAGGACATTAGACCCCGACTCCAACACGTCCAGGTCAGGACATTAGACCCAGACACCAAAACGTACAGGTCAGGATATCAGACCCAGACTCCAACACGTCCATGTCAGGACATTAGTCCCAGACTCCAACGTGTCCAGGTCAGGACATTAGACCCAGACTCCAACGTGTCCAGGTCAAGACATTAGACCCAGACTCCAACATGTCCAGGTCAGGACATTAGACCCAGACTCCAAAACGTCCAGGTCAGGACATTAGACCCAGACTCCAACACGTCCAGGTCAGGACATTAGACCCAGACTCCAACACGTTCCGGTCAGGACATTAGACCCAGACTCCAACATGTCCAGGTCAGGACATTAGACCCAGACTCCAACACGTCCAGGTCAGGACATTAGACCCAGACTACAACATGTCCAGGTCAGGACATTAGACCCAGACTCCAACACGTCCAGGTCAGGACATTAGACCCAGACTCCAACATGTCCAGGTCAGGACATTAGACCCAGACTCCAACACGTCCAGGTCAGGACATTAGACCCAGACTCCAACGTGTCCATGTCAGGACATTAGACCCCGACTCCAACACGTCCAGGTCAGGACATTAGACCCAGACTCCAACGTGTCCATGTCAGGATATTAGACCCAGACTCCAACATGTCCAGGTCAGGACATTAGACCCAGACTCCAACATGTCCAGGTCAAGACATTAAACCCCGACTCCAACGTGTCCATGTCAGGACATAAGACCCAGACTCCAACATGTCCAGGTCAGGACATTAGACCCAGACTCCAACGTGTCCATGTCAGGACATTAGACCCAGACTCCAACATGTCCAGGTCAGGACATTAGACCCCGACTCCAACACGTCCAGGTCAGGACATTAGACCCAGACTCCAACGTGTCCATGTCAGGACATTAGACCCAGACTCCAACATGTCCAGGTCAGGACATTAGACCCAGACTCCAACGTGTCCAGATCAGGACATTAGACCCAGACTCCAACATGTCCAGGTCAGGACATTAGACCCAGACTCCAACGTGTCCATGTAAGGACATTAGACCCAGACTACAACATGTCCAGGTCAGGACATTAGACCCTGACTCCAACACGTCCAGGTCAGGACATTAGACCCAGACTCCAACGTGTCCATGTAAGGACATTAGACCCAGACTACAACATGTCCAGGTCAGGACATTAGACCCTGACTCCAACACGTCCAGGTCAGGACATTAGACCCAGACTCCAACGTGTCCATGTCAGGACATTGGACCCAGACTCCAACACGTCCAGGTCAGGACATTAGACCCAGACTCCAACGTGTCCAGGTCAGGACATTAGACCCAGACTCCAACATGTCCAGGTCAGGACATTAGACCCAGACTCCAACACGTCCAGGTCAGGACATTAGACCCAGACTCCAACGTTTCCATGTCAGGACATAAGACCCAGACTCCAACATGTCCAGTTCAGGACATTAGACCAGGACTCCAACGTGTCCATGTCAGGACATTAGACCCAGACTCCAACATGTCCAGGTCAGGACATTAGACCCCGACTCCAACACGTCCAGGTCAGGACATTAGACCCAGACTCCAACGTGTCCAGGTCAGGACATTAGACCCCAACTCCAAAACGTCCAGGTCAGGACATTAGACCCGTCAGGACATTAGACCCAGACTCCAACATGTCCAGATCAGGACATTAGACCCAGACTCCAACATGTCCAGGTCAGGACATTAGACCCCGACTCCAACACGTCCAGGTCAAGACATTAGACCCAGACTCCAACATGTCCAGGTCAGGACATTAGACCCAGACTCCAACATGTTCAGGTCAGGACATGAGACCCCGACTCCAAGACGTTCAGGTCAAGACATTCGACCCAGACTCCAACGTGTCCAGGTCAGGACATTAGACCCAGACTCCAACATATCCAGGTCAGGACATTAGACCCAGACTCCAACATATCCAGGTCAGGACATTAGACCCAGACTCCAACATGTCCAGGTCAGGACATTAGACCCCGACTCCAACACGTCCAGGTCAGGACATTAGACCCAGACTCCAACATGTCCAGGTCAGGACATTAGACCCAGACTCCAACATGTCCAGGTCAGGACATTAGACCCAGACTCCAACATGTCCAGGTCAGGACATTAGACCCAGACTCCAACGTGTCCAGGTCAAGACATTAGACCCAGACTCCAACACGTCCAGGTCGAGACATTAGACCCCGACTCCAACGTGTCCATGTCAGGACATGAGACCCAGACTCCAACATGTCCAGGTCAGGACATTAGACCCAGATTCCAACATGTCCAGGTCAGGACATTAGACCCAGACTCCACCACATCCAGGTCAGGACATTAGACCCAGATTCCAACATGTCCAGGTAGGGACAGTAGACCCAGACTCCAACATGTCCAGGACAGGACATTAGACCCAGTCTCCAACGTGTCCAGGTCGGGACATTAGACCCAGACTCCAACACGTCCAGGTCAGGACATGAGACCCAGACTCCAACACACCCAGGTCAGGACATTTGACGCAGACTCCAACGTTACCAGGTCAGGACAATAGACCCAGACTCCAACGTGTCCAGGTCAGGACATGAGACCCAGACTCCAACACACCCAGGTCAGGACATTGGACCCAGACTCCAACATGTCCAGGTCAGGACGTTAGACCCCGACTCCAAGACGTTCAGGTCAAGACATTCGACCCAGACTCCAACGTGTCCAGGTCAGGACATTAGACCCAGACTCCAACATATCCAGGTCAGGACATTAGACCCAGACTCCAACATGTCCAGGTCAGGACATTAGACCCAGACTCCAACATATCCAGGTCAGGACATTAGACCCAGACTCCAACATGTCCAGGTCAGGACATTAGTCCCAGACTCCAACGTGTTCATGTCAGGACATTAGACCCTGACTCCAACATGTCCAGGTCAGGACATTAGACCCAGACTCCAACGTGTCCATGTCAGGACATTAGACCCAGACTCCAAAATGTCCAGGTCAGGACATTAGACCCAGACTCCAACACGTCCAGGTCAGGACATTAGACCCAGACTCCAACATGTCCAGGTCAGGACATTAGACCCAGACACCAACATGTCCAGGTCAGGACATTAGACCCAGACTCCAACATGTCCAGGTCAGGACATTAGACCCCGACTCCAAGACGTTCAGGTCAAAACATTCGACCCAGACTCCAATGTGTCCAGGTCAAGACATTAGACCCAGACTCCAACATATCCAGGTCAGGACATTAGACCCAGACTCCAACATGTCCAGGTCAGGACATTAGACCCAGACTCCAACATGTCCAGGTCAGGACATTAGACCCAGACTCCAACATGTCCAGGTCAGGACATTAGACCCAGACTCCAACACGTCCAGGTTAGGACATTAGACCCAGACTCCAACGTGTCCAGGTCAGGACATTAGACCCAGACTCCAACATGTCAAGGTCAGGACATTAGACCCCGACTCCAACACGTCCAGGTCAGGACATGAGACCCAGACTCCAACATGTCCAGGTCAGGACATTAGACCCCGACTCCAACGTGTCCATGTCAGGACATAAGAGCCCGAATCCAACACGTCCAGGTCAGGACATTAGACCCAGAGTCCAACACGTCCAAGTCAAGACATTAGACCCCGACTCCAACGTGTCCATGTCAGGACATAAGACCCAGACTCCAACATGTCCAGGTCAGGACATTAGACCCAGACTCCAACATGTCCAGGTCAGGACATTAGACCCAGACTCCAACATGTCCAGGTCAGGACATTAGACCCCGACTCCAACATGTCCATGTCAGGACATAAGACCCAGACTCCAACGTCTCCAGGTCAGGACATTAGACCCCGACTCCAACATGTCCATGTCAGGACATAAGACCCAGACTCCAACATGTCCAGGTCAGGACATTAGACCCAGACTCCAACGTGTCCAGGTCAGGACATTAGACCCCGACTCCAACACGTCCAGGTCAGGACATTAGACCCAGACTCCAACGTGTCCATGTCAGGACATTAGACCCAGACTCCAACATGTCCAGGTCAGGACATTAGACCCAGACTCCAACGTGTCCATGTCAGGATATTAGACCAAGACTCCAACACGTCCAGGTCAGGACATTAGACCCCGACTCCAACATGTCCAGGTCAGGACATTAGACCCAGACTCCAACATGTCCTGGTCAGGACATTAGACCCCGACTCCAACGTGTCCATGTCAGGACATAAGACCCAGACTCCAACATGTCCAGGTCAGGACATTAGACCCAAACTCCAACGTGTCCATGTCAGGACATTAGACCCAGACTCCAACATGTCCAGGTCAGGACATTAGTCCCAGACTCCAACGTGTCCAGGTCAGGACATTAGACCCGTCAGGACATTAGACCCAGACTCCAACGTGTCCAGGTCAGGACATTAGACCCAGACTCCAACATGTCCAGGTCCGGACAGTAGACCCAGACTCCAACATGTTCAGGTCAGGACATTAGACCCCGACTCCAACGTGTCCAGGTGGACATTAGACCCCGAATCCAACACCTCCAGGTCAGGACATTAGACCCGTCAGGACATTAGACCCAGACTCCAACATGTCCAGGTCAGGACATTAGACCCAGACTCCAACGTGTCCATGTCAGGATATTAGACCAAGACTCCAACACGTCCAGGTCAGGACATTAGACCCAGACTCCAACGTGTCCATGTCAGGACATTAGACCCAGACTCCAACGAGTCCAGGACAGGACATTAGACCCAGACTCCAACATGTCCAGGTCAGGATATTAGACCCCGACTCCAACATGTCCAGGTCAGGACATTAGACCCAGACTCCAACATGTCCAGGTCAGGACATTAGACCCCGACTCCAACGTGTCCATGTCAGGACATAAGACCCAGACTCCAACATGTCCAGGTCAGGACATTAGACCCAAACTCCAACGTGTCCATGTCAGGACATTAGACCCAGACTCCAACATGTCCAGGTCAGGACATTAGTCCCAGACTCCAACGTGTCCAGGTCAGGACATTAGACCCCGAATCCAACACGTCCAGGTCAGGACATTAGACCCGTCAGGACATTAGACCCAGACTCCAACGTGTCCAGGTCAGGACATTAGACCCGTCAGGACATTAGACCCAGACTCCAACGTGTCCATGTCAGGACATTAGACCCAGACTCCAACGTGTCCATGTCAGGATATTAGACCAAGACTCCAACACGTCCAGGTCAGGACATTAGACCCAGACTCCAACGTGTCCATGTCAGGACATTAGACCCAGACTCCAAAGAGTCCAGGTCAGGACATTAGACCCAGACTCCAACATGTCCAGGTCAGGATATTAGACCCCGACTCCAACATGTCCAGGTCAGGACATTAGACCCAGACTCCAACATGTCCAGGTCAGGACATTAGACCCCGACTCCAACGTGTCCATGTCAGGACATAAGACCCAGACTCCAACATGTCCAGGTCAGGACATTAGACCCAAACTCCAACGTGTCCATGTCAGGACATTAGACCCAGACTCCAACATGTCCAGGTCAGGACATTAGTCCCAGACTCCAACGTGTCCAGGTCAGGACATTAGACCCCGAATCCAACACGTCCAGGTCAGGACATTAGACCCGTCAGGACATTAGACCCAGACTCCAACGTGTCCTGGTCAGGACATTAGACCCAGACTCCAACATGTCCAGGTCAGGACATTAGACCCAGACTCCAACATGTCCAGGTCAGGACATTAGACCCCGACTCCAACGTGTCCAGGTCAGGACATTAGACCCCGAATCCAACACCTCCAGGTCAGGACATTAGACCCATCAGGACATTAGACCCAGACTCCAACGTGTCCAGGTCAGGACATTAGACCCAGACTCCAGAATGTCCAGGTCAGGACATTAGACCCAGATTCAAACATGTCCAGGTCAGGACATTAGACCCCGACTCCAACGTGTCCAGGTCAAGACATTAGACCCAGACTCCAACACGTCCAGGTCAGGACATTAGACCCAGACACAAACATGTCCAGGTCAGGACATTAGACCCCGACTCCAACATGTCCATGTCAGGACATAAGACCCAGACTCCAACATGTCCAGGTCAGGATATTAGACCCAGACTCCAACGTGTCCATGTCAGGACATTAGACCCAGACTCCAACATGTCCAGGTCAGGACATTAGACCCAGACTCCAACATGTCCAGGTCAGGACATTAGACCCAGACTCCAACGTGTCCATGTCAGGACATTAGACCCAGACTCCAACGTGTCCATGTCAGGACATTAGACCCAGACTCCAACATGTCCAGGTCAGGACATTAGACCCAGACTCCAACATGTCCAGGTCAGGACATTAGACCCAGACTCCAACATGTCCAGGTCAGGACATTAGACCCAGACTCCAACATGTCCAGGTCAGGACATTAGACCCAGACTCCAACATGTCCAGGTCAGGACATTAGACCCCGACTCCAAGACGTTCAGGTCAAGACATTCGACCCAGACTCCAACGTGTCCAGGTCAGGACATAAGACCCAGACTCCAACGTGTGCAGGTCAGGACATTAGACCCAGACTCCAACAAGTCCAGGTCAGGACATTAGACCCCGACTCCAACGTGTCCATATCAGGACATAAGACCCAGACTCCAACGTGTCCAGGTCAGGACATTAGACCCTGACTCCAACGTGTCCATGTCAGGACATTAGACCCCAACTCCAAAACGTAAAGGTCAGGACATTAGACCCAGACTCCAACGTGTCCATGTCAGGACATTAGACCCAGACTCCAACATGTCCAGGTCAGGACATTAGACCCAGACTCCAACGTGTCCATGTCAGGACAGTAGACCCAGACTCCAACGTGTCCATGTCAGGATATTAGACCAAGACTCCAACATGTCCAGGTCAGGACATTAGACCCAGACTCCAACGTGTCCATGTCAGTACATTAGACCCAGACTCCAACGTGTCCATGTCAGGACATTAGACCCAGACTCCAACGAGTCCAGGTCAGGACATTAGACCCAGACTCCAACATGTCCAGGTCAGGACATTAGACCCCGACTCCAACATGTCCAGGTCAGGACATTAGACCCAGACTCCAACATGTCCAGGTCAGGACATTAGACCCCGACTCCAAGACGTTCAGGTCAAGACATTCGACCCAGACTCCAACGTGTCCAGGTCAGGACATAAGACCCAGACTCCAACGTGTGCAGGTCAGGACATTAGACCCAGACTCCAACAAGTCCAGGTCAGGACATTAGACCCCGACTCCAACGTGTCCATATCAGGACATAAGACCCAGACTCCAACGTGTCCAGGTCAGGACATTAGACCCTGACTCCAACGTGTCCATGTCAGGACATTAGACCCCAACTCCAACATGTCCAGGTCAGGACGTTAGACCCAGACTCCAACGTGTCCATGTCAGGACATTAGACCCAGACTCCAACATGTCCAGGTCAGGACATTAGACCCAGACTCCAACGTGTCCATGTCAGGACATTAGACCCAGACTCCAACGTGTCCATGTGAGGATATTAGACCAAGACTCCAACATGTCCAGGTCAGGAAATTAGACCCCGACTCCAACACGTCCAGGTCAGGACATTAGACCCAGACTCCAACGTGTCCATGTCAGGACATTAGACCCAGACTCCAACATGTCCAGGTCAGGACATTAGACCCAGACTCCAACGTGTCCAGGTCAGGACATTAGACCCAGACTCCAGCATGTCCAGGTCAGGACATTAGACCCAGACACCAACATGTCCAGGTCAGGACATTAGACCCAGACTCCAACGTGTCCAGGTCAGGACATTAGACCCAGACTCCAACACGTCCAGGTCAAAACATTAGACCCTGACTCCAACGTGTCCCTGTCAGGACATAAGACCCAGACTCCAACATGTCCAGGTCAGGACATTAGACCCCGACTCCAACGTGTACATGTCAGGACATTAGACCCAGACTCCAACGTGTCCAGGTGAGGACATTAGACCCAGACTCCAACACGTCCAGGTCAGGTCATTAGACCCAGACTCCAACGTGTCCATGTCAGGACATTAGACCCAGACTCCAACATGTCCAGGTCAGGATATTAGACCAAGACTCCAACACGTCCAGGTCAGGACATTAGACCCCGACTCCAACACGTCCAGGTCAGGACATTAGACCCAGACTCCAACGTGTCCATGTCAGGACAGTGGACCCAGACTCCAACGTGTCCATGTCAGGATATTAGACCAAGACTCCAACATGTCCAGGTCAGGACATTAGACCCAGACTCCAACGTGTCCATGTCAGTACATTAGACCCAGACTCCAACGTGTCCATGTCAGGACATTAGACCCAGACTCCAACGAGTCCAGGTCAGGACATTAGACCCAGACTCCAACATGTCCAGGTCAGGACATTAGACCCAGACTCCAACGTGTCCATGTCAGGACATTAGACCCAGACTCCAACGTGTCCATGTCAGGACATTAGACCCAGACTCCAACGTGTCCATGTCAGGACATTAGACCCAGACTCCAACATGTCCAGGTCAGGACATTAGACCCAGACTCCAACATGTCCAGGTCAGGACATTAGACCCAGACTCCAACATGTCCAGGTCAGGACATTAGACCCAGACTCCAACATGTCCAGGTCAGGACATTAGACCCAGACTCCAACATGTCCAGGTCAGGACATTAGACCCCGACTCCAAGACGTTCAGGTCAAGACATTCGACCCAGACTCCAACGTGTCCAGGTCAGGACATAAGACCCAGACTCCAACGTGTGCAGGTCAGGACATTAGACCCAGACTCCAACAAGTCCAGGTCAGGACATTAGACCCCGACTCCAACGTGTCCATATCAGGACATAAGACCCAGACTCCAACGTGTCCAGGTCAGGACATTAGACCCTGACTCCAACGTGTCCATGTCAGGACATTAGACCCCAACTCCAAAACGTAAAGGTCAGGACATTAGACCCAGACTCCAACGTGTCCATGTCAGGACATTAGACCCAGACTCCAACATGTCCAGGTCAGGACATTAGACCCAGACTCCAACGTGTCCATGTCAGGACATTAGACCCAGACTCCAACGTGTCCATGTGAGGATATTAGACCAAGACTCCAACATGTCCAGGTCAGGAAATTAGACCCCGACTCCAACACGTCCAGGTCAGGACATTAGACCCAGACTCCAACGTGTCCATGTCAGGACATTAGACCCAGACTCCAACATGTCCAGGTCAGGACATTAGACCCAGACTCCAACGTGTCCAGGTCAGGACATTAGACCCAGACTCCAGCATGTCCAGGTCAGGACATTAGACCCAGACACCAACATGTCCAGGTCAGGACATTAGACCCAGACTCCAACGTGTCCAGGTCAGGACATTAGACCCAGACTCCAACACGTCCAGGTCAAAACATTAGACCCCGACTCCAACGTGTCCCTGTCAGGACATAAGACCCAGACTCCAACATGTCCAGGTCAGGACATTAGACCCCGACTCCAACGTGTACATGTCAGGACATTAGACCCAGACTCCAACGTGTCCAGGTGAGGACATTAGACCCAGACTCCAACACGTCCAGGTCAGGTCATTAGACCCAGACTCCAACGTGTCCATGTCAGGACATTAGACCCAGACTCCAACATGTCCAGGTCAGGATATTAGACCAAGACTCCAACACGTCCAGGTCAGGACATTAGACCCAGACTCCAACGTGTCCATGTCAGGACAGTAGACCCAGACTCCAACGTGTCCATGTCAGGATATTAGACCAAGACTCCAACATGTCCAGGTCAGGACATTAGACCCAGACTCCAACGTGTCCATGTCAGTACATTAGACCCAGACTCCAACGTGTCCATGTCAGGACATTAGACCCAGACTCCAACGAGTCCAGGTCAGGACATTAGACCCAGACTCCAACATGTCCAGGTCAGGACATTAGACCCCGACTCCAACATGTCCAGGTCAGGACATTAGACCCAGACTCCAACATGTCCAGGTCAGGACATTAGACCCCGACTCCAACGTGTACATGTCAGGACATTAGACCCAGACTCCAACGTGTCCAGGTCAGGATATTAGACCCAGACTCCAGCATGTCCAGGTCAGGACATTAGACCCAGACACCAACATGTCCAGGTCAGGACATTAGACCCAGACTCCAACGTGTCCAGGTCAGGACATTAGACCCAGACTCCAACACGTCCAGGTCAAAACATTAGACCCCGACTCCAACGTGTCCCTGTCAGGACATAAGACCCAGACTCCAACATGTCCAGGTCAGGACATTAGACCCCGACTCCAACGTGTACATGTCAGGACATTAGACCCAGACTCCAACGTGTCCAGGTGAGGACATTAGACCCAGACTCCAACACGTCCAGGTCAGGTCATTAGACCCAGACTCCAACGTGTCCATGTCAGGACATTAGACCCAGACTCCAACATGTCCAGGTCAGGATATTAGACCAAGACTCCAACACGTCCAGGTCAGGACATTAGACCCAGACTCCAACGTGTCCATGTCAGGACAGTAGACCCAGACTCCAACGTGTCCATGTCAGGATATTAGACCAAGACTCCAACATGTCCAGGTCAGGACATTAGACCCAGACTCCAACGTGTCCATGTCAGTACATTAGACCCAGACTCCAACGTGTCCATGTCAGGACATTAGACCCAGACTCCAACGAGTCCAGGTCAGGACATTAGACCCAGACTCCAACATGTCCAGGTCAGGACATTAGACCCCGACTCCAACATGTCCAGGTCAGGACATTATACCCAGACTCCAACATGTCCAGGTCAGGACATTAGACCCCGACTCCAAGACGTTCAGGTCAAGACATTCGACCCAGACTCCAACGTGTCCAGGTCAGGACATAAGACCCAGACTCCAACGTGTGCAGGTCAGGACATTAGACCCAGACTCCAACAAGTCCAGGTCAGGACATTAGACCCCGACTCCAACGTGTCCATATCAGGACATAAGACCCAGACTCCAACGTGTCCAGGTCAGGACATTAGACCCTGACTCCAACGTGTGCATGTCAGGACATTAGACCCCAACTCCAACATGTCCAGGTCAGGACGTTAGACCCAGACTCCAACGTGTCCATGTCAGGACATTAGACCCAGACTCCAACATGTCCAGGTCAGGACATTAGACCCAGACTCCAACGTGTCCATGTGAGGATATTAGACCAAGACTCCAACATGTCCAGGTCAGGAAATTAGACCCCGACTCCAACACGTCCAGGTCAGGACATTAGACCCAGACTCCAACGTGTCCATGTCAGGACATTAGACCCAGACTCCAACATGTCCAGGTCAGGACATTAGACCCAGACTCCAACGTGTCCAGGTCAGGACATTAGACCCAGACTCCAGCATGTCCAGGTCAGGACATTAGACCCAGACACCAACATGTCCAGGTCAGGACATTAGACCCAGACTCCAACGTGTCCAGGTCAGGACATTAGACCCAGACTCCAACACGTCCAGGTCAAAACATTAGACCCCGACTCCAACGTGTCCCTGTCAGGACATAAGACCCAGACTCCAACATGTCCAGGTCAGGACATTAGACCCCGACTCCAACGTGTACATGTCAGGACATTAGACCCAGACTCCAACGTGTCCAGGTGAGGACATTAGACCCAGACTCCAACACGTCCAGGTCAGGTCATTAGACCCAGACTCCAACGTGTCCATGTCAGGACATTAGACCCAGACTCCAACATGTCCAGGTCAGGATATTAGACCAAGACTCCAACACGTCCAGGTCAGGACATTAGACCCCGACTCCAACACCTCCAGGTCAGGACATTAGACCCAGACTCCAACGTGTCCATGTCAGGACAGTGGACCCAGACTCCAACGTGTCCATGTCAGGATATTAGACCAAGACTCCAACATGTCCAGGTCAGGACATTAGACCCAGACTCCAACGTGTCCATGTCAGTACATTAGACCCAGACTCCAACGTGTCCATGTCAGGACATTAGACCCAGACTCCAACGAGTCCAGGTCAGGAAATTAGACCCAGACTCCAACATGTCCAGGTCAGGACATTAGACCCCGACTCCAACATGTCCAGGTCAGGACATTAGACCCAGACTCCAACATGTCCAGGTCAGGACATAAGACCCAGACTCCAACATGTCCAGGTCAGGACATTAGACCCAAACTCCAACGTGTCCATGTCAGGACATTAGACCCAGACTCCAACATGTCCATGTCAGGACATTAGTCCCAGACTCCAACGTGTCCAGGTCAGGACATTAGACCCCGAATCCAACACGTCCAGGTCAAGACATTAGACCCGTCAGGACATTAGACCCAGACTCCAACGTGTCCAGGTCAGGACATTAGACCCCGACTCCAACATGTCCAGGTCAGGACATTAGACCCAGACTCATACATGTCCAGGTCAGGACATTAGACCCCGACTCCAACGTGTCCAGGTCAGGACATTAAACCCCGAATCCAACACCTCCCGGTCAGGACATTAGACCCGTCAGGACATTAGACCCTGACTCCAACACGTCCAGGTCAGGACATTAGACCCAGACTCCAACGTGTCCATGTCAGGACATTAGACCCAGACTCCAACATGTCCAGGTCAGGACATTAGACCCAGACTCCAACGAGTCCAGGTCAGGACATTAGACCCAGACACCAACATGTCCAGGTCAGGACATTAGACCCAGACTCCAACACGTCCAGGTCAAGACATTAGACCCAGACTCCAAAATGTCCAGGTCAGGACATTAGACCCCGACTCCAACGTGTACATGTCAGGACATAAGACCCAGACTCCAACATGTCCAGGTCAGGACATTAGACCCCGACTCCAACGTGTACATGTCAGGACATTAGACCCAGACTCCAACGTGTCCAGGTGAGGACATTAGACCCAGACTCCAACATGTCCAGGTCAGGACATTAGACCCAGACTCCAACATGTCCAGGTCAGGACATTAGACCCCGACTCCAACATGTCCAGGTCAGGACATAAGACCCAGACTCCAACGTGTCCAGGTCAGGACATTAGACCCAGACTCCAACGTGTCCAGGTCAGGACATTAGACCCAGACTTCAGCATGTCCAGGTCAGGACATTAGACCCAGACACCAACATGTCCAGGTCAGGACATTAGACCCAGACTCCAACGTGTCCAGGTCAGGACATTAGACCCCGACGCCAACGTGTCCATGTCAGGACAAAAGACCCAGACTCCAACATGTCCAGGTCAGGACATTAGACCCAAACTCCAACGTGTCCATGTCAGGACATTAGACCCCGACTCCAACATGTCCAGGTCAGGACATTAGTCCCAGACTCCAACGAGTCCAGGTCAGGACATTAGACCCCGAATCCAACACGTCCAGGTCAGGACATTAGACCCGTCAGGACATTAGACCCAGACTCCAACGTGTCCAGGTCAGGACATTAGACCCCGACTCCAACATGTCCAGGTCAGGACATTAGACCCAGACTCCAACATGTCCAGGTCAGTACATTAGACCCAGACTCCAACGTGTCCAGGTCAGGACATTAGACCCCGAATCCAACACCTCCCGGTCAGGACATTAGACCCGTCAGGACATTAGACCCAGACTCCAACATGTCCAGGTCAGGACATTAGACCCAGACTCCAACATGTCCAGGTCAGGACATTAGACCCAGACTCCAACATGTCCAGGTCAGGACATTAGACCCAGACTCCAACATGTCCAGGTCAGGACATAAGACCCAGACTCCAACATGTCCAGGTCAGGACATAAGACCCAGACTCCAACATGTCCATGTCAGGACATTAGACCCAGACTCCAACATGTCCAGGTCAGGACATTAGACCCAGACTCCAACGTGTCCAGGTCAGGACATTAGACACTGACTCCAACACGTCCAGGTCAGGACATTAGACTAGTCAGGACATTATACCCAGACTCCAACATGTCCAGGTCAGGACATTAGATCCAGACTCCAAGACGTTCAGGTCAAGACATTCGACCCAGACTCCAACGTATCCAGGTCAAGACATTAGACCCAGACTCCAACATATCCAGGTCAGGACATTAGACCCAGACTCCAACATGTCCAGGTCAGGACATTAGACCCAGACTCCAACACGTCCAGGTCAGGACATTAGACCCAGACTCCAACATGTCCAGGTCAGGACATTAGACCCAGACTCCAACATGTCCAGGTCAGGACATTAGACCCAGACTCCAACATGTCCAGGTCAGGACATTAGACCCAGACTCCAACATGTCCAGTTCAAGACATTAGACCCCGACTCCAACGTGTCCATGTCAGGACATAAGACCCAGACTCCAACACGTCCAGTTCAAGACATTAGACCCAGACTCCAACACGTCCAGTTCAAGACATTAGACCCAGACTCCAACACGTCCAGGTCAGGACATTAGACCCGTCAGGACATTAGACCCAGACTCCAACATGTCCAGGTCAGGACATTAGACCCGTCAGGACATTAGACCCAGACTCCAACATGTCCAGGTCAGGACATTAGACCCCGACTCCAACATGTCCAGGTCAGGACATTAGACCCAGACTCCAACGTGTCCAGGTCAAGACATTAGACCCAGACTCCAACATATCCAGGTCAGAACATTAGACCCAGACTCCAACATGTCCAGGTCAGGACATGAGACCCCGACTCCAACACGTCCAGGTCAGGACATTAGACGCTGACTCCAACGGGTCCAGGTCAGAACATTAGACCCCGAATCCAACACGTCCAGGTCAGGACATTTGACCCGTCAGGACATTAGACCCAGACTCCAACATATCCAAGTCAGGACATTAGACCCCGACTCCAACACGTCCAGGTCAAGACATTAGACCCAGACTCCAACATGTCCAGGTCAGGACATTAGACCCAGACTCCAACATGTCCAGGTCAGGACATTAGACCCCGACTCCAACACGTCCAGGTCAAGACATTAGACCCAGACTCCAAGACGTTCAGGTCAAGACATCCAACCCAGACTCCAACGTGTCCAGGTCAGGACATTAGACCCAAACTCCAAGACGTTCAGGTCAGGACATTAGACCCAGACTCCAACATGTCCAGGTCAGGACATTAGACCCCGACTCCAACACGTCCAGGTCAGGACATTAGACCCAGACTCCAACGTGTCCATGTCAGGACATTAGACCCTGACTCCAACGTGTCCATGTCAGGACATAAGACCCAGACTCAAACACGTCCAGGTCAGGACATGAGACCCCGACTCCAACACGTCCAGGTCAGGACATTAGACCCACACTCCAAAACGTCCAGGTCAGCACATTAGACCCCGACTCCAACGTGTCCATGTCAGGACATAAGACCCAGACTCAAACATGTCCAGGTCAGGACTTTAGACCCAGACTCCAAAATGTCCAGGTCAGGACATTAGACCCAGACTCCAACGTGTCCATGTCAGGATATTAGACCCAGACTCCAACGTGTCCATGTCAGGACATTAGACCCAGACTCCAAAATGTCCAGGTCAGGACATTAGACCCAGACTCCAACATGTCCAGGTCAGGACATTAGACCCCGACTCCAACACGTCCAGGTCAAGACATTAGACCCAGACTCCAACGTGTCCAGGTCAGGACATTAGACCCCGACTCCAACACGTCCAGGTCAGGACATTAGACCCAGACACCAAAACGTACAGGTCAGGATATCAGACCCAGACTCCAACACGTCCATGTCAGGACATTAGTCCCAGACTCCAACGTGTCCAGGTCAGGACATTAGACCCAGACTCCAACGTGTCCAGGTCAAGACATTAGACCCAGACTCCAACATGTCCAGGTCAGGACATTAGACCCAGACTCCAAAACGTCCAGGTCAGGACATTAGACCCAGACTCCAACACGTCCAGGTCAGGACATTAGACCCAGACTCCAACACGTTCCGGTCAGGACATTAGACCCAGACTCCAACATGTCCAGGTCAGGACATTAGACCCAGACTCCAACACGTCCAGGTCAGGACATTAGACCCAGACTCCAACGTTTCCATGTCAGGACATAAGACCCAGACTCCAACATGTCCAGTTCAGGACATTAGACCAGGACTCCAACGTGTCCATGTCAGGACATTAGACCCAGACTCCAACATGTCCAGGTCAGGACATTAGACCCCGACTCCAACACGTCCAGGTCAGGACATTAGACCCAGACTCCAACGTGTCCAGGTCAGGACATTAGACCCCAACTCCAAAACGTCCAGGTCAGGACATTAGACCCGTCAGGACATTAGACCCAGACTCCAACATGTCCAGATCAGGACATTAGACCCAGACTCCAACATGTCCAGGTCAGGACATTAGACCCCGACTCCAACACGTCCAGGTCAAGACATTAGACCCAGACTCCAACATGTCCAGGTCAGGACATTAGACCCAGACTCCAACATGTTCAGGTCAGGACATGAGACCCCGACTCCAAGACGTTCAGGTCAAGACATTCGACCCAGACTCCAACGTGTCCAGGTCAGGACATTAGACCCAGACTCCAACATATCCAGGTCAGGACATTAGACCCAGACTCCAACATATCCAGGTCAGGACATTAGACCCAGACTCCAACATGTCCAGGTCAGGACATTAGACCCAGACTCCAACACGTCCAGGTCAGGACATTAGACCCAGACTCCAACATGTCCAGGTCAGGACATTAGACCCAGACTCCAACATGTCCAGGTCAGGACATTAGACCCAGACTCCAACATGTCCAGGTCAGGACATTAGACCCAGACTCCAACGTGTCCAGGTCAAGACATTAGACCCAGACTCCAACACGTCCAGGTCGAGACATTAGACCCCGACTCCAACGTGTCCATGTCAGGACATGAGACCCAGACTCCAACATGTCCAGGTCAGGACATTAGACCCAGATTCCAACATGTCCAGGTCAGGACATTAGACCCAGACTCCACCACATCCAGGTCAGGACATTAGACCCAGATTCCAACATGTCCAGGTAGGGACAGTAGACCCAGACTCCAACATGTCCAGGACAGGACATTAGACCCAGTCTCCAACGTGTCCAGGTCGGGACATTAGACCCAGACTCCAACACGTCCAGGTCAGGACATGAGACCCAGACTCCAACACACCCAGGTCAGGACATTTGACGCAGACTCCAACGTTACCAGGTCAGGACAATAGACCCAGACTCCAACGTGTCCAGGTCAGGACATGAGACCCAGACTCCAACACACCCAGGTCAGGACATTAGACCCCGACTCCAAGACGTTCAGGTCAAGACATTCGACCCAGACTCCAACGTGTCCAGGTCAGGACATTAGACCCAGACTCCAACATATCCAGGTCAGGACATTAGACCCAGACTCCAACATGTCCAGGTCAGGACATTAGACCCAGACTCCAACATATCCAGGTCAGGACAATAGACCCAGACTCCAACGTGTCCAGGTCAGGACATTAGACCCAGACTCCAACACACCCAGGTCAGGACATTAGACCCAGACTCCAACATGTCCAGGTCAGGACATTAGACCCAGACTCCAACATGTCCAGGTCAGGACATGAGACCCAGACTCCAACACACCCAGGTCAGGACATTTGACGCAGACTCCAACGTTACCAGGTCAGGACAATAGACCCAGACTCCAACGTGTCCAGGTCAGGACATGAGACCCAGACTCCAACACACCCAGGTCAGGACATTAGACCCAGACTCCAACATGTCCAGGTCATGACATTAGACCCAGTCTCCAACGTGTCCAGGTCGGGACATTAGACCCAGACTCCAACACGTCCAGGTCAGGACATGAGACCCAGACTCCAACACACCCAGGTCAGGACATTTGACGCAGACTCCAACGTTACCAGGTCAGGACAATAGACCCAGACTCCAACGTGTCCAGGTCAGGACATGAGACCCAGACTCCAACACACCCAGGTCAGGACATTGGACCCAGACTCCAACATGTCCAGGTCAGGACATTCGACCCCGACTCCAAGACGTTCAGGTCAAGACATTCGACCCAGACTCCAACGTGTCCAGGTCAGGACATTAGACCCAGACTCCAACATATCCAGGTCAGGACATTAGACCCAGACTCCAACATGTCCAGGTCAGGACATTAGACCCAGACTCCAACATATCCAGGTCAGGACAATAGACCCAGACTCCAACGTGTCCAGGTCAGGACATGAGACCCAGACTCCAACACACCCAGGTCAGGACATTAGACCAGGACTCCAACATGTCCAGGTCAGGACATTAGACCCAGTCTCCAACGTGTCCAGGTCGGGACATTAGACCCAGACTCCAACACGTCCAGGTCAGGACATGAGACCCAGACTCCAACACACCCAGGTCAGGACATTTGACGCAGACTCCAACGTTACCAGGTCAGGACAATAGACCCAGACTCCAACGTGTCCAGGTCAGGACATGAGACCCAGACTCCAACACACCCAGGTCAGGACATTGGACCCAGACTCCAACATGTCCAGGTCAGGACATTAGACCCCGACTCCAAGACGTTCAGGTCAAGACATTCGACCCAGACTCCAACGTGTCCAGGTCAGGACATTAGACCCAGACTCCAACATATCCAGGTCAGGACATTAGACCCAGACTCCAACATGTCCAGGTCAGGACATTAGACCCAGACTCCAACATATCCAGGTCAGGACATTAGACCCAGACTCCAACATGTCCAGGTCAGGACATTAGACCCAGACTCCAACATGTCCAGGTCAAGACATTAGACCCAGACTCCAACATGTCCAGGTCAGGACATTAGACCCCGACTCCAAGACGTCCAGGTCAGGACATTAGACCCAGACTCCAACATATCCAGGTCAGGACATTAGACCCAGACTCCAACATGTCCAGGTCAGGACATTAGACCCAGACTCCAACGTGTCCAGGTCAGGACATTAGACCCAGACTCCAACATATCCAGGTCAGGACATTAGACCCAGACTCCAACATGTCCAGGTCAGGACATTAGACCCAGACTCCAACATATCCAGGTCAGGACATTAGACCCAGACTCCAACATGTCCAGGTCAGGACATTAGACCCAGACTCCAGCATGTCCAGGTCAAGACATTAGACCCAGACTCCAACATGTCCAGGTCAAGACATTAGACCCAGACTCCAATGTGTCCAGGTCAGGACATTAGACCCCGACTCCAACACGTCCAGGTCAGGACATTAGACCCAGACTCCAACGTGTCCAGGTCAGGACATTAGACCCAGACTCCAACATGTCCAGGTCAGGACATCAGACCCCGACACCAAGACGTTCAGGTCAAGACATTCGACCCAGACTCCAACGTGTCCAGGTCAGGACATTAGACCCCGACTCCAACATATCCAGGTCAGGACATTAGACCCAGACTCCAACATGTCCAGGTCAGGACATTAGACCCAGACTCCAACATATCCAGGTCAGGACATTAGACCCAGACTCCAACATGTCCAGGTCAGGACATTAGACGCAGACTCCAACATGTCCAGGTCAGGACAGTAGACCCAGACTCCAACATGTCCAGGTCAGGACATTCGACCCAGACTCCAACGTGTCCAGGTCGGGACATTTGACGCAGACTCCAACGTTACCAGGTCAGGACAATAGACCCAGACTACAACATGTCCAGGTCAAGACATTAGACCCAGACTCCAACATGTCCAGGTCAGGACATTAGACCCAGACTCCAACATGTCCAGGTCAAGACATTAGACCCAGACTCCAACATGTCCAGGTCAAGACATTAGACCCAGACTCCAATGTGTCCAGGTCAGGACATTAGACCCCGACTCCAACACGTCCAGGTCAGGACATTAGACCCAGACTCCAACATGTCCAGGTCAGGACATTAGACCCAGACTCCAACATGTCCAGGTCAGGACATCAGACCCAGACTCCAACGTTTCCAGGTCAGGACATTAGACCCAGACTCCAACATGTCCAGGTCAGGACATTAGACCCCGACTCCAAGACGTTCAGGTCAAGACATTCGACCCAGACTCCAACGTGTCCAGGTCAGGACATTAGACCCAGACTCCAACATATCCAGGTCAGGACATTAGACCCAGACTCCAACATGTCCAGGTCAGGACATTAGACCCAGACTCCAACATATCCAGGTCAGGACATTAGACCCAGACTCCAACATGTCCAGGTCAGGACATTAGACGCAGACTCCAACATGTCCAGGTCAGGACAGTAGACCCAGACTCCAACATGTCCAGGTCAGGACATTAGACCCAATCTCCAACGTGTCCAGGTCGGGACATTAGACCCAGACTCCAACACGTCCAGGTCAAGACATTAGACCCAGACTCCAACATGTCCAGGTCAGGACATCAGACCCAGACTCCAACGTGTCCAGGTCAGGACATTTGACGCAGACTCCAACGTTACCAGGTCAGGACAATAGACCCAGACTCCAACGTGTCCAGGTGAGGACATGAGACCCAGACTCCAACACACCCAGGTCAGGACATTAGACCCAGACTCCAACATGTCCAGGTCAGGACATTAGAGCCAGACTCCAACATCTCCAGGTCAGGATATTGAAAACCAGACTCAACACGTCCAAGTTGGGACATTAGAACCAGACTCCAACGTGTCCAGGTCAAGACATTAGACCCAGACTCCAACACGTCCAGGTCATGACATTAGACCCAGAAACCAACACGTCCAGGTCAGGACATTAGACCCAGACTCCAACACGTCCAGGTCATGACATTCGACCCAGAAACCAACACGTCCAAAAGGGACATTAGTCCCAGACTCCAACGTGTCCAAACAGGACATTAGACCCAGACTCCACCGTGTCCAGGTCAAGACATTAGACCCAGACTCCAACGTGTCCAGATCAGGACATTAGACCCAGACTCCAACGTGTCCAGGTCAGGACATTAGACCCAGACTCCAACATGTCCAGGTCAGGACATTAGACCCAGACTCCATGGTGTCCAGGTCAGGACATTAGACCCAGACTCCAACGTGTCCAGGTCAGGACATTAGACCCAGACTCCAACACGTCCAGGTCAGGACATTAGACCCAGACTCCAACATGTCCAGGTCAGGACATTAGACCCAGACTCCAACACGTCCATGTCAAGACATTAGACCCAGACTTCAACATGTCCAGGTCAGGACATTAGACCCAGACTCCAACATGTCCAAACAGGACATTAGACCCAGACTCCAACATATCCAGGTCAGGATATTAGACCCAGACTCCAACATGTCCAGGTCAGGACATTAGACGCAGACTCCAACATGTCCAGGTCAGGACAGTAGACCCAGACTCCAACATGTCCAGGTCAGGACATTAGACCCAATCTCCAACGTGTCCAGGTCAGGACATTTGACGCAGACTCCAACGTTACCAGGTCAGGACAATAGACCCAGACTCCAACGTGTCCAGGTGAGGACATGAGACCCAGACTCCAACACACCCAGGTCAGGACATTAGACCCAGACTCCAACATGTCCAGGTCAGGACATTAAACCCAGACTCCAACATCTCCAGGTCAGGATATTGAAAACCAGACTCAACACGTCCAAGTTGGGACATTAGAACCAGACTCCAATGTGTCCAGGTCAAGACATTAGACCCAGACTCCAACACGTCCAGGTCATGACATTAGACCCAGAAACCAACACGTCCATGTCAGGACATTAGACCCAGACTCCAACACGTCCAAACAGGACATTAGACCCAGACTCCAACATGTCCAGGTCAAGACATTAGACCCAGACTCCAACGTGTCCAGATTAGGACATTAGACCCAGACTCCAACGTGTCCAGGTCAGGACATTAGACCCAGACTCCAACGTGTCCAGATTAGGACATTAGACCCAGACTCCAACGTGTCCAGGTCAGGACATTAGACCCAGACTCCAACATGTCCAGGTCAGGACATTAGACCCAGACTCCATGGTGTCCAGGTCAGGACATTAGACCCAGACTCCAACGTGTCCAGGTCAGGACATTAGACCCAGACTCCAACACGTCCAGGTCAGGACATTAGACCCAGACTCCGACACGTCCAGGTCAGGACATTAGAGCCAGACTCCAACATGTCCAGGTCAAGACATTAGACCCAGACTCCAACATGTCCAGGTCAGGACATTAGACCCAGACTCCAACGTGTCACGGTCAGGACATTAGACCCAGACTCCAACATGTCCAGGTCAGGACATTAGACCCAGACTCCAACATGTCCAAACAGGACATTAGACCCAGACTCCAACATGTCCAAACAGGACATTAGACCCAGACTCCAACATGTCCAGGTCAGGACATTAGACCCAGACTCCAACATGTCCAGGTCAGGACATTAGACCCAGACTCCAACATGTCCAAACAGGACATTAGACCCAGACTCCAACATGTCCAGGTCAGGACATTAGACCCAGACTCCAACACGTCCAGGTCAGGACATTAGACCCAGACTCCAACATGTCCAAACAGGACATTAGACCCAGACTCAGACATGTCCAGGTCAGGACATTAGACCCGTCAGGACATTAGACCCAGACTCCAACGTGTCCAGGTCAGGACATTGAAACCCAGACTCAACACGTCCAAGTTGGGACATTAGAACCAGACTCCAACGTGTCCAGGTCAAGAAATTAGACCCAGACTCCAACGTGTCCAGGTCAAGACATTAGACCCAGACTCCAACATGTCCAGGTCAGGACATTAGACCCAGACTCCAACGTGTCCAGGTGAGGACATTGAACCCAGACTCCAACATGTCCAAGTCAGGACATTAGACGCAGACTCCAACACGTCCAGGTCAGGACATTAGATACAGACTCCAACGTGTCCAGGTCAGGACATTAGACCCAGACTTCAACACGTCCAGGTCAGGACATTAGACCCAGACTCCAACATGTCCAGATCAGGACATTAGACCCAGACTCCAACATGTCCAGGTCAAGACATTAGACCCAGACTCCACCGTGTCCAGGTCAAGACATTAGACCCAGACTCCAACGTGTCCAGATCAGGATATTAGACCCAGACTCCAACGTGTCCAGGTCAGGACATTAGACCCAGACTCCAACATGTCCAGGTCAGGACATTAGACCCAGACTCCATGGTGTCCAGGTCAGGACATTAGACCCAGACTCCAACGTGTCCAGGTCAGGACATTAGACCCAGACTCCAACACGTCCAGGTCAGGACATTAGACCCAGACTCCAACATGTACAGGTCAAGACATTAGACCCAGACTCCAACATGTCCAGGTCAGGACATTAGACCCAGACTCCATGGTGTCCAGGTCAGGACATTAGACCCAGACTCCAACGTGTCCAGGTCAGGACATTAGACCCAGACTCCAACACGTCCAGGTCAGGACATTAGACCCAGACTCCGACACGTCCAGGTCAGGACATTAGAGCCAGACTCCAACATGTCCAGGTCAAGACATTAGACCCAGACTCCAACATGTCCAGGTCAGGACATTAGACCCAGACTCCAACGTGTCACGGTCAGGACATTAGACCCAGACTCCAACATGTCCAGGTCAGGACATTAGACCCAGACTCCAACATGTCCAAACAGGACATTAGACCCAGACTCCAACATGTCCAAACAGGACATTAGACCCAGACTCCAACATGTCCAGGTCAGGACATTAGACCCAGACTCCAACATGTCCAGGTCAGGACATTAGACCCAGACTCCAACATGTCCAAACAGGACATTAGACCCAGACTCCAACATGTCCAGGTCAGGACATTAGACCCAGACTCCAACACGTCCAGGTCAGGACATTAGACCCAGACTCCAACATGTCCAAACAGGACATTAGACCCAGACTCAGACATGTCCAGGTCAGGACATTAGACCCGTCAGGACATTAGACCCAGACTCCAACGTGTCCAGGTCAGGACATTGAAACCCAGACTCAACACGTCCAAGTTGGGACATTAGAACCAGACTCCAACGTGTCCAGGTCAAGAAATTAGACCCAGACTCCAACGTGTCCAGGTCAAGACATTAGACCCAGACTCCAACATGTCCAGGTCAGGACATTAGACCCAGACTCCAACGTGTCCAGGTGAGGACATTGAACCCAGACTCCAACATGTCCAAGTCAGGACATTAGACGCAGACTCCAACACGTCCAGGTCAGGACATTAGATACAGACTCCAACGTGTCCAGGTCAGGACATTAGACCCAGACTTCAACACGTCCAGGTCAGGACATTAGACCCAGACTCCAACATGTCCAGATCAGGACATTAGACCCAGACTCCAACATGTCCAGGTCAAGACATTAGACCCAGACTCCACCGTGTCCAGGTCAAGACATTAGACCCAGACTCCAACGTGTCCAGATCAGGATATTAGACCCAGACTCCAACGTGTCCAGGTCAGGACATTAGACCCAGACTCCAACATGTCCAGGTCAGGACATTAGACCCAGACTCCATGGTGTCCAGGTCAGGACATTAGACCCAGACTCCAACGTGTCCAGGTCAGGACATTAGACCCAGACTCCAACACGTCCAGGTCAGGACATTAGACCCAGACTCCAACATGTACAGGTCAAGACATTAGACCCAGACTCCAACATGTCCAGGTCAGGACATTAGACCCAGACTCCAACACGTCCATGTCAAGACATTAGACCCAGACTTCAACATGTCCAGGTCAGGACATTAGACCCAGACTCCAACATGTCCAAACAGGACATTAGACCCAGACTCCAACATATCCAGGTCAGGATATTAGACCCAGACTCCAACATGTCCAGGTCAGGACATTAGACGCAGACTCCAACATGTCCAGGTCAGGACAGTAGACCCAGACTCCAACATGTCCAGGTCAGGACATTAGACCCAATCTCCAACGTGTCCAGGTCAGGACATTTGACGCAGACTCCAACGTTACCAGGTCAGGACAATAGACCCAGACTCCAACGTGTCCAGGTGAGGACATGAGACCCAGACTCCAACACACCCAGGTCAGGACATTAGACCCAGACTCCAACATGTCCAGGTCAGGACATTAGACCCAGACTCCAACATCTCCAGGTCAGGATATTGAAAACCAGACTCAAAACGTCCAAGTTGGGACATTAGAACCAGACTCCAACGTGTCCAGGTCAAGACATTAGACCCAGACTCCAACACGTCCAGGTCATGACATTAGACCCAGAAACCAACACGTCCATGTCAGGACATTAGACCATGACTCCAACACGTCCAAACAGGACATTAGACCCAGACTCCAACATGTCCAGGTCAAGACATTAGACCCAGACTCCAACGTGTCCAGATTAGGACATTAGACCCAGACTCCAACGTGTCCAGGTCAGGACATTAGACGCAGACTCCAACGTGTCCAGATTAGGACATTAGACCCAGACTCCAACGTGTCCAGGTCAGGACATTAGACCCAGACTCCAACATGTCCAGGTCAGGACATTAGACCCAGACTCCATGGTGTCCAGGTCAGGACATTAGACCCAGACTCCAACGTGTCCAGGTCAGGACATTAGACCCAGACTCCAACACGTCCAGGTCAGGACATTAGACCCAGACTCCGACACGTCCAGGTCAGGACATTAGAGCCAGACTCCAACATGTCCAGGTCAGGACATTAGACCCAGACTCCAACATGTCCAAACAGGATATTAGACCCAGACTCCAACATGTCCAAGTCAGGACATTAGACCCAGACTCCAACATGTCCAGGTCAGGACATTAGACCCAGACTCCAACATGTCCATGTCAGGACATTAGATCCAGACTCCAACATGTCCAGGTCAGGACATTAGACCCAGACTCCAACATGTCCAGGTCAGGACATTAGACCCAGACTCCAACATGTCCAGGTCAGGACATTAGACCCAGACTCCAACATGTCCAGGTCAGGACATTAGACCCAGACTCCAACACGTCCAGGTCAGGACATTAGACCCAGACTCCAACATGTCCAAAAAGGACAGTAGACCCAGACTCCAACACGTCCAGGTCAAGACATTAGACCCAGACTCCAACATGTCCAGGTCAGGACATTAGACCCAGACTCCAACATCTCCAGGTCAGGATATTGAAAACCAGACTCAACACGTCCAAGTTGGGACATTAGAACCAGACTCCAACGTGTCCAGGTCAAGACATTAGACCCAGACTCCAACACGTCCAGGTCATGACATTAGACCCAGAAACCAACACGTCCAGGTCAGGACATTAGACCCAGACTCCAACACGTCCAGGTCATGACATTAGACCCAGAAACCAACAAGTCCAAAAGGGACATTAGACCCAGACTCCGACACATCCAGGTCAGAACATTAGACCCAGACTCCACCGTGTCCAGGTCAAGACATTAGACCCAGACTCCAACGTGTCCAGATCAGGACATTAGACCCAGACTCCAACGTCTCCAGGTCAGGACATTAGACCCAGACTCCAACATGTCCAGGCCAGGACATTAGACCCAGACTCCATGGTGTCCAGGTCAGGACATTAGACCCAGACTCCAACATGTCCAGGTCAGGACATTAGACCCAGACTCCAACACGTCCAGGTCAGGACATTAGACCCAGACTCCAACATGTACAGGTCAAGACATTAGACCCAGACTCCAACATGTCCAGGTCAGGACATTAGACCCAGACTCCAACACGTCCATGTCAAGACATTAGACCCAGACTTCAACATGTCCAGGTCAGGACATTAGACCCAGACTCCAACATGTCCAAACAGGACATTAGACCCAGACTCCAACATATCCAGGTCAGGATATTAGACCCAGACACCAACATGTCCAGGTCAGGACATTAGACCCAGACTCCAACATGTCCAGGTCAGGACATTAGACCCAGACTCCAACATGTCCAGGTCAGGACATTAGACCCAGACTCCAACACATCCAGGTCAGGACATTAGACCCAGACTCCAACATGTCCAAACAGGACAGTAGACCCAGACTCCAACACGTCCAGGTCAAGACATTAGACCCAGACTCCAACATGTCCAGGTCAGGACATTAGACCCAGACTCCAACATCTCCAGGTCAGGATATTGAAAACCAGACTCAACACGTCCAAGTTGGGACATTAGAACCAGACTCCAACGTGTCCAGGTCAAGACATTAGACCCAGACTCCAACACGTCCAGGTCATGACATTAGACCCAGAAACCAACACGTCCAGGTCAGGACATTAGACCCAGACTCCAACACGTCCAGGTCATGACATTAGACCCAGACTCCAACAAGTCCAAAAGGGACATTAGACCCAGACTCCGACACATCCAGGTCAGGACATTAGACCCAGACTCCACCGTGTCCAGGTCAAGACATTAGACCCAGACTCCAACGTGTCCAGATCAGGACATTAGACCCAGACTCCAACGTGTCCAGGTCAGGACATTAGACCCAGACTCCAACATGTCCAGGTCAGGACATTAGACCCAGACTCCATGGTGTCCAGGTCAGGACATTAGACCCAGACTCCAACGTGTCCAGGTCAGGACATTAGACCCAGACTCCAACACGTCCAGGTCAGGACATTAGACCCAGACTCCAACATGTACAGGTCAAGACATTAGACCCAGACTCCAACATGTCCAGGTCAGGACATTAGACCCAGACTCCAACACGTCCATGTCAAGACATTAGACCCAGACTTTAACATGTCCAGGTCAGGACAATAGACCCAGACTCCAACATGTCCAAACAGGACATTAGACCCAGACTCCAACATATCCAGGTCAGGATATTAGACCCAGACTCCAACATGTCCAGGTCAGGACATTAGACGCAGACTCCAACATGTCCAGGTCAGGACAGTAGACCCAGACTCCAACATGTCCAGGTCAGGACATTAGACCCAATCTCCAACGTGTCCATGTCAGGACATTTGACGCAGACTCCAACGTTACCAGGTGAGGACATGAGACCCAGACTCCAACACACCCAGGTCAGGACATTAGACCCAGACTCCAACATGTCCAGGTCAGGACATTAGACCCAGACTCCAACATCTCCAGGTCAGGATATTGAAAACCAGACTCAACACGTCCAAGTTGGGACATTAGAACCAGACTCCAACGTGTCCAGGTCAAGACATTAGACCCAGACTCCAACACGTCCAGGTCATGACATTAGACCCAGAAACCAACACGTCCATGTCAGGACATTAGACCCAGACTCCAACACGTCCAAACAGGACATTAGACCCAGACTCCAACATGTCCAGGTCAAGACATTAGACCCAGACTCCAACGTGTCCAGATTAGGACATTAGACCCAGACTCCAACGTGTCCAGGTCAGGACATTAGACGCAGACTCCAACGTGTCCAGATTAGGACATTAGACCCAGACTCCAACGTGTCCAGATCAGGACATTAGACCCAGACTCCAACACGTCCAGGTCATGACATTAGACCCAGAAACCAACACGTCCAGGTCAGGACATTAGACCCAGACTCCAACACGTCCAGGTCATGACATTAGACCCAGAAACCAACAAGTCCAAAAGGGACATTAGACCCAGACTCCGACACATCCAGGTCAGAACATTAGACCCAGACTCCACCGTGTCCAGGTCAAGACATTAGACCCAGACTCCAACGTGTCCAGATCAGGACATTAGACCCAGACTCCAACATGTCCAGGTCAGGACATTCGACCCAGACTCCAACATGTCCAGGTCAGGACATTAGACCCAGACTCCATGGTGTAAAGGTCAGGACATTAGACCCAGACTCCAACGTGTCCAGGTCAGGACATTAGACCCAGACTCCAACACGTCCAGGTCAGGACATTAGACCCAGACTCCAACATGTACAGGTCAAGACATTAGACCCAGACTCCAACATGTCCAGGTCAGGACATTAGACCCAGACTCCAACACGTCCATGTCAAGACATTAGACCCAGACTTCAACATGTCCAGGTCAGGACATTAGACCCAGACTCCAACATGTCCAAACAGGACATTAGACCCAGACTCCAACATATCCAGGTCAGGATATTAGACCCAGACTCCAACATGTCCAGGTCAGGACATTAGACGCAGACTCCAACATGTCCAGGTCAGGACAGTAGACCCAGACTCCAACATGTCCAGGTCAGGACATTAGACCCAATCTCCAACGTGTCCAGGTCAGGACATTTGACGCAGACTCCAACGTTACCAGGTCAGGACAATAGACCCAGACTCCAACGTGTCCAGGTGAGGACATGAGACCCAGACTCCAACACACCCAGGTCAGGACATTAGACCCAGACTCCAACATGTCCAGGTCAGGACATTAGACCCAGACTCCAACATCTCCAGGTCAGGATATTGAAAACCAGACTCAACACGTCCAAGTTGGGACATTAGAACCAGACTCCAACACGTCCAGGTCAAGACATTAGACCCAGACTCCAACACGTCCAGGTCATGACATTAGACCCAGAAACCAACACGTCCATGTCAGGACATTAGACCCAGACTCCAACACGTCCAAACAGGACATTAGACCCAGACTCCAACATGTCCAGGTCAAGACATTAGACCCAGACTCCAACGTGTCCAGATTAGGACATTAGACCCAGACTCCAACGTGTCCAGGTCAGGACATTAGACGCAGACTCCAACGTGTCCAGATTAGGACATTAGACCCAGACTCCAACGTGTCCAGGTCAGGACATTAGACCCAGACTCCAACATGTCCAGGTCAGGACATTAGACCCAGACTCCATGGTGTCCAGGTCAGGACATTAGACCCAGACTCCAACGTGTCCAGGTCAGGACATTAGACCCAGACTCCAACACGTCCAGGTCAGGACATTAGACCCAGACTCCGACACGTCCAGGTCAGGACATTAGAGCCAGACTCCAACATGTCCAGGTCAAGACATTAGACCCAGACTCCAACATGTCCAGGTCAGGACATTAGACCCAGACTCCAACGTGTCACGGTCAGGACATTAGACCCAGACTCCAACACGTCCATGTCAAGACATTAGACCCAGACTCCAACATGTCCAGGTCAGGACATTAGACCCAGACTCCAACATGTCCAAACAGGACATTAGACCCAGACTCCAACATGTCCAGGTCAGGACATTAGACCCAGACTCCAACATGTCCAGGTCAGGACATTAGACCCAGACTCCAACATGTCCAAACAGGACATTAGACCCAGACTCCAACATGTCCAGGTCAGGACATTAGACCCAGACTCCAACACGTCCAGGTCAGGACATTAGACCCAGACTCCAACATGTCCAAACAGGACATTAGACCCAGACTCCGACATGTCCAGGTCAGGACATTAGACCCGTCAGGACATTAGACCCAGACTCCAACGTGTCCAGGTCAAGAAATTAGACCCAGACTCCAACGTGTCCAGGTCAAGACATTAGACCCAGACTCCAACATGTCCAGGTCAGGACATTAGACCCAGACTCCAACGTGTCCAGGTGAGGACATTGAACCCAGACTCCAACATGTCCAGGTCAGGACATTAGACGCAGACTCCAACACGTCCAGGTCAGGACATTAGATACAGACTCCAACGTGTCCAGGTCAGGACAATAGACCCAGACTCCAACACATCCAGGTCAGGACATTAGACCCAGACTCCAACATGTCCAGATCAGGACATTAGACCCAGACTCCAACATGTCCAGGTCAAGACATTAGACCCAGACTCCAACATGTCCAAACAGGACAGTAGACCCAGACTCCAACATGTCCAGGTCAGGACATTAGACCCAGACTCCAACACGTCCATGTCATGACATTAGACCCAGACTCCAACATGTCCAGGTCAGGACATTAGACCCAGACTCCAACATGTCCAAACAGGATATTAGATCCAGACTCCAACATGTCCAGGTCAGGACATTAGACCCAGACTCCAACATGTCCAGGTCAGGACATTAGACCCAGACTCCAACATGTCCAGGTCAGGACATTAGACCCAGACTCCAACATGTCCAGGTCAGGACATTAGACCCAGACTCCAACACGTCCAGGTCAGGACATTAGACCCAGACTCCAACATGTCCAAACAGGACAGTAGACCCAGACTCCAACACGTCCAGGTCAAGACATTAGACCCAGACTCCAACATGTCCAGGTCAGGACATTAGACCCAGACTCCAACATCTCCAGGTCAGGATATTGAAAACCAGACTCAACACGTCCAAGTTGGGACATTAGAACCAGACTCAAACGTGTCCAGGTCAAGACATTAGACCCAGACTCCAACACGTCCAGGTCATGACATTAGACCCAGAAACCAACACGTCCAGGTCAGGACATTAGACCCAGACTCCAACACGTCCAGGTCATGACATTAGACCCAGAAACCAACAAGTCCAAAAGGGACATTAGACCCAGACTCCGACACATCCAGGTCAGAACATTAGACCCAGACTCCACCGTGTCCAGGTCAAGACATTAGACCCAGACTCCAACGTGTCCAGATCAGGACATTAGACCCACACTCCAACGTGTCCAGGTCAGGACATTAGACCCAGACTCCAACATGTCCAGGTCAGGACATTAGACCCAGACTCCATGGTGTCCAGGTCAGGACATTAGACCCAGACTCCAACGTGTCCAGGTCAGGACATTAGACCCAGACTCCAACACGTCCAGGTCAGGACATTAGACCCAGACTCCAACATGTACAGGTCAAGACATTAGACCCAGACTCCAACATGTCCAGGTCAGGACATTAGACCCAGACTCCAACACGTCCATGTCAAGACATTAGACCCAGACTTCAACATGTCCAGGTCAGGACATTAGACCCAGACTCCAACATGTCCAAACAGGACATTAGACCCAGACTCCAACATATCCAGGTCAGGATATTAGACCCAGACTCCAACATGTCCAGGTCAGGACATTAGACCCAGACTCCAACATGTCCAGGTCAGGACATTAGACCCAGACTCCAACATGTCCAGGTCAGGACATTAGACCCAGACTCCAACACGTCCAGGTCAGGACATTAGACCCAGACTCCAACATGTCGAAACAGGACATTAGACCCAGACTCCAACATGTCCAGGTCAGGACATTAGACCCAGACTCCAACACGTCCAGGTCAGGACATTAGACCCAGACTCCAACATGTCCAGGTCAGGACATTAGACCCAGACTCCAACATCTCCAGGTCAGGATATTGAAAACCAGACTCAACACGTTCAAGTTGGGACATTAGAACCAGACTCCAACGTGTCCAGGTCAAGACATTAGACCCAGACTCCAACACGTCCAGGTCATGACATTAGACCCAGAAACCAACACGTCCAGGTCAGGACATTAGACCCAGACTCCAACACGTCCAGGTCATGACATTAGACCCAGACTCCAACACGTCCAGGTCATGACATTAGACCCAGAAACCAACAAGTCCAAAAGGGACATTAGACCCAGACTCCGACACATCCAGGTCAGGACATTAGACCCAGACTCCACCGTGTCCAGGTCAAGACATTAGACCCAGACTCCAACGTGTCCAGATCAGGAGATTAGACCCAGACTCCAACGTGTCCAGGTCAGGACATTAGACCCAGACTCCAACATGTCCAGGTCAGGACATTAGACCCAGACTCCATGGTGTCCAGGTCAGGACATTAGACCCAGACTCCAACGTGTCCAGGTCAGGACATTAGACCCAGACTCCAACACGTCCAGGTCAGGACATTAGACCCAGACTCCAACATGTACAGGTCAAGACATTAGACCCAGACTCCAACATGTCCAGGTCAGGACATTAGACCCAGACTCCAACACGTCCATGTCAAGACATTAGACCCAGACTTCAACATGTCCAGGTCAGGACATTAGACCCAGACTCCAACATGTCCAAACAGGACATTAGACCCAGACTCCAACATATCCAGGTCAGGATATTAGACCCAGACTCCAACATGTCCAGGTCAGGACATTAGACGCAGACTCCAACATGTCCAGGTCAGGACAGTAGACCCAGACTCCAACATGTCCAGGTCAGGACATTAGACCCAATCTCCAACGTGTCCAGGTCAGGACATTTGACGCAGACTCCAACGTTACCAGGTCAGGACAATAGACCCAGACTCCAACGTGTCCAGGTGAGGACATGAGACCCAGACTCCAACACACCCAGGTCAGGACATTAGACCCAGACTCCAACATGTCCAGGTCATGACATTAGACCCAGAAACCAACACGTCCAGGTCAGGACATTAGACCCAGACTCCAACACGTCCAGGTCATGACATTAGACCCAGAAACCAACAAGTCCAAAAGGGACATTAGACCCAGACTCCGACACATCCAGGTCAGAACATTAGACCCAGACTCCACCGTGTCCAGGTCAAGACATTAGACCCAGACTCCAACGTGTCCAGATCAGGACATTAGACCCAGACTCCATGGTGTCCAGGTCAGGACATTAGACCCAGACTCCAACATGTCCAGGTCAGGACATTAGACCCAGACTCCATGGTGTCCAGGTCAGGACATTAGACCCAGACTCCAACGTGTCCAGGTCAGGACATTAGACCCAGACTCCAACACGTCCAGGTCAGGACATTAGACCCAGACTCCAACATGTACAGGTCAAGACATTAGACCCAGACTCCAACATGTCCAGGTCAGGACATTAGACCCAGACTCCAACACGTCCATGTCAAGACATTAGACCCAGACTTCAACATGTCCAGGTCAGGACATTAGACCCAGACTCCAACATGTCCAAACAGGACATTAGACCCAGACTCCAACATATCCAGGTCAGGATATTAGACCCAGACTCCAACATGTCCAGGTCAGGACATTAGACCCAGACTCCAACATGTCCAGGTCAGGACATTAGACCCAGACTCCAACATGTCCAGGTCAGGACATTAGACCCAGACTCCAACACGTCCAGGTCAGGACATTAGACCCAGACTCCAACATGTCCAAACAGGACAGTAGACCCAGACTCCAACACGTCCAGGTCAAGACATTAGACCCAGACTCCAACATGTCCAGGTCAGGACATTAGACCCAGACTCCAACATCTCCAGGTCAGGATATTGAAAACCAGACTCAACACGTCCAAGTTGGGACATTAGAACCAGACTCCAACGTGTCCAGGTCAAGACATTAGACCCAGACTCCAACACGTCCAGGTCATGACATTAGACCCAGAAACCAACACGTCCAGGTCAGGACATTAGACCCAGACTCCAACACGTCCAGGTCATGACATTAGACCCAGAAACCAACAAGTCCAAAAGGGACATTAGACCCAGACTCCGACACATCCAGGTCAGGACATTAGACCCAGACTCCACCGTGTCCAGGTCAAGACATTAGACCCAGACTCCAACGTGTCCAGATCAGGACATTAGACCCAGACTCCAACGTGTCCAGGTCAGGACATTAGACCCAGACTCCAACATGTCCAGGTCAGGACATTAGACCCAGACTCCATGGTGTCCAGGTCAGGACATTAGACCCAAACTCCAACGTGTCCAGGTCAGGACATTAGACCCAGACTCCAACGTGTCCAGGTCAGGACATTAGACCCAGACTCCAACATGTACAGGTCAAGACATTAGACCCAGACTCCAACATGTCCAGGTCAGGACATTAGACCCAGACTCCAACACGTCCATGTCAAGACATTAGACCCAGACTTCAACATGTCCAGGTCAGGACATTAGACCCAGACTCCAACATGTCCAAACAGGACATTAGACCCAGACTCCAACATATCCAGGTCAGGATATTAGACCCAGACTCCAACATGTCCAGGTCAGGACATTAGACGCAGACTCCAACATGTCCAGGTCAGGACAGTAGACCCAGACTCCAACATGTCCAGGTCAGGACATTAGACCCAATCTCCAACGTGTCCAGGTCAGGACATTTGACGCAGACTCCAACGTTACCAGGTCAGGACAATAGACCCAGACTCCAACGTGTCCAGGTGAGGACATGAGACCCAGACTCCAACACACCCAGGTCAGGACATTAGACCCAGACTCCAACATGTCCAGGTCAGGACATTAGACCCAGACTCCAACATCTCCAGGTCAGGATATTGAAAACCAGACTCAACACGTCCAAGTTGGGACATTAGAACTAGACTCCAACGTGTCCAGGTCAAGACATTAGACCCAGACTCCAACACGTCCAGGTCATGACATTAGACCCAGAAACCAACACGTCCATGTCAGGACATTAGACCCAGACTCCAACACGTCCAAAAAGGACATTAGACCCAGACTCCAACATGTCCAGGTCAAGACATTAGACCCAGACTCCAACGTGTCCAGATTAGGACATTAGACCCAGACTCCAACGTGTCCAGGTCAGGACATTAGACGCAGACTCCAACGTGTCCAGATTAGGACATTAGACCCAGACTCCAACGTGTCCAGGTCAGGACATTAGACCCAGACTCCAACATGTCCAGGTCAGGACATTAGACCCAGACTCCATGGTGTCCAGGTCAGGACATTAGACCCAGACTCCAACGTGTCCAGGTCAGGACATTAGACCCAGACTCCAACACGTCCAGGTCAGGACATTAGACCCAGACTCCGACACGTCCAGGTCAGGACATTAGAGCCAGACTCCAACATGTCCAGGTCAAGACATTAGACCCAGACTCCAACATGTCCAGGTCAGGACATTAGACCCAGACTCCAACGTGTCACGGTCAGGACATTAGACCCAGACTCCAACACGTCCATGTCAAGACATTAGACCCAGACTCCAACATGTCCAGGTCAGGACATTAGACCCAGACTCCAACATGTCCAAACAGGACATTAGACCCAGACTCCAACATGTCCAAACAGGACATTAGACCCAGACTCCAACATGTCCAGGTCAGGACATTAGACCCAGACTCCAACATGTCCAGGTCAGGACATTAGACCCAGACTCCAACATGTCCAAACAGGACATTAGACCCAGACTCCAACATGTCCAGGTCAGGACATTAGACCCAGACTCCAACACGTCCAGGTCAGGACATTAGACCCAGACTCCAACATGTCCAAACAGGACATTAGACCCAGACTCCGACATGTCCAGGTCAGGACATTAGACCCGTCAGGACATTAGACCCAGACTCCAACGTGTCCAGGTCAGGACATTGAAACCCAGACTCAACACGTCCAAGTTGGGACATTAGAACCAGACTCCAACGTGTCCAGGTCAAGAAATTAGACCCAGACTCCAACGTGTCCAGGTCAAGACATTAGACCCAGACTCCAACATGTCCAGGTCAGGACATTAGACCCAGACTCCAACGTGTCCAGGTGAGGACATTGAACCCAGACTCCAACATGTCCAGGTCAGGACATTAGACGCAGACTCCAACACGTCCAGGTCAGGACATTAGATACAGACTCCAACGTGTCCAGGTCAGGACAATAGACCCAGACTCCAACACGTCCAGGTCAGGACATTAGACCCAGACTCCAACATGTCCAGATCAGGACATTAGACCCAGACTCCAACATGTCCAGGTCAAGACATTAGACCCAGACTCCAACATGTCCAAACAGGACAGTAGACCCAGACTCCAACATGTCCAGGTCAGGAAATTAGACCCAGACTCCAACACGTCCATGTCATGACATTAGACCCAGACTCCAACATGTCCAGGTCAGAACATTAGACCCAGACTCCAACATGTCCAAACAGGATATTAGACCCAGACTCCAACATGTCCAGGTCAGGACATTAGACCCAGACTCCAACATGTCCATGTCAGGACATTAGATCCAGACTCCAACATGCCCAGGTCAGGACATTAGACCCAGACTCCAACATGTCCAGGTCAGGACATTAGACCCAGACTCCAACATGTCCAGGTCAGGACATTAGACCCAGACTCCAACATGTCCAGGTCAGGACATTAGACCCAGACTCCAACACGTCCAGGTCAGGACATTAGACCCAGACTCCAACATGTCCAAACAGGACAGTAGACCCAGACTCCAACATGTCCAGGTCAGGACATTAGACCCAGACTCCAACGTGTCCAGGTCAGGACATTAGACCCAGACTCCAACACGTCCATGTCAAGACATTAGACCCAGACTCCAACATGTCCAAACAGGACATTAGACCCAGACTCCAACATGTCCAGGTCAGGACATTAGACCCAGACTCCAACACGTCCAGGTCAGGACATTAGACCCAGACTCCAACATGTCCAAACAGGACAGTAGACCCAGACTCCAACATGTCCAAACAGGACATTAGACCCAGACTCCGACATATCCAGGTCAGGACATTAGACCCTGACTCCAACATATCCAGGTCAAGACATTAGACCCAGACTCCAACACGTCCAGGTCAAGACATTAGACCCAGACTCCAACATGTCCAAACAGGACAGTAGACCCAGACTCCAACATGTCCAAACAGGACATTAGACCCAGACTCCAACATGTCCAGGTCAGGACATTAGACTCAGACTCCTACATGCCCAGGTCAGGACATTAGACCCAGACTCCAACATGTCCAGATCAGGACATTAGACCCAGACTCCAACACGTCCAGGTCAAGATATTAGACCCAGACTCCAACATGTCCAAACAGGAAAGTAGACCCAGACTCCAACATGTCCAAACAGGACAGTAGACCCAGACTCCAACGTGTCCAGGTCAAGACATTAGACCCATAGTCCAAAATGTCCAGGTCAGGACATTAGACCCAGACTCCAACGTGTCCACGTCAAGACATTAGACCCAGACTCCAACGTGTCCAGGTCAGGACATAAGACCCAGACTCCAACATGTCCAGGTCAGGACATTAGACGCAGACTCCAACACGTCCAGGTCAGGACATTAGATACAAACTCCAACGTGTCCAGGTCAGGACATTAGACCCAGACTCCAACGTGTCCAGGTCAGGACATTAGACCCAGACTCCGACGTGTCCAGATCAGGACATTAGACCCAGACTCCGACATGTCCACGTCAGGACAGTAGACCCAGACTCCAACATGTCCAGGTCAGGACATTAGACGCAGACTCCAACACGTCCAGGTCAGGACATTAGATACAAACTCCAACGTGTCCAGGTCAGGACATTAGACCCAGACTCCAACGTGTCCAGGTCAGGACATTAGACCCAGACTCCGACGTGTCCAGATCAGGACATTAGACCCAGACTCCGACATGTCCACGTCAGGACAGTAGACCCAGACTCCAACATGTCCAGGTCAGGACATTAGACCCAGACTCCAACACGTCCAGGTCAGGACATTAGACCCAGACTCCGACGTGTCCAGATCAGGACATTAGACCCAGACTCCAACATGTCCAGGTCAGGACATTAGACCCAGACTCCAACATGTCCAGGTCAGGACATTAGACCCAGACTCCAACGTGTCCAGGTCAAGACATTAGACCCAGACTCCAACATGTCCAGGTCAGGACATTAGACCGAGACTCCAACGTGTCCAGGTCAAGACATTAGACCCAGACTCCAACGTGTCCAGGTCAAGACATTAGACCCAGACTCCAACGTTTCCAGGTCAGGACATTAGACCCAGACTCCAACATGTCCAGGTCAAGACATTAGACCCAGACTCCAACGTGTCCAGGTCAAGACATTAGACCCAGACTCCAACGTGTCCAGGTCAGGACATTAGACCCAGACTCCAACATGTCCAGGTCAGGACATTAGACCCAGACTCCAACATGTCCAGGTCAAGACATTAGACCCAGACTCCAACGTTTCCAGGTCAAGACATTAGACCCAGACTCCAACATGTCCAGGTCAGGACATTAGACCCAGAGTCCAACACGTCCAGATCAGGACATTAGACCCAGACTCCAACGTGTCCAGGTCAGGACATTAGACCCCGACTCCAACACGTCCAGGTCAGGACATAAGACCCAGACTCCAACATGTCCAGGTCAGGACATTAGACGCAGACTCCAACACGTCCAGGTCAGGACATTAGATACAAACTCCAACGTGTCCAGGTCAGGACATTAGACCCAGACTCCAACGTGTCCAGGTCAGGACATTAGACCCAGACTCCGACGTGTCCAGATCAGGACATTAGACCCAGACTCCGACATGTCCACGTCAGGACAGTAGACCCAGACTCCAACATGTCCAGGTCAGGACATTAGACCCAGACTCCAACACGTCCAGGTCAGGACATTAGACCCAGACTCCGACGTGTCCAGATCAGGACATTAGACCCAGACTCCAACATGTCCAGGTCAGGACATTAGACCCAGACTCCAACATGTCCAGGTCAGGACATTAGACCCAGACTCCAACGTGTCCAGGTCAAGACATTAGACCCAGACTCCAACATGTCCAGGTCAGGACATTAGACCGAGACTCCAACGTGTCCAGGTCAAGACATTAGACCCAGACTCCAACGTGTCCAGGTCAAGACATTAGACCCAGACTCCAACGTTTCCAGGTCAGGACATTAGACCCAGACTCCAACATGTCCAGGTCAAGACATTAGACCCAGACTCCAACGTGTCCAGGTCAAGACATTAGACCCAGACTCCAACGTGTCCAGGTCAAGACATTAGACCCAGACTCCAACGTGTCCAGGTCAAGACATTAGACCCAGACTCCAACATCTCCAGGTCAGGACATTAGAACCCGACTCCAACATGTCCAAACAGGCCATTAGACCCAGACTCCAACATGTCCAGGTCAAGACATTAGACCCAGACTCCAACGTGTCCAGGTCAAGACATTAGACCCAGACTCCAACATGTCCAGGTCAGGACAGTAGACCCCGACTCCAACATGTCCAAACAGGACATTAGACCCAGACTCCAACGTGTCCAGGTCAGGACATTAGACCCAGACTCCAACGTGTCCAGGTCAGGACATTAGACCCAGACTCCAACATGTCCATGTCAGGACATTAGACCCAGACTCCAACATGTCCATTTCAGGACATTAGACCCAGACTCCAACATGTCCAGGTCAGGACATTAGACCCCGACTCCAACGTGTCCAAACAGGCCATTAGACCCAGACTCCAACGTGTCCAGGTCAAGACATTAGACCCAGACTCCAACATGTCCAGGTCAGGACATTAGACCCAGAGTCCAACACGTCCAGATCAGGACATCAGATACAGACACCAAAGTGTCCAGATCAGGACATTAGACCCAGACTCCGACGTGTCCAGATCAGGACATTAGACCCAGACTCCGACATGTCCACGTCAGGACAGTAGACCCAGACTCCAACATGTCCAGGTCAGGACATTAGACCCAGACTCCAACACGTCCAGGTCAGGACATTAGATCCAGACTCCGACGTGTCCAGATCAGGACATTAGACCCAGACTCCGACATGTCCACGTCAGGACAGTAGACCCAGACTCCAACATGTCCAGGTCAGGACATTAGACCCAGACTCCAACACGTCCAGGTCAGGACATTAGATCCAGACTCCGACGTGTCCAGATCAGGACATTAGACCCAGACTCCAACATGTCCAGGTAAGGACATTAGACCCAGACTCCAACATGTCCAGGTCAGGACATTAGACCCAGACTCCAACATGTCCAGGTCAAGACATTAGACCCAGACTCCAACGTGTCCAGGTCAAGACATTAGACCCAGACTCCAACATGTCCAGGTCAGGACATTAGACCCAGACTCCAACGTGTCCAGGTCAAGACATTAGACCCAGACTCCAACATGTCCAGGTCAGGATATTAGACCCAGACTCCAACATGTCCAGGTCAGGACATTAGACCGAGACTCCAACGTGTCCAGGTCAAGACATTAGACCCAGACTCCAACGTGTCCAGGTCAAGACATTAGACCCAGACTCCAACATGTCCAGGTCAGGACATTAGACCCAGAGTCCAACATGTCCAAACAGGACATTAGACCCAGACTCCAACATGTCCAGGTCAGGACATTAGACCCAGACTCCAACATGTCCAGGTCAGGACATTTGACCCAGACTCCAACATGTCCAAACAGGACATTAGACCCAGACTCCAACATGTCCAGGTCAGGACATTAGACCCAGACTCCAACACGTCCAGGTCAGGACATTAGACCCAGACTCCAACATGTCCATGTCAGGACATTAGACCCAGACTCCAACATGTCCAAACAGGACATTAGACCCATACTCCGACATGTCCAGGTCAGGACATTAGACCCAGACTCCAACATGTCCAGGTCAGGACATTAGACCCAGACTCCAACATGTCCAGATCAGGACATTAGACCCAGACTCCAACACGTCCAGGTCAAGACATTAGACCCAGACTCCAACATGTCCAAAAAGGACAGTAGACCCAGACTCCAACATGTCCAAACAGGACAGTAGACCCAGACTCCAACATGTCCAGGTCAGGACATTAGACTCAGACTCCAACATGCCCAGGTCAGGACATTAGACCCAGACTCCAACATGTCCAGATCAGGACATTAGTCCCAGACTCCAACATGTCCAGGTCAGGACATTAGACCCAGACTCCAACATGTCCAGGTCAGGACATTAGACCCAGAGTCCAACACGTCCAGATCAGGACATTAGACCCAGACTCCAACGTGTCCAGGTCAGGACATTAGACCCAGACTCCAACATGTCCAGGTCAGGACATCAGACCCAGACTCCAACGTGTCCAGGTCAGGACATTGGACCCAGACTCCAACATGTCCAGGTCAGGACATTAGACGCAGACTCCAACACGTCCAGGTCAGGACATTAGATACAGACTCCAACGTGTCCAGGTCAGGACATTAGACCCAGACTCCAACGTGTCCAGGTCAGGACATTAGACCCAGACTCCGACGTGTCCAGATCAGGACATTAGACCCAGACTCCGACATGTCCACGTCAGGACAGTAGACCCAGACTCCAACATGTCCAGGTCAGGACATTAGACCCAGACTCCAACACGTCCAGGTCAGGACATTAGATCCAGACTCCAACGTGTCCAGATCAGGACATTAGACCCAGACTCCAACGTGTCCAGGTCAGGACATTAGACCCAGACTCCAACATGTCCAGGTCAAGACATTAGACCCAGACTCCAACGTGTCCAGGTCAGGACATTAGACCCAGACTCCAACATGTCCAGGTCAGGACATTAGACCCAGACTCCAACATGTCCAGGTCAAGACATTAGACCCAGACTCCAACGTGTCCAGGTCAAGACATTAGACCCAGACTCCAACGTGTCCAGGTCAGGACATTAGACCCAGACTCCAACATGTCCAGGTCAGGACATTAGACCGAGAGTCCAACACGTCCAGATCAAGGCATTAGACCCAGACTCCAACGTGTCCAGGTCAGGACATTGGACCCAGACTCCAACATGTCCAGGTCAGGACATTAGACCCAGACTCCAACGTGTCCAGGTCAGGACATTGGACCCAGACTCCAACATGCCCAGGTCAGGACATTAGACGCAGACTCCAACACGTCCAGGTCAGGACATTAGATACAGACTCCAACGTGTCCAGGTCAGGACATTAGACCCAGACTCCAACGTGTCCAGGTCAGGACATTAGACCCAGACTCCGACGTGTCCAGATGAGGACATTAGACCCAGACTCCGACATGTACACGTCAGGACAGTAGACCCAGACTCCAACATGTCCAGGTCAGGACATTAGACCCAGACTCCAACACGTCCAGGTCAGGACATTAGATCCAGACTCCGACGTGTCCAGATCAGGACATTAGACCCAGATTCCAACATGTCCAGGTCAGGACATTAGACCCAGACTCCAACATGTCCAGGTCAGGACATTAGACCCAGACTCCAACATGTCCAGGTCAAGACATTAGACCCAGACTCCAACATGTCCAGGTCAAGACATTAGACCCAGACTCCAACATGTCCAGGTCAGGACATTAGACCCAGACTCCAACATGTCCAAGTCAGGACATTAGACCCAGACTCCAACATGTCCAGGTCAGGACATTGAACCCAGACTCCAACATGTCCAGGTCAGGACATTAGACCCAGACTCCAACGTGTCCAGGTCAGGACATTGAACCCAGACTCCAACATGTCCAGGTCAGGACATTAGACGCAGACTCCAACATGTCGAGGTCAGGACATCAGATACAGACTCCAACGTGTCCAGGTCAGGACATTAGACCCAGACTCCAACGTGTCCAGGTCAGGACATTAGACCCAGACTCCGACGTGTCCAGATCAGGACATTAGACCCAGACTCCAACGTGTCCAGGTCAGGACATTAGACCCAGACTCCAACATGTCCAGGTCAGGACATTAGACCCCGACTCCAACATGTCACAACAGGCCATTAGACCCAGACTCCAACATGTCCAGGTCAAGACATTAGACCCAGACTCCAACATGTCCAGGTCAGGACATCAGACCCAGACTCCAACACGTCCAGGTCAAGACATTAGACCCAGACTCCAACATGTCCAAACAGGACAGTAGACCCAGTCTCCAACATGTCCAGGTCAGGACATTAGACCCAGACTCCAACGTGTCCAGGTCAGGACATTAGACCCAGACTCCAACACGTCCATGTCAAGACATTAGACCCAGACTCCAACATGTCCAGGTCATGACATTAGACCCAGACTCCAACGTGTCCAGGTCAGGACATTAGACCCAGACTCCGACGTGTCCAGATCAGGACATTAGACCCAGACTCCGACATGTCCAGGTCAGGACAGTAGACCCAGACTCCAACATGTCCAGGTCAGGACATTAGACCCAGACTCCAACACGTCCAGGTCAGGACATTAGATCCAGACTCCAACGTGTCCAGGTCAGGACATTAGACCCAGACTCCAACACGTCCATGTCAAGACATTAGACCCAGACTCCAACATGTCCAGGTCATGACATTAGACCCAGACTCCAACGTGTCCAGGTCAGGAAATTAGACCCAGACTCCGACGTGTCCAGATCAGGACATTAGACCCAGACTCCGACATGTCCAGGTCAGGACAGTAGACCCAGACTCCAACATGTCCAGGTCAGGACATTAGACCCAGACTCCAACACGTCCAGGTCAGGACATTAGATCCAGACTCCGACGTGTCCAGATCAGGACATTAGACCCAGACTCCAACGTGTCCAGGTCAGGACATTAGACCCAGACTCCAACATGTCCAGGTCAGGACATTAGACCCAGACTCCAACATGTCCAGGTCAAGACATTAGACCCAGACTCCAACGTGTCCAGGTCAAGACATTAGACCCAGACTCCAACGTGTCCAGGTCAAGACATTAGACCCAGACTCCAACGTGTCCAGGTCAGGACATTAGACCCAGACTCCAACATGTCCAGGTCAGGACATTAGACCCAGACTCCAACATGTCCAGGTCAAGACATTAGACCCAGACTCCAACGTGTCCAGGTCAAGACATTAGACCCAGACTCCAACATGTCTAGGTCAGGACATTAGACCCAGACTCCAACGTGTCCAGGTCAAGACATTAGACCCAGACTCCAACGTGTCCAGGTCAAGACATTAGACCCAGACTCCAACGTGTCCAGGTCAAGTCATTAGACCCAGACTCCAACGTGTCCAGGTCAGGACATTAGACCCAGACTCCAACATGTCCAGGTCAGGACATTAGACCCAGAGTCCAACACGTCCAGATCAGGACATTAGACCCAGACTCCAACGTGTCCAGGTCAGGACATTAGACCCAGACTCCAACATGTCCAGGTCAGGACATCAGACCCAGACTCCAACGTGTCCAGGTCAGGACATTGGACCCAGACTCCAACATGTCCAGGTCAGGACATTAGACGCAGACTCCAACACGTCCAGGTCAGGACATTAGATACAGACTCCAACGTGTCCAGGTCAGGACATTAGACCCAGACTCCAACGTGTCCAGGTCAGGACATTAGACCCAGACTCCGACGTGTCCAGATGAGGACATTAGACCCAGACTCCGACATGTACACGTCAGGACAGTAGACCCAGACTCCAACATGTCCAGGTCAGGACATTAGACCCAGACTCCAACACGTCCAGATCAGGACATTAGACCCAGACTCCAACGTGTCCAGGTCAGGACATTAGACCCAGACTCCAACATGTCCAGGTCAGGACATCAGACCCAGACTCCAACGTGTCAAGGTCAGGACATTGGACCCAGACTCCAACGTGTCCAGGTCAGGACATTAGACGCAGACTCCAACATGTCCAGGTCAGGACATTAGATACAGACTCCAACGTGTCCAGGTCAGGACATTAGACCCAGACTCCAACGTGTCCAGGTCAGGACATTAGACCCAGACTCCGACGTGTCTAGATGAGGACATTAGACCCAGACTCCGACATGTACACGTCAGGACAGTAGACCCAGACTCCAACATGTCCAGGTCAGGACATTAGACCCAGACTCCAACACGTCCAGGTCAGGACATTAGATCCAGACTCCGACGTGTCCAGATCAGGACATTAGACCCAGATTCCAACATGTCCAGGTGAGGAAATTAGACCCAGACTCCAACATGTCCAGGTCAGGACATTAGACCCAGACTCCAACATGTCCAGGTCAAGACATTAGACCCAGACTCCAACATGTCCAGGTCAAGACATTAGACCCAGACTCCAACATGTCCAGGTCAGGACATTAGACCCAGACTCCAACGTGTCCAGGACAGGACATTAGACCCAGACTCCAACATGTCCAGGTCAGGACATTGAACCCAGACTCCAACGTGTCCAGGTAAGGACATTAGATACAGACTCCAACGTGTCCAGGTCAGGACATTAGACCCAGACTCCAACATGTCCAAACAGGACAGTAGACCCAGTCTCCAACATGTCCAGGTCAGGACATTAGACCCAGACTCCAACATGTCCAGGTCAGGACATTAGACCCAGACTCCAACATGTCCAGGTCAGGACATTAGACCCAGACTCCAACATGTCCAGGTCAGGACATTAGACCCAGACTCCAACGTGTCCAGGTAAGGACATTAGATACAGACTCCAACGTGTCCAGGTCAGGACATTAGACCCAGACTCCAACGTGTCCAGGTCAGGACATTAGACCCAGACTCCAACACGTCCAGGTCAGGACATTAGACCCAGACTCCAACATGTCCAGGTCAGGACATTAGACCCAGACTCCAACATGTCCAGGTCAGGACATTAGACCCAGACTCCAACATGTCCAGGTCAAGACATTAGACCCAGACTCCAACGTGTCCAGGTCAAGACATTAGACCCAGACTCCAACGTGTCCAGTTCAGGACATTAGACCCAGACTCCAACGTGTCCAGGTCAAGACATTAGACCCAGACTCCAACATGTCCAGGTCAGGACATTAGACCCAGACTCAGACGTGTCCAGGTCAAGACATTAGACCCAGACTCCAACGTGTCCAGGTCAAGACATTAGACCCAGACTCCAACATGTCCAGGTCAGGACATTAGACCCCGACTCCAACATGTCCAAACAGGCCATTAGACCCAGACTCCAACATGTCCAGGTCAAGACATTAGACCCAGACTCCAACATGTCCAGGTCAGGACATCAGACCGAGACTCCAACATGTCCAGGTCAGGACATTAGACCCAGACTCCAACATGTCCAGATCAGGACATTAGACCCAGACTCCAACACGTCAAGGTCAAGACATTAGACCCAAACTCCAACATGTCCAAACAGGACAGTAGACCCAGACTCCAACACGTTCATGTCAAGACATTAGACCCAGACTCCAACATGTCCAGGTCAGGACATTAGACCCAGAGTCCAACATGTCCAAACAGGACATTAGACCCAGACTCCAACATGTCCAGGTCAGGACATTAGACCCAGACTCCAACATGTCCACGTCAGGACATTAGACCCAGACTCCAACATGTCAAAACAGGACAGTAGACCCAGACTCAAACATGTCCAAACAGGACATTAGACCCAGACTCCAACGTGTCCAGGTCAGGACATTGGACCCAGACTCCAACATGTCCAGGTCAGGACATTAGACGCAGACTCCAACACGTCCAGGTCAGGATATAAGATACAGACTCCAACGTGTCCAGGTCAGGACATTAGACCCAGACTCCAACATGTCCAGGTCAGGACATTAGACCCAGACTCCGACGTGTCCAGATCAGGACATTAGACCCAGACTCCGACATGTCCACGTCAGGACAGTAGACCCAGACTCCAACATGTCCAGGTCAGGACATTAGACCCAGACTCCAACACGTCCAGGTCAGGACATTAGACCCAGACTCCGACGTGTCCAGATCAGGACATTAGACCCAGACTCCAACATGTCCAGGTCAGGACATTAGACCCAGACTCCAACATGTCCAGGTCAGGACATTGAACCCAGACTCCAACATGTCCAGGTCAAGACATTAGACCCAGACTCCAACATGTCCAGGTCAGGACATTAGACCCCGACTCCAACATGTCCAAACAGGACATTAGACCCAGACTCCAACTTGTCCAGGTCAGGACATTAGACCCAGACTCCAACGTGTCCAGGTCAGGACATTAGACCCAGACTCCAACATGTCCATGTCAGGACATTAGACCCAGACTCCAACATGTCCAAACAGGCCATTAGACCCAGACTCCAACATGTCCAGGTCAAGACATTAGACCCAGACTCCAACATGTCCAGGTCAGGACATTGAACCCAGACTCCAACATGTCCAGGTCAGGACATTAGACCCAGACTCAAACATGTCCAGGTCAGGACATTAGACCCAGACTCTAACGTGTCCAGGTCAGGACATTGAACCCAGACTCCAACATGTCCAGGTCAGGACATTAGACGCAGACTCCAACGTGTCCAGGTCAGGACATTAGATACAGACTCCAACTTGTCCAGGTCAGGATATTAGACCCAGACTCCGACATGTCCACGTCAGGACAGTAGACCCAGACTCCAACATGTCCAGGTCAGGAAATTAGACCCAGAGTCCAACACGTCCAGGTCAGGACATTAGATCCAGACTCCGACGTGTCCAGATCAGGACATTAGACCCAGACTCCAACATGTCCATGTCAGGACATTAGACCCAGACTCCAACATGTCCAGGTCAGGACATTAGACCCAGACTCCAACATGTCCAGGTCAGGACATTAGACCCAGACTCCAACATGTCCAGGTCAAGACATTAGACCCAGACTCCAACGTGTCCAGGTCAAGACATTAGACCCAGACTCCAACATGTCCAGGTCAGGACATTAGACCCAGACTCCAACGTGTCCAGGTCAAGACATTAGACCCAGACTCCAACATGTCCAAACAGGAAAGTAGACCCAGACTCCAACATGTCCAGGTCAGGACATTAGACCCAGACTCCAACGTGTCCAGGTCAGGACATTAGACCCAGACTCCAACACGTTCATGTCAAGACATTAGACCCAGACTCCAACATGTCCAGGTCAGGACATTAGACCCAGAGTCCAACATGTCCAAACAGGACATTAGACCCAGACTCCAACATGTCCAGGTCAGGACATTAGACCCAGACTCCAACATGTCCAGGCCAGGACATTAGACCCAGACTCCAACATGTCCAAACAGGACATTAGACCCAGACTCCAACATGTCCAGGTCAGGACATTAGACCCAGACTCCAACACGTCCAGGTCAGGACATTAGACCCAGACTCCAACATGTCCAAACAGGACAGTAGACCCAGACTCCAACATGTCCAAACAGGACATTAGACCGAGACTCCGACATGTCCAGGTCAGGACATTAGACCCAGACTCCAACATGTCCAGATCAGGACATTAGACCCAGACTCCAACACGTCCAGGTCAGGACATTAGACCCAGACTCCAACATGTCCAAACAGGACATTAGATCCAGACTCCAACATGTCCAAACAGGACAGTAGACCCAGACTCCAACATGTCCAAACAGGACATTAGACCCAGACTCCAACATGTCCAGGTCAGGACATTAGACCCAGACTCCAACATGTCCAGATCAGGACATTAGACCCAGACTCCAACACGTCCAGGTCAAGATATTAGACCCAGACTCCAACACGTCCAGGTCAAGATATTAGACCCAGACTCCAACATGTCCAAACAGGACAGTAGACCCAGACTCCAACATGTCCAAACAGGACAGTAGACCCAGACTCCAACGTGTCCAGGTCAAGACATTAGACCCAGAGTCCAACATGTCCAGGTCAGGACATTAGACCCAGACTCCAACACGTTCATGTCAAGACATTAGACCCAGACTCCAACATGTCCAGGTCAGGACATTAGACCCAGACTCCAACATGTCCAAACAGGACAGTAGACCCAGACTCCAACATGTCCAAACAGGAAAGTAGACCCAGACTCCAACGTGTCCAGGTCAAGACATTAGACCCAGACTCCAACACGTCCAGGTCAAGATATTAGACCCAGACTCCAACATGTCCAAACAGGACAGTAGACCCAGACTCCAACATGTCCAAACAGGACAGTAGACCCAGACTCCAACGTGTCCAGGTCAAGACATTAGACCCAGAGTCCAACATGTCCAGGTCAGGACATTAGACCCCGACTCCAACGTGTCCAGGTCAGGACATTAGACCCAGACTCCAACGTGTCCAGGTCAGGACATTAGACCCAGACTCCAACGTGTCCAGGTCAAGACATTAGACCCAGACTCCAACGTGTCCAGGTCAAGACATTAGACCCAGACTCCAACGTGTCCAGGTCAGGACATTAGACCCAGACTCCAACATGTCCAGGTCAGGACATTAGACCCAGACTCCAACATGTCCAGGTCAGGACATTAGACCCAGACTCCAACATGTCCAGGTCAGGACATTAGACCCAGACTCCAACATGTCCAGGTCAAGACATTAGACCCAGACTCCAACATGTCCAGGTCAGGACATTAGACCCAGACTCCAACGTGTCCAGGTCAGGACATTAGACCCAGACTCCAACATGTCCTGGTCAGGACATTAGACCCCGACTCCAACATATCCAGGTCAGGACATTAGACCCAGACTCCAACATGTCCAGGTCAGGACATTAGACCCAGACTCCAACACGTCCAGGTCAAGACATTAGACCCCGACTCCAACATGTCCAGGTCAGGACATTAGAACCAGACTCCAACGTGTCCAGGTCAAGACATTAGACCCAGACTCCAACGTGTCCAGGTCAGGACATTAGACCCAGACTCCGACGTGTCCAGATCAGGACATTAGACCCAGACTCCGACATGTCCACGTCAGGACAGTAGACCCAGACTCCAACATGTCCAGGTCAGGACATTAGACCCAGACTCCAACACGTCCAGGTCAGGACATTAGATCCAGACTCCGACGTGTCCAGATCAGGACATTAGACCCAGACTCCAACATGTCCAGGTCAGGACATTAGACCCCGACTCCAACATGTCCAGGTCAGGACATTAGACCCAGACTCCAACATGTCCAGGTCAAGACATTAGACCCAGACTCCAACGTGTCCAGGTCAAGACATTAGACCCAGACTCCGACATGTCCAGGTCAGGACATTAGACCCAGACTCCAACATGTCCAGGTCAGGACATTAGACCCAGACTCCAACATGTCCAGGTCAAGACATTAGACCCAGACTCCAACATGTCCAGGTCAGGACATTAGACCCAGACTCCAACGTGTCCAGGTCAGGACATTAGACCCAGACTCCGACGTGTCCAGATCAGGACATTAGACCCAGACTCCGACATGTCCACGTCAGGACAGTAGACCCAGACTCCAACATGTCCAGGTCAGGACATTAGACCCAGACTCCAACACGTCCAGGTCAGGACATTAGATCCAGACTCCGACGTGTCCAGATCAGGACATTAGACCCAGACTCCAACATGTCCAGGTCAGGACATTAGACCCAGACTCCAACATGTCCAGGTCAGGACATTAGACCCAGACTCCAACATGTCCAGGTCAAGACATTAGACCCAGACTCCAACGTGTCCAGGTCAAGACATTAGACCCAGACTCTGACATGTCCAGGTCAGGACATTAGACCCAGACTCCAACATGTCCAGGTCAGGACATTAGACCCAGACTCCAACATGTCCAGGTCAAGACATTAGACCCAGACTCCAACGTGTCCAGGTCAAGACATTAGACCCAGACTCCAACATGTCCAGGTCAAGACATTAGACCCAGACTCCAACGTGTCCAGGTCAGGACATTAGACCCAGACTCCAACATGTCCAGGTCAGGACATTAGACCCCGACTCCAACATATCCAGGTCAGGACATTAGACCCAGACTCCAACATGTCCAGGTCAGGACATTAGACCCAGACTCCAACGTGTCCAGTTCAAGACATTAGACCCCGACTCCAACATGTCCAGGTCAGGACATTAGAACCAGACTCCAACGTGTCCAGGTCAAGACATTAGACCCAGACTCCAACATGTCCAGGTCAGGACATTAGAGCCAGACTCCAACGTGTCCAGTTCAAGACATTAGACCCAGACTCCAACGTGTCCAGGTCATGACATTAGACCCAGACTCCAACGTGTCCATGTCAGGACATTAGACCCAGACTCCAACATGTCCAAACAGGCCATTAGACCCAGACTCCAACATGTCCAGGTCAAGACATTAGACCCAGACTCCAACATGTCCAGGTCAGGACATTAGACCCCGACTCCAACATGTCCAAACAGGCCATTAGACCCAGACTCCAACGTGTCCATGTCAGGACATTAGACCCAGACTCCAACATGTCCAAACAGGCCATTAGACCCAGACTCCAACATGTCCAGGTCAGGACATTAGACCCAGACTCCAACATGTCCAGGTCAGGACATTAGACCCAGACTCAAACGTGTCCAGGTCAGGACATTAGACCCAGACTCCAACATGTCCAGGTCAGGACATTAGACCCAGACTCCAACATGTCCAGGTCAGGACATTAGACCCAGACTCCAACATGTCCAGGTCAGGACATTCGACCCAGACTCCAACATGTCCAGGTCAAGACATTAGACCCAGACTCCAACATGTCCAGGTCAGGACATTAGACCCAGACTCCAACGTGTCCAGGTCAGGACATTAGACCCAGACTCCAACATGTCCTGGTCAGGACATTAGACCCCGACTCCAACATATCCAGGTCAGGACATTAGACCCAGACTCCAACATGTCCAGGTCAGGACATTAGACCCAGACTCCAACACGTCCAGGTCAAGACATTAGACCCCGACTCCAACATGTCCAGGTCAGGACATTAGAACCAGACTCCAACGTGTCCAGGTCAAGACATTAGACCCAGACTCCAACGTGTCCAGGTCAGGACATTAGACCCAGACTCCGACGTGTCCAGATCAGGACATTAGACCCAGACTCCGACATGTCCACGTCAGGACAGTAGACCCAGACTCCAACATGTCCAGGTCAGGACATTAGACCCAGACTCCAACACGTCCAGGTCAGGACATTAGATCCAGACTCCGACGTGTCCAGATCAGGACATTAGACCCAGACTCCAACATGTCCAGGTCAGGACATTAGACCCCGACTCCAACATGTCCAGGTCAGGACATTAGACCCAGACTCCAACATGTCCAGGTCAAGACATTAGACCCAGACTCCAACGTGTCCAGGTCAAGACATTAGACCCAGACTCCGACATGTCCAGGTCAGGACATTAGACCCAGACTCCAACATGTCCAGGTCAGGACATTAGACCCAGACTCCAACATGTCCAGGTCAAGACATTAGACCCAGACTCCAACATGTCCAGGTCAGGACATTAGACCCAGACTCCAACGTGTCCAGGTCAGGACATTAGACCCAGACTCCGACGTGTCCAGATCAGGACATTAGACCCAGACTCCGACATGTCCACGTCAGGACAGTAGACCCAGACTCCAACATGTCCAGGTCAGGACATTAGACCCAGACTCCAACACGTCCAGGTCAGGACATTAGATCCAGACTCCGACGTGTCCAGATCAGGACATTAGACCCAGACTCCAACATGTCCAGGTCAGGACATTAGACCCAGACTCCAACATGTCCAGGTCAGGACATTAGACCCAGACTCCAACATGTCCAGGTCAAGACATTAGACCCAGACTCCAACGTGTCCAGGTCAAGACATTAGACCCAGACTCCGACATGTCCAGGTCAGGACATTAGACCCAGACTCCAACATGTCCAGGTCAGGACATTAGACCCAGACTCCAACATGTCCAGGTCAAGACATTAGACCCAGACTCCAACGTGTCCAGGTCAAGACATTAGACCCAGACTCCAACATGTCCAGGTCAAGACATTAGACCCAGACTCCAACGTGTCCAGGTCAGGACATTAGACCCAGACTCCAACATGTCCAGGTCAGGACATTAGACCCCGACTCCAACATATCCAGGTCAGGACATTAGACCCAGACTCCAACATGTCCAGGTCAGGACATTAGACCCAGACTCCAACGTGTCCAGTTCAAGACATTAGACCCCGACTCCAACATGTCCAGGTCAGGACATTAGAACCAGACTCCAACGTGTCCAGGTCAAGACATTAGACCCAGACTCCAACATGTCCAGGTCAGGACATTAGACCCAGACTCCAACGTGTCCAGTTCAAGACATTAGACCCAGACTCCAACGTGTCCAGGTCAAGACATTAGACCCAGACTCCAACGTGTCCATGTCAGGACATTAGACCCAGACTCCAACATGTCCAAACAGGCCATTAGACCCAGACTCCAACATGTCCAGGTCAAGACATTAGACCCAGACTCCAACATGTCCAGGTCAGGACATTAGACCCCGACTCCAACATGTCCAAACAGGCCATTAGACCCAGACTCCAACGTGTCCATGTCAGGACATTAGACCCAGACTCCAACATGTCCAAACAGGCCATTAGACCCAGACTCCAACATGTCCAGGTCAGGACATTAGACCCAGACTCCAACATGTCCAGGTCAGGACATTAGACCCCGACTCCAACATGTCCAAACAGGCCATTAGACCCAGACTCCAACGTGTCCAGGTCAAGACATTAGACCCAGACTCCAACGTGTCCAGGTCAAGACATTAGACCCAGACTCCAACATGTCCAGGTCAAGACATTAGACCCAGACTCCAACATGTCCAGGTCAGGACATTAGACCCAGACTCCAACATGTCCAGGTCAGGACATTAGACCCAGACTCCGACGTGTCCAGATCAGGACATTAGACCCAGACTCCGACATGTCCACGTCAGGACAGTAGACCCAGACTCCAACATGTCCAGGTCAGGACATTAGACCCAGACTCCAACACGTCCAGGTCAGGACATTAGATCCAGACTCCAACGTGTCCAGATCAGGACATTAGACCCAGACTCCAACATGTCCAGGTCAGGACATTAGACCCAGACTCCAACATGTCCAGGTCAGGACATTAGACCCAGACTCCAACATGTCCAGGTCAAGACATTAGACCCAGACTCCAACGTGTCCAGGTCAAGACATTAGACCCAGACTCCGACATGTCCAGGTCAGGACATTAGACCCAGACTCCAACGTGTCCAGGTCAAGACATTAGACCCAGACTCCAACATGTCCAGGTCAAGACATTAGACCCAGACTCCAACGTGTCCAGGTCAAGACATTAGACCCAGACTCCAACGTGTCCAGGTCAAGACATTAGACCCAGACTCCAACGTGTCCAGGTCAGGACATTAGACCCAGACTCCAACATGTCCAGGTCAAGACATTAGACCCAGACTCCAACCTGTCCAGGTCAAGACATTAGACCCAGACTCCAACGTGTCCAGGTCAAGACATTAGACCCAGACTCCAACGTGTCCAAGTCAAGACATTAGACCCAGACTCCAACGTGTCCAGGTCAAGACATTAGACCCAGACTCCAACGTGTCCAGGTCAGGACATTAGACCCAGACTTTATTTAGATTTTTTATTTAGTCTTTCATTTGTTTATTTATTATTTATTAATTTATTCATGTTTTTTATTTCCTTATTAATTTTTAGCTCTGGTCGCTTGTATTCTTTTTTTTTTTTTTTTTTTTTACTTATTTTCTTTTGTTTATCACCATTTTATCTATTTTTTCAATGAACTAATTACTGATTAATGATACATAGATACATAGATTCCTCCATTCTAGATTGCGCCGTCTGATGGCAGCAAACTGTAGTAGCTCTGACTTGCTATCTTGATTTTTTTAAAGTACAAACTCTTCTCACATAGACATTAGCTCAAATTAGGTTTTTTTTTCAGAGGATTTCATGCCGGTTCGGAGGGTGTGCTGCAAGGAAGATTTTTCTGCATATTTTTGTCTCTCTCAAGACTTGTTATGATGAGTCTCCATAGCAACGAAAGACTTGTTTACAGTCGGGATCAACTGATTAAACTCTCCCAAATCAGGATTATCAGCGAAACAACACATCAAATCCTGATGGAGTTGAAAAGAAAGAGAAGAGGATGCAGAGCTGGAGTGAGACAGAGGAGAAAGCGATGGAGATTTAAACCATTTCTCCCGACCGTCCTCATGGGTAATGTGAGATTGCTAGCTAACAAAACAGACGAGCTGGAGATGCTAACAAGGTCTCAGAAAGAATACAGAGAGTGCAGTATTATGTGCTTCACCGAGACATGGCTGCATGAACACATCCCTGACTGTAATGTGTCTGTACCGGGCTTTAAAACGGTCCGTGCAGACCGCAGTAGACAACACAGCGGAAAGCTAAAGGGTGGTGGAATTGCAGTGCTGGTTAACCAGCGTTGGTGTCATCCTGGACATGTTACTGTCAAGGAGAAGATTTGCACAAGGGACATGGAACTGTTAGCTGTGAGCTTCCGTCCATATTATTTACCCAGAGAGTTTACCTGTGTTATTCTGGTAGCGGTTTATATAATACCTGGTACCGCACCAGACACAGCCTGTGACGTCATCAGCTCCGTCGTTGCTCGGCTACAAACACAGCATCCAAACTCATTCATGGCGATCTCTGGAGACTTCAACAACGTCTCCCTCTCTGCAACTCTACCAACATTCCAGCAGTTTGTCAGCTGCTCCACCAGAGAAAATAAGATGTTGGACTTATTTTATGCAAATATGAATAATGGATACAGTTGTTCTGCCCTGCCTCCTTTAGGAAGATCTGACCATAATCTGGTTCTTCTCACCTCCACCTACAAGCCCATCGTTCAGCAGCAACCAGTCATCACAAAGACTATCAAAATCTGGTCTGCTGAAGCTGAAGATGCTCTTAGAGGAGGCTTTGAGGCTACAGACTGGAACGTCCTCTGTGAACCTCATGGAGACGACATCAACGCCATGACTGAGTGTGTGACAGATTACATAAACTTCTGTGTGGACAGCATCGTCCCAACAAGAACAGTGAGGTGCTTCCCCAATAACAAACCCTGGATCACCAGTGACCTGAAAAAGCTGCTGAACATCAAAAAGAAAGCCTTCAGGGATGGAGACAGGGAGTTATTGAGGGCAACACAAAAACAACTTAAAACACAAACTAAGAAGTGCAAGGAGGACTACAGGAAGAAGTTAGAAAGTCAGCTCCAGCAGAATAACCTGAGGGATGTGTGGTCTGGAATGAAGAAGATCACCGGCTTCAAGTTAAAGGGGGACCAGCCTGATGGAGGTCTGGACAGAGCTAATGAGCTGAACATATTCTTCAGCAGGTTCAGTTCACCCCCTACCTCCAGCCCAACAGACCACACACCCTCCATAAGCCCACTGCTTTCCTGTCACGCCTCCAATCTGTCACCCTGCAGCTCAGTCATGGACCAGAACACAGCTTCATCTCCCTCCACATCAGGACATCCTGAGACCTCCACCTTGTTTGTCTCCTGCAATCAGGTTAAGAAGCAACTTGAGAAACTGAACCAGAACAAGGCTGCAGGTCCAGATGGTGTCAGTCCCAGAGTTCTCAAGACCTGCTCAGAACAACTATGTCCGATTCTCCAGCACCTTTTCAACACCAGTCTGAGACTAAATAGAGTCCCAGTGCTGTGGAAAACCTCCTGCCTTGTTCCAGTGCCTAAAAAAACACAACCAGCTGAACCAAGTGACTACAGACCAGCTGCCCTGACATCTCACATCATGAAAGTCCTGGAGAGACTCTTACTGGCTCACCTCAACAAGCAAGTAAACACCTTTCAGGACCCATTCCAGTTTGCATATCGTAATGGACTTGGGGTTGAAGATGCCATCATATACCTGCTCCAGAGAGCACACTCTCATCTGGACCATTCAGGCAGCACTCTGAGGGTCATGTTCTTTCATTTCTCAGTGCTTTTAATACCATTCAGCCTGCTTTGTTATGTGAGAAGCTCCATAAATTCCAGGTGGATACCTCCACAACCACCTGGATCTATGACTACCTCACAAACAGACCCCAGTTTGTGAGACTGAAAGGTTGTGTGTCTGAGATGGAGGTCAGCAGCACTGGTGCACCACAAGGAACTGTACTCTGGCCATTCCTCTTCACTCTGTACACCTCAGACTTCCAGTACAACTCTGAGTCCTGTCATCTGCAGAAATACTCTGATGACTCTGCAGTTGTGGGGTGTATCAGGGATGGACAAGAAGCAGAGTACAGAGAACTGGTCAGTCAGTTTGTTAAATGGTGCGGTGACAATCATCTCATATTAAATAGCAGCAAAACAAAAGAGATGATTGTTGACTTCAGGAGGAAGAAGAATAAACAAAGCACTGTTTCCATCCTGGGAGAGGAGGTGGAGGTGGTGGAGGAATACAAGTATCTTGGAGTTCAGCTGGACAACAAACTGGACTGGAAATGCAACACTGACTACATCTACAAGAAAGGTCAGAGCAGACTGTACTTCTTAAGGAAGCTGAGATGGTTTAACGTCTGCACCAAGATGTTGCATATCTTCTATAAGTCTGTTGTGGAGAGTGCAGTCAGCTTTGCAGCATCTGCTGGGGTAGTAGCATCAGAACCAGAGACTTGAAGAGAATCAACAAACTGATCCAGAAAGCTGCTTCTGTGCTTGGAGTAACTCTGGAGCCGCTGGAGCTGATTGTCCAAAGAAGAATGCTGCACAAGCTGATGAAGATGATGGAGGATTCTTCACACCCTCTCCACAACACAGTGATGAAACAACAAAGTGTGTTCAGTGAGAGGCTTCTTCAGGTCCCATGTAAGACTGAAAGATACAGAAGATCATTCCTGCCAGCAGCCATCAGCCTCCGGAACAACACCTCCTCTAGTTATTATTATATACTATAATATTTCCCTTTGGGGATTAATAAAGTATTTTTCATTTCATTCATTTTCACTCATAACATACAATCTCTAAACATACTGTGGATGGCATCGCTGCTTCTGATGCCACAGTCCTTCCTGAATTCCTTCCATCCCAGATGACACACATCTGAACTGAAACAAGCAAACTGTTCTACAACACATACAGTGATTTCTGAAGACTTCCAGCTACTCTGTGACGGCAACATCTCATATTCAGGTTAAAGATGCCGTTCACAGAAGCTGAAAGGTTCCCTGGAAGATACGACCTTCCAGCTGAGTTTTAGCTTCACTTTTGGGACCTTATAAAAGAGAATCTGCTGCTCATTTATAAGGAGTGTCTTAAAATGAAGAAATGTCAATAACCATGAAACAAGGCTTAATAATGCAAAAAGGATCAAGTCATAGTACAAACTGAGACCTATGACCTGCTCCACATGGACTTTGCCAGGCGGTTAAAAGAACTTGAGTGAAACTCAAAGCGGCTTCATGGCAGAGTGACGTAAACGTGCCGACATCAGGTTGATCTGGAGACAAGAGCAAGGGACAGGAGATTGTCTAGGTGTTTTAGGATGGCTGAGGGCAGACAGGTGGAGCTGTAGGCAGGGAGGGAGAACTCCAGTTATGGGTTGAGGGAAACCAATCGTTTCAGGAAGGACGAAGGGATGGTTGTGTCGGTCAGGGTTAGTGGGTGCTGATCCAGGAGTATCAATCCGTAAAGGAAGAAATAGGAGAAGGTTGAATAGAAGTACACAGAGGGCTTGGAGTTACCACGACGTGAACTCAGGCACTGAAGCGCTGGCAGCAGACTCCTTTTCCTCTTAGGTGAGGAACAGGAACAGAAGGAGGACCGGTGGACGACAGCTGAAAGCAGAAAACCTCCAATCCTGGCTTAGACCTGATAGATTAAACTGAATCTGGAGCTTTACTCATCGTCCTCGACTCTTACAAGGCTGTTGGTTCGACTGAACACTCCTTCATGCTACAAACTTTGCAGTTATTTGGCTTTGGACCTAAATTCATCATTGACATTGACAGCGCATTGGAGGTGCATGGAGACCAATCCAAGATGGTGGTGCGATGAGACGTCAGCTCGTACAGGCAGCGTGATACGATGTATGGAGTGGAGGTTGTCCAGCCATCCGGTTCCCCGCTTGATGCTGTTCATCCCCATCTTTTCAAGAAGATTTTTCCCACTTTTGGTCAGGTGGTCCATGCCATTATTAACACCAGTCTACCAACTGGTGTCATCCCCTCATCCTTTAAGCATGCAGTTGTACAACCGCTTCTCCAACAACCTGGCCTGCACCGTACTGACTGACTTCAGGCCCATCTCTCAGCTGCCCTTTCTTTCAAAAATCCTGGAGAAAGTAGTTTACTTGCAGTAGAGTTCATTCCTGGACCACCACAACATGGCTGAGGTCTTCCAGTCTGGCTTTAGACCCCTGCACAGCATGGAATCAGCCTTATTGAGGGTTGTTAATGATATTCTTCTGGCTACTGATGCTGGACATGATGTGGTCCTGCTCGACTTAACGGCAGCGCTGACGCAGTACACCACAGGTCCTGTTGCATCGGCTTCTCCATTGGCTTCTGGTCTGGCCTTTTCAAAATAAAACTGTAGGCACACTGCTGACTGAACACATGAAGTCTTCTACATCTACACCAGCATGGACGTCCTCGAAACTGTGATGGTTTTATCTGTTGTCCAGGCGCTTTGTGTTTATCTTTACAAGCTCCGACTCCACTCCACATAAACTACCAACAGCAAAGACGACATGAAGGACGGCTAGAAAAGCACAACCCTCTAAAAAGTTCCTGGATCCAGATCATCACTTAAATAAAATCAGTTCTTCTTTTTCACATTTCCAACAACTCCTCAAAATGTAATGAGAATCTGTGGATAACTAGTTGTGTTGAACAACCGCTGGTAAAAACATGACCTCCCTGGCGGGGTAATTACTTCCACCACCTGACCAGATCATGTTTGAGGCATGTTTGGTGTTTGGAGACGTTGTGAGGGGGAAGTTTATTCTGATTGGACAGGATTAGAGACGCTACTGCTGCTTTCGGGTTTGATATGCTGATGAATGTGTTAACAACGCGGTTGTGTGGATGGATTTGGAAAAACAAGCTCATGTGGACTCACCTCACACTTCAGTAACATTAAACTAACATGATCAAAATCCCATCATTCTCATGAGAAAAGTTCTCCTCCTCGCCGTGGGTCTACCTTCATGCATCGGCTTACCAGTCCAGGTTTACCGCTTCTTTGTCCGTTCAGAGACTCTGAAGGGAGCCAGAGCGCTGCTTGGGAGGCGGATACCTGTCGTGCTGTACCTGAGACTGCTACATCCACCCAGATAACAGCTTTGCTTCTGAGACAAGTTTGGCCACTGCCAGCCACCATACCTTCATGACATCCCCGTCTTCACCACTAGATGGCAGTACTTCTACACACTGCACCTTTAAACAAATATACTTACATGTACAAGTCAGGCCAGGACTGGGCAGCTCTAGTCCTCCAGTCCTGCAACTGTTTCCCTGCTGCAACACACCTGACTGAACTAGTTCAGGACCGTTGCAGCCGGGAAACTCCCACCACCTGCAGGACTGCGGAGCGGCCCACTCTGAGTCAGGCTTTACCATTTCACACCGGGATGAATTATGATCAGAATTCTGTGTTGATCAGAGAAAACCAACCAGATCTACAAGTTTTTCCTTTCATAACCGTTTCCCCGTCATTTATGTGACACCCCCCCCACACACCCACCCACACCCGCTGGTAGGTGTGGCTTACATGGAGTTTGAAATGAAGGAATCATGTGATTCTCCTGAAACATCCAGGAGACATCCGCTGTTTCCATCTTCAGTAAGTAAATCCCAAACATTTAGTCGTTATTTATCTGGGCGGATTGTAGCAGCGACTTGGACTGGATTTATTCTGTGTAAAACAGTTCAGTGGGAGTTGCTATGACTAGGAAGTGTTCCATGTTCCATTTACACACAAGAGTTTATTAGACAACATTTGTTGACTTCTTTATTGATATAAAACGACTATTTCCAAGAGCAGAAGAAGCATTCACAGGAAATACCTACTGTTACACAAACTGGATTTATTCTTCACAGAACATGAACAGTGTTTAAAGATAAGTCAGCTAATAAATTACACCAATAATCATTGATCTCAGATCACAAGTGCAAGTCGTTAATATCCTTTCAGAAGGTTTTACATCGTCACAGTGACAGCATCGTCATCCTCATACGGCACAAAGTCACCCTGTTAAATACGTTTATTACGTCACGTTTAAAATCTCTGCAGGTAAAAAAAGACACATTTCTGATTAGATGTTAACATTTAGAAACAGAGACTTTAATCACAAATATGTGGACATTCTGTACTCTTCCCCCAGAGTCAAACATTCCCAGACAGCTGCCGGCCGGAACCAGTTGGAGCTAATCGACAAAGAATGTGCATGAAACCTGCCAGACCCTGTTGGACACATGTCTGCTCTGGAACCTTCTGTGGTGAGGAAGAAACACTTCGTCATCATCACCGCGAGCGTAAAAGCAGGTTAGGAACAAGCCCAAAATCTGCCTGGTCATTGTTTCTAACCGCTGACTCAGCAGCCATGCAGGACAACATGTTTAGATTCACCTGGGATGCAAACATGCATGCACAGCTGGAGGACCGCTGGGAACACTGGGAACTGTGGGAACATGCAGCTACAGGCAGGCAGGGATGGAGGACAGGGTCCAGCAGCTCTCTGCAGTTGGCCTGAACTTGGAGCAGATGAGCTGGAAGGTTTGTTCTGGAAGCAGAGGAATGAGTTGGGCTTCAGGAACCTCCAGCTGCTGCAGGAGAAACGTCATGCAGGCGCTACAGAACCGCTCATCGCGTCCGGTTTCAGGCAGAACACGACCATCTCACCACATGGACGTTACATTACATGCAGACCAGCAGCTTCTGGATCCACCAGGACACTGGTCTACCAAACCAGAACCGGCCTTGTGTGCTCCGACTGCCAGTTTCCCAGCTGGAGACGTGTGGACGGCGTGTTTCTGGACCAGGACCAGACAGCCGACATGGACATGATTTACTCTGATTTAATATGAGAACACATGAAAATAAGAAGCGAAGCGGAAAGTGCTACATGGTGGAGACGCTCCTGGTCCAGAACCTGGACCACAGTGCCGGTCCAGGTCTGGGATTACAGAAACATTCAGCTAAATAAAGGAAAGCCGCTGGCTGTGATTGGTTAACAGGAGACGGACTGGAGCTTTAAACGGTAAAACTGTGGGACGTCCTACGTTGTGCAGACCAGACGGGAACCCCCCCTCTGGGCGGAACATCCGCTGGGTCCAGGACTTATTTGTTCTGAGCCAGCACGTCGCTGAAGATGTTGAGGAAGATGTGCACGTGGTAGTCCTTGAAGACCAGCGCTGGTCGGAACCGGATGGACCGGTCGCCACATCCTCCCAGGAGCACGCCTGTTGAGATGAACACGGTTACCAGGTTGCTCTGATCGCAGCCGGTTCGGTGGTTAGAAACCCACCTTTGTCACGGGCCTGCTGCACGAGGCGGTCGCGGGTTGCAGCGTCACACACGTCGATGGCACAAAAGGTTCCCTGTCCTCGAGCTCGGCTCAGCAAGCCGGGATACTGGGCCTGCAGGAAACACGCATGTATGCAAAAATCTCTGTATGACCTTCGACCCCTCAGGGAGTATCACCAGGAGGACCCAGGAGGACTTCAGAAAGACCAGCGGGTGTTTCTCCATCCGGGGTCTGCACACCTCCAAGTCTACAGACTACATAGACTACCAGGTGGTCTACAGACTACATAGACTACCAGGTGTTCTACAGACTACATAGACTACCAGGTGGTCTACAGACTACATAGACTACCAGGTGGTCTACAGACTACATAGACTACCAGGTGGTCTACAGACTACATAGACTACCAGGTGGTCTACAGACTACATAGACTACCAGGTGGTCTACAGACTACATAGACTACCAGGTGTTCTACAGACTACATAGACTACCAGGTGGTCTACAGACTACATAGACTACCAGGTGGTCTACAGACTACATAGACTACCAGGTGTTCTACAGACTACATAGACTACCAGGTCTACAGACTACATAGACTACCAGGTGTTCTACAGACTACATAGACTACCAGGTGTTCTACAGACTACATAGACTACCAGGTCTACAGACTGCATAGACTACCAGGTGGTCTACAGACTACATAGACTACCAGGTGTTCTACAGACTACATAGACTACCAGGTCTACAGACTACATAGACTACCAGGTGTTCTACAGACTACATAGACTACCAGGTGTTCTACAGACTACATAGACTACCAGGTCTACAGACTGCATAGACTACCAGGTGTTCTACAGACTACATAGACTACCAGGTGGTCTACAGACTACATAGACTACCAGGTGGTCTACAGACTACATAGACTAGCAGGTGGTCTACAGACTACATAGACTACCAGGTGTTCTACAGACTACATAGACTACCAGGTGGTCTACAGACTACATAGACTACCAGGTGGTCTACAGACTACATAGACTACCAGGTGGTCTACAGACTACATAGACTACCAGGTGGTCTACAGACTACATAGACTACCAGGTGGTCTACAGACTACATAGACTACCAGGTGGTCTACAGACTACATAGACTACCAGGTGGTCTACAGACTACATAGACTACCAGGTGTTCTACAGACTACATAGACTACCAGGTGTTCTACAGACTACATAGACTACCAGGTGGTCTACAGACTACATAGACTACCAGGTGGTCTACAGACTACATAGACTACCAGGTGTTCTACAGACTACATAGACTACCAGGTGGTCTACAGACTACATAGACTACCAGGTGGTCTACAGACTACATAGACTACCAGGTGGTCTACAGACTACATAGACTACCAGGTGTTCTACAGACTACATAGACTACCAGGTCTACAGACTGCATAGACTACCAGGTGGTCTACAGACTACATAGACTAGCAGGTGGTCTACAGACTACATAGACTAGCAGGTGGTCTACAGACTACATAGACTACCAGGTGGTCTACAGACTACATAGACTACCAGGTGTTCTACAGACTACATAGACTACCAGGTGGTCTACAGACTACATAGACTACCAGGTGGTCTACAGACTACATAGACTACCAGGTGTTCTACAGACTACATAGACTACCAGGTGGTCTACAGACTACATAGACTACCAGGTGGTCTACAGACTACACAGACTACCAGGTGTTCTACAGACTACATAGACTACCAGGTGGTCTACAGACTACATAGACTACCAGGTGGTGTGCAGATTACATAGACTACCAGGTGTTCTACAGACTACATAGACTACCAGGTGGTCTACAGACTACATAGACTACCAGGTGGTCTACAGACTACATAGACTACCAGGTGGTCTACAGACTACATAGACTACCAGGTGGTCTACAGACTACATAGACTACCAGGTGGTCTACAGACTACATAGACTACCAGGTGTTCTACAGACTACATAGACTACCAGGTGGTCTGCAGACTACATAGACTACCAGGTGGTCTGCAGACTACATAGACTACCAGGTGGTCTACAGACTACATAGACTACCAGGTGGTCTACAGACTACATAGACTACCAGGTGTTCTACAGACTACATAGACTACCAGGTGTTCTACAGACTACATAGACTACCAGGTGTTCTACAGACTACATGGACTACCAGGTGGTCTGCAGACTACATAGACTACCAGGTGGTCTACAGACTACATAGACTACCAGGTGTTCTACAGACTACATAGACTACCAGGTGTTCTACAGACTACATAGACTACCAGGTGTTCTACAGACTACATAGACTACCAGGTGTTCTACAGACTACATAGACTACCAGGTGGTCTACAGACTACATAGACTACCAGGTGGTCTACAGACTACATAGACTACCAGGTGGTCTACAGACTACATAGACTACCAGGTGGTCTACAGACTACATAGACTACCAGGTGGTCTACAGACTACATAGACTACCAGGTGTTCTACAGACTACATAGACTACCAGGTGGTCTACAGACTACATAGACTACCAGGTGGTCTACAGACTACATAGACTACCAGGTGTTCTACAGACTACATAGACTACCAGGTGGTCTACAGACTACATAGACTACCAGGTGGTCTACAGACTACATAGACTACCAGGTGTTCTACAGACTACATAGACTACCAGGTGTTCTACAGACTACATAGACTACCAGGTGTTCTACAGACTACATAGACTACCAGGTGTTCTACAGACTACATAGACTACCAGGTGGTCTACAGACTACATAGACTACCAGGTGTTCTACAGACTACATAGACTACCAGGTGTTCTACAGACTACATAGACTACCAGGTGGTCTACAGACTACATAGACTACCAGGTGGTCTACAGACTACATAGACTACCAGGTGGTCTACAGACTACATAGACTACCAGGTGGTCTACAGACTACATAGACTACCAGGTGGTCTACAGACTACATAGACTACCAGGTGTTCTACAGACTACATAGACTACCAGGTGGTCTACAGACTACATAGACTACCAGGTGGTCTACAGACTACATAGACTACCAGGTGGTCTACAGACTACATAGACTACCAGGTGTTCTACAGACTACATAGACTACCAGGTGTTCTACAGACTACATAGACTACCAGGTGTTCTACAGACTACATAGACTACCAGGTGGTCTACAGACTACATAGACTACCAGGTGTTCTACAGACTACATAGACTACCAGGTGTTCTACAGACTACATAGACTACCAGGTGGTCTACAGACTACATAGACTACCAGGTGGTCTACAGACTACATAGACTACCAGGTGGTCTACAGACTACATAGACTACCAGCTGAGCTTCCTGCCAGTAAAATGAGACAGTCTATCTAGTGGACGAGAATTACCCATAGTGCTCCAGTCCTCCGTTGCCTAGCAACTACATATGACAGGTTTATCTAGTTACTGATCCTATTCTTCCACAAAAAGACAAAAATATGTTTAAAATGACAGAAAATGGTGGCAGTAGTTTAAATGAGATTTCTTTTCCTTTGTGTGTAAATGAGCAACATGAGGCGGTTTAGACGAGCTCTCCTCTGGCTGACAGCTCATCCTGTCAAGCTGACGTTAACTTCAGTGGAAAATAATCCTTGCTAGACACATGTACAGTCGTCCTCATATGTATTCATACCCTCCCATTAAAGAAGGAGAAAACTGCTGCCTGGGAAATAAGATGAAACTGATTTAAAATGACAATAAATAAAAGTGTTTGAAAATCATGACATTTTCTAATTCTGGTTCAATAGAAAGATTTTTAAAAAGCAAACAAACATGATAAAATAATAAATGTTCCATCAGTCATAAACTAATATTTAGTGGAAGAATCCTGTGATGACTGGGAGGTCTGGGAGGACTGGGAGGACTGGGAGGTCTGGGAGGACTGGGAGGACTGAGAAGAGCCTTTGAACTGGGACAGAACTTGGCGCCACGATGACGTCTGCAGCCGACGGATCAGTACCAGGAGGTGAGCAGAACCTGAACAGAGATACAGCCGTCTGTTGGGATCGTCGGCCGGTACGTCTGGTCAGACTCCAGGAACAATGAGTGGCGGGATGAGCGGGGAACCTCACGCTGATTTATGCTTTCCTCACGTTCCACCTTCATTTCCATGAAACGTTATAACTGGTAGAAGATGAATGATGTCATCAGCGTAAACTGGTCCCCAGTAGAACCAGTTACATTACCAGCTGGCATGTGAATGCTGTTTGGCCTTCTAACACGGAACCACAGAACGTGTAAAATTACAATTAATCAGGTCAATGTTCTCAGGTTCCAGATAAATGACTCCAGGAGAACCACAGAACAGGAAGGCTGGAAAATCTGGATACGATGACCTGCATGTTCTCCTGTTCTACTGTTCTCATGTTCCCCTGTTCTCATGTTCTCCTGTTTTCATGTTTTCCTGTTCTTATGTTCTCATGTTCTGCTGTTCCCCTGTTCTCATGTTCTCCTGTTGTCATGTTCCCCTGTTCTCATGTTCTCCTGTTGTCATGTTCCCCTGTTCTCATGTTCTACTGTTCTCCTGTTCTCATGTTCCCATGTTCTCCTGTTCTACTGTTCTCCTGTTCTCATGTTCCCCTGTTCTCATGTTCCCTTGTTCTCATGTTCTCCTGTTTTCATGTTTTCCTGTTCTCATGTTCTCATGTTCCCCTGTTCTACTGTTCTCATGTTCTCCTGTTGTCATGTTCTCCTGTTCCCATGTTCTACTGTTCCCATGTTCTACTGTTCTCCTGTTCCCATGTTCTCCTGTTCTCCTGTTCTCATGTTCCCCTGTTCTCATGTTCCCCTGTTCTCATGTTCTCATGTTTTCCTGTTCTTATGTTCTCATGTTCCCCTGTTCTCATGTTCTACTGTTCTCATGTTCCCCTGTTCTCATGTTCTCCTGTTCCCATGTTCTACTGTTCTCCTGTTCTCATGTTCCCCTGTTCTCCTGTTCTACTGTTCTCCTGTTCCCATGATCCCCTGTTCTCCTGTTCTCATGTTCCCCTGTTCTCATGTTCTACTGTTCTCATGTTCTACTGTTCTCATGTTCTCTTGTTTTCATGTTCTCTTGTTTTCATTCCCCTGTTCTCATGTTCTACTGTTCTCATGTTCTCCTGTTCTCATGTTCCCATGTTCCCATGTTCTCCTGTTCTCATGATCTCATGTTCTGCTGTTCCCGTGTTCTGCTGTTTTCAGGTTCTCCTGTTTTGACTTCGAATACAGGGACTGATTCAGGTCTCATGGACACGCTCTGACCTGCAGCTCATAGAGACCGTTCAGCAGGACCTTCCCCGACCGGTTCACCTCCTCCAGAAGGTTCTCCCTGCGGATCACATTGAGAACCTCTCCCAGGAACAGGTTCTTCGACGGGTCGCCCATCCAGGTGTTAAAAATACGGTAAGGCTGGAAGACACAAGCAGATCCACTGATGAAATCCAGACTAATCCCACTGGACCTGGACCAAGATCAAGACCTGGACCTACTTCAAGACCAAGACCCAAACTCAGACCAGGGACCTTGACCAGGTTCAGAGCCAGAACCAGGACCAGAACCAGTACCTGGACCGGGACCAGCACCAGGACTAGGACCTGAAGTTGGACCAGGACCAGGACTAGGACTAGGACCTGAAGTTGGACCAGGACCAGGACTAGGACCTGAAGTTGGACCAGGACCAGGACCTGAAGTTGGACCAGGACCAGGACTAGGACTAGGACCAGGACCAGGACTAGGACCTGAAGTTGGACCAGGACCAGGACTAGGACTAGGACTAGGACCAGGACCAGGACCAGGACCTGAAATTGGACCAGGACCAGGACCAGGACTAGGACTAGGACCAGGATCAGGACCAGGACCAGGACCTGAAGTTGGACCAGGACCAGGACTAGGACTAGGACCAGGACTAGGACCTGAAGTTGGACCAGGACCAGGACTAGGACTAGGACCAGGACCAGGACTAGGACTAGGACTAGGACCAGGACCAGGGAGCGGTAGGAGGACACACCTTGTCCGCCTGCAGCTCGTCTTTGTGGTAGTACCCGCCGGTCAGCAGCTTTTTACTGAAGGAGACGACGTCTGCCGGGTCGTCCATCCCCCAGTGCTCATGGGCCCAGAACTTTCCAGTTCCTCCACCACCGGTCTGGATCTCGTCCACGTGAAAAGCACATCCGTGCTGCAGAGAAAACAACATGTCAGAATACGGGCATGAGGACCAGCAGCTGGTCAGGTTTTTAGTCCAGTAGACCGGTTGTCTAAGTCCCGGTGAAGACAGCAGATCTGGTATAGACATATTTATAGTAGATACAGTCCATCTCTGCTGGGTGATTTGTTGACATACGTAATTTGGCCCGTTTTCCACCAGTTCAGCGAACCAGTAGCTTATCCATCAGGCTGCTCTCGGGCTCTTGGGGCCCTGGGGCCCGCGCTCTGTCTGCCCTGGGGGGCCGGTGCCCGGCGGGATCGGCCCTTGCCGGCCTGGGCCTGCTGGGGCCTGTTCCCCCTGACTGCGGGGGACTCTGGTTGGGGACCTCCTTCGCCACCTCCTGGGCAGATGCATGGCTGGCTCTGGAGTGGGGGGGTTGGGGTCTGTGCCTGGGGGTGACTGTCGGTTACCCGGGTCTCTGGGTTCTCCTGGCCTGCCTCTAGCCCTAGGCGGGCGGGGTCACATTGGCATGATCTCTCTTCTCTGAACACGTTCCACTCTGAATGTTCTGCATGAATGTTCTGCATGTGTCACAGTCACTGAGTCATCCAGCAAGTTTATTCATTAACAGCAGGTACCTCTCTTTCTGTCTTTTTGATATAACTTGCTAGTTTCTGGTCCTCATGATAGTCAATGGTTCTGTTCTCCACAGGGACCATGAATCTAGAGTTAGCTGGTGTGGGTGTGTATGTGTGTGTACATATGTATGTGTGTGTACATATGTATGTATATATATATATCTATATATATATATATATATATATATATATATATATATATATATATATGTATATATGTATATGTATACATATACTGTATGTGCGAGTGTAGGTGGGTATGTTTGTGCATATACGTGTATGCATTGATCTCTTTCTTTTGTTTTTTATGTTTTCTTTTCTGTTCTCTTTCTGCCCCTTTCCTGTCCTTTCCGGTCCAGCAGCATAAACTCTGTAATACAAACTATTATCCAAAGCAAATAGAAAAATAAAATAAGAATCAAGAAATACAAGGGGATCATTACATCTATAAAAGTTCCCCTTGGCAAAATAAATTTGCTCAGCAGAACATCCAGAACATCAGCCTGCTGCTTAAATGCTGGACAAGACAAAAAAAAAAAAAAAAAGCTTATCCATCAGGCGACACGGAGCACCACCACTAAAAAACTACAGGGGGCGGTGTTGAGTTACAACAGCTGACACAACCAGAGAAAGGAAAAACCAGAGAAGAAGAGGAAAAGGAAGAAGAACAGGAACTGCCCATTTAAAAGGAACCCAGTTGTCCATGGAACTGGGAATTCCA
>NC_136612.1:2155700-2188200 GCF_933228915.1 Telmatherina bonti | reverse complement strand
TCAGACGTGTTGCTTCAGGTCAGGCGTGTTGCTTCAGGTCAGGCGTGTTGCTTCAGGTCAGACGTGTTGCTTCAGGTCAGGCGTGTTGCTTCAGGTCAGACGTGTTGCTTTCAGATGAAATGCGTCCTCATTTCATGCATCACGCTGCTGAAGCTGCTCACCGAGGAGCGGCGCTGATGTTTCCACATGACTCGTGTCTCTGCGACACCTCATCGTCTACATTCAGTCTGTGGATCAGCTTTACTCTGAGCACACGTGTGTGTTTGGAGACACATATAAAGCGTGTTCAGCTGCAGGTCGTTGTGAAAATGGAGTCTTATGTAAACTGATGTAGCAGGTTATATAAAAGTCTGTCAGTGTGCCTGCAGCCAGCAGGGGGCGGCAGAGGACCGCTTTCAGCTTTCTGCACGTGTCGCTGGATCGCCACATCCTGCCCAACGCTACAGAGCTGTCCAGTCTCTCATCGGCATCATGACATCAGTTATACTCATGAATCTTTTCCTCTCGTCTCTGGAACTCAGTTCCAGGAAAAACATGTCATGTTTGTGGTTCTGAAACATCTTGGTCATCCAGGAAGCCGGAAGGACACGAGGGTCTGGGTGCTCCTGCTGGACGACATGCTCATGCATGAACGCATCATGCACGTAGCTGGGAGGGAATGTGATGTCTGGTCAGGATGTAAAACAGATCTTCATCCCACCAGTAAAACCAGTAGGAGACCCAGTAACAAGGTGGGAATCCTCAACCGTCACCACTGCCGGTATGCTAGAGATGTTTCTGAAAAGCCTTCTGATTGGTTCAGTCCCCCGCCGCCACAGCGGCGTGATGGAAAACACGTCGTTGGTTTAACTACATGTTTACAGACAGGACAAACTTTCAGTTGTCCAGCGAACCGATGCCAGTACCGCAAGCTGTCTGGATCAGCGCTCGGTAGGACGTTAGGGGCTCGCAGACACTGCAGGCCCCCCCAGTCTGAGGAAACTGGATTCATCCGGTTCTACATGGCTTTCATTTCCAGCTTTGATGATGAGGTGATAAAACCTTTAATGCAGGAAACATGGAAAACCAGGACATGAACCCTCCAAGTGAGGGTTTGGAACAAACCCCCATGTCCCCCATGTCCCCGCGGCCCTGAGGCCGGGAGCTGGAGCCAAGCGTGTGAATACGTCTTCCAATCAGGCTGAGGCTCCGGAAGCCGACTGCAGCTTATGAAAAGCCTGAAGGTTGTCAAAGCCAAAAGAAAGAACTTTCTCAGCAGATTTTCATTTTTCTGAACCAAAACAAGAAACAGCATCAACTTAACGCTCTGCGTTCTGATCAACATCTGATGCATCGCCATGCCAACCGAGGAGCTGAAGAGCAGCTTATCCATTCAACTCCAAATCCAGGTGAGTTGGAGCAGAGAAACCAGGGTTATTCTACAGATAAAGCATTTCCTCTGCAGCTTCCGTCTGAAGAAAGGTTAACATGCAGGTCATCAGAAAAGCTGCAGGACATTCAGGTACTGACCAATGGGGATGGAGGAGATCTGCGTGTAGACGTCCAGCATGCGGTTGCCGTCCACGTCCACCAGGTAGTTCCCTCGGCTCTCATCGTAGTTGCAGAAGAAGTGGACGGCACCAACATTCTGGAAAGAAAATGTCTGGCATCAACATTTCTGTCGGTCCAAAGCTCCGCGGCGTCCCAGACTTCAAGTCTGCATGGTGACGGGAGATCTTTGGATTCTCCTCGTTACTGATTTCTGCTGTGTTAGTCCAACTTTTTAATACAGATTCATATTTCAGATGATTGTTATAGAATATCTGCTGTGTTCTAAAAGTTTCCACTCTGAGGAGGAACCAGGGATGACGTCCGGAGCGGCGCGTCCTTTCTACACGCGGTTAAATGTTTCTGATGGGGAACATGTGGAATATGAGCGAAGCATCAGCTGATTACTAACCTGCTCTCATTGTTGTTGATAAATCCAGATATTCTGGATCCTACAAACAATTTAAATACCTGCAGTTTCTACAAACGACTGCTGAGATGCGCTCTGGGCCATGCCATGCCAGACTGACTCTGATGGTCCAGAAAACACACTGAAACCAACCCTAACCCTCCAGGACCTGGATGATGGATCCTCAGGCTGACCAGCAGCAGCTTGAGGACCTGCTGAAGATTCCAGGACCTGAACAGGAAACTAGGACGGTTGTGGATGGACACGAACCAGGTGGTAAAAGATGTGTTCATCACCTCAGCCCTGCTGGAACGGTTAAAGACCCCGCTCCAGACTAACATGTCTGCTGAGGCGCCACGACCACAACTTTGAAGAAGCTGGAAAGTTTTGGTTCTATTCTGGGCACTGATCTGGTTCAGGGGACAGATGCTGCTCGCGTGGATCTGCTGGAGTTTTAAACCTGAGCAAAGAACTGAATAAGAACAGAAAATGCTAAATTTACCAAGATGCTCTTTGTCTTCACTGCAAACTGAAAGTGGCGGCGAGCTGAGCTGCAGCATGGCTGTCGGTAATTAAGCCGCTCCTCGGTACTAAAAGAACATCACGACTCTGCAGCAGCTCATCAGATCATGTCTTCTTCAGCAGTATGTCCTGAAGCTTCAGGACGGAGCAAATACCCTCAGCTCAACACAGCAAAGATTAAATCAGTTTGGAAACCACTCAAATCTTTTCAATCAGTGTTTTCTGTTTCTGTCAGAGAAACGAGGAAATCAGTTTACATGTGATAACATACGCTACGTGTCAATGCAAAGACACACGGACAAGCTGCGGACGGACCGACGGACAAGCTGCATGCTAATAAAATGGAGCCAGCTACTTCTTGTCGAGTTCTCCATAATGGCTGACTAAGCAGAACCAGGTGTGCTGCGGCAGGTAACGGAGAACCCGGCGGCAGGTAACGGAGAACCCTGCGGCAGGTAACGGAGAACCCGGCGGCAGGTAAAGGAGAACCCGGCGGCAGGTAAAGGAGAACCCGGCGGCAGGTAACGGAGAACCCGGCGGCAGGTAACGGAGAACCCGGCGGCAGGTAAAGGAGAACCCGGCGGCAGGTAAAGGAGAACCCGGCGGTAGGTAAAGGAGAACCCGGCGGCAGGTAACGGAGAACCCGGCGGCAGGTAAAGGAGAACCCTGCGGCAGTTAAAAGAGAATCCCGCGGCAGGTAAAGGAGAATCCTGCGGCAGTTAAAAGAGAATCCCGCGGCAGGTAAAGGAGAATCCTGCGGCAGGTAAAGGAGAACCCGGCGGCAGGTAAAGGAGAACCCGGCGGTAGGTAAAGGAGAACCCGGCGGCAGGTAACGGAGAACCCGGCGGCAGGTAAAGGAGAACCCTGCGGCAGTTAAAAGAGAATCCCGCGGCAGGTAAAGGAGAACCCTGCGGCAGTTAAAAGAGAATCCCGCGGCAGGTAAAGGAGAATCCTGCGGCAGGTAAAGGAGAACCCGGCGGCAGGTAAAGGAGAACCAGGTAAAGGAGAATCCTGCGGCAGGTAAAGGAGAACCCAGCGGCAGGTAAAGGAGAACCCGGCGGCAGGTAAAGGAGAACCAGGTAAAGGAGAACCCGGTGGCAGGTAAAGGAGAACCAGGTTAAGGTGAACCCGGCGGCAGGTAAAGGAGAACCCGGCGGCAGGTAACGGAGAACCCGGCGGCAGGTAACGGAGAACCCGGCGGCAGGTAAAGGAGAACCCGGTGGCAGGTAAAGGAGAACCAGGTAAAGGAGAATCCTGCGGCAGGTAAAGGAGAACCCGGCGGCAGGTAAAGGAGAACTCGGCGGCAGGTAAAGGAGAACCCGGCGGCAGGTAAAGGAGAACCCGGCGGCAGGTAAAGGAGAACCCGGCGGTAGGTAAAGGAGAACCAGGTAGAGGAGAATCCTGCGGCAGGTAAAGGAGAACCCGGCAGCAGGTAAAGGAGAACCCGGCGGCAGGTAAAGGAGAACCCGGCGGCAGGTAAAGGAGAACCCGGCGGCAGGTAAAGGAGAACCCGGCGGTAGGTAAAGGAGAACCCGGCAGCAGGTAAAGCAGAACCAGGTAAAGGAGAATCCTGCGGCAGGTAAAGGAGAACCAGGTAAAGGAAAATCCTGCGGCAGGTAAAGGAGAACCCGGCGGCAGGTAAAGGAGAACCAGGTAAAGGAGAACCAGGTTAAGGTGAATCCTGCGGCAGGTAAAGGAGAACCAGGTAAAGGAGAACCCGGCGGCAGGTAAAGGAGAATCCGGCGGCAGGTAAAGGAGAACCAGGTTAAGGTGAATCCTGCGGCAGGTAAAGGAGAACCCCGCGGCAGGTAAAGGAGAACCAGGTTAAGGTGAATCCTGCGGCAGGTAAAGGAGAATCCGGCGGCAGGTAAAGGAGAACCAGGTTAAGGTGAATCCTGCGGCAGGTAAAGGAGAACCCCGCGGCAGGTAAAGGAGAACCAGGTAAAGGAGAACCCGGCGGCAGGTAAAGGAGAACCCGGCGGCAGGTAAAGGAGAATCCCGCGGCAGGTAAAGGAGAACCCGGCGGCAGGTAAAGGAGAACCCGGCGGCAGGTAAAGGAGAACCCGGCGGAAGGTAAAGGAGAACCCGGCGGCAGGTAAAGGAGAACCCTGCGGAAGGTAAAGGAGAACCCGGCGGCAGGTAAAGGAGAACCCCGCGGCAGTTAAAGGAGAACCCTGCGGAATGTAAAGGAGAACCCGGCGGCAGGTAAAGGAGAACCCCGCGGCAGTTAAAGGAGAACCCTGCGGAATGTAAAGGAGAACCCGGCGGCAGGTAAAGGAGAACCCTGCGGCAGGTAAAGGTGAACCCGGCGGAAGGTAAAGGAGAACCCGGCGGCAGGTAAAGGAGAACCCGGCGGGAGTTAAAGGAGAACCCTGCGGAATGTAAAGGAGAACCTGGCGGCAGGTAGAGGAGAACCCTGCGGAATGTAAAGGAGAACCTGGCGGCAGGTAGAGGAGAACCCCGCGGCAGTTAAAGGAGAACCCTGCGGAATGTAAAGGAGAACCCGGCGGCAGGTAAAGGAGAACCCGGCGGCAGGTAAAGGAGAACCCGGCGGCAGGTAAAGGAGAACCCGGCGGCAGGTAAAGGAGAACCCTGCAGGACGAGGAACTGAGATCTCTGGACTACAAACTGCAGACCTCTGAAGGCTGGAACAGTGGAACACGCTGCTGTATGTGGAGCAGTGTTCGTGCCTCCGGCTTTATTAAACTAGTTCACTGAGTTAGCACAATTGGAGAGCTTAACTGTCCAACACACACACACACACACACACACACACACACACACACACACACACACACACACACTCACTCACAGACACACACACGGCCTGTATTGACCATGGAAACTACACTGGCTTCATACATGTTTACATTAAGTTGGTGTTCCCTCATCATGTTAAAGGAATTGTCGGATAAAACTGAAGATGGGAACGTCGGTGTTATTACAAACATGTTGATGAACCAAACCGAACATGAACTTCTAACGTTCAGCAGAGAGAAGAAAACGTTGAAGCAATTTTCTGCTTGTCCCATACAGTCTTGAGTTTGTTGTAAATATGGAAATGTTTAACTTTCACCTGTGTTTGTGTAAAGAATGGAGACACACAAAGCAAATCTCACATGATTCTGAAGAAGGTATACCACATAGTGGTAAATCCTGTACGATACTGCATCATACCGTACCATACTGCATCATATCGTACATTACTGTACCATACTGCATCATATCGTACATTACTGTACCATACTGCATCATACCGTACCATACTGCATCATATCGTACATTACTGTACCATACTGCATCATACCGTACCATACTGCACCATACTGCATCATACCGTACCATAGTGCATCATATCGTACATTACTGTACCATACTGCATCATACCGTACCATACTGCATCATATCGTACATTACTGTACCATACTGCATCACACCGTACCATACTGCACCATACTGCATCATACCGTACCATAGTGCATCATATCGTACATTACTGCACCATACTGCATCATACCGTACCATACTGCACCATACTGCATCATACCGTACCATACTGCATCATACCGTACCATACTGCATCATACTGCATCATACCGTACCATACTGCATCATACCGTACCATACTGCATCATACCGTACCATACTGCATCATACCGTACCATACTGCATCATACCGTACCATACTGCATCATACCGTACCATACTGCATCATACCGTACCATAGTGCATCATACCGTACCATACTGCATCATACCGTACCATACTGCACCATACCGTACCATAGTGCATCATACCGTACCATACTGCATCATACCGTACCATACTGCATCATACTGCATCATAACGTACCATACTGCATCATACCGTACCATACTGCATCATACCGTACCATAGTGCATCATACCGTACCATACTGCATCATACCGTACCATACTGCACCATACCGTACCATAGTGCATCATACCGTACCATACTGCATCATACCGTACCATACTGCATCATACTGCATCATAACGTACCATACTGCATCATACCGTACCATACTGCATCATACCGTACCATAGTGCATCATACCGTACCATACTGCATCATACCGTACCATACTGCACCATACAGCATCATACCGTACCATAGTGCATCATACCGTACCATACTGCATCATACCGTACCATACTGCATCATACTGCATCATACCGTACCATACTGCATCATACCGTACCATACTGCATCATACCGTACCATACTGCATCATACCGTACCATAGTGCATCATACCGTACCATACTGCATCATACCGTACCATACTGCATCATACCGTACCATACTGCACCATACAGCATCATACCGTACCATAGTGCATCATACCGTACCATACTGCATCATACCGTACCATACCGTACCATACTGCATCATATCGTACCATACTGCATCATACCGTACCATAGTGCATCATACTGTACCATACTGCATCATACCGTACCATAGTGCATCATACCGTACCATACTGCATCATACCGTACCATAGTGCATCATACTGTACAATACTGCATCATACCGTACCATACTGCATCATACCGTACCATACTGCATCATACCGTACCATACTGCACCATACTGCATCATACCGTACCATAGTGCATCATACCGTACCATACTGCATCATACCGTACCATACCGTACCATACTGCATCATACCGTACCATACCGCATCATACCGTACCATACTGCATCATACCGTACCATACTGCATCATACCGTACAATACTGCATCATACTGTACCATACCGTACCATAGTGCATCATACTGTACCATACTGCACCATACTGCATCATACCGTACCATACTGCACCATACCGTACCATACTGCATCATACCGTACCATAGTGCATCATACCGTACCATACTGCATCATACCGTACCATACTGCATCATACTGCATCATACCGTACCATACTGCATCATACCGTACCATACTGCATCATACCGTACCATACTGCATCATACCGTACCATACTGCATCATACCGTACCATAGTGCATCATACCGTACCATACTGCATCATACCGTACCATACTGCATCATACCGTACCATACTGCACCATACAGCATCATACCGTACCATAGTGCATCATACCGTACCATACTGCATCATACCGTACCATACCGTACCATACCGTACCATACTGCATCATATCGTACCATACTGCATCATACCGTACCATAGTGCATCATACTGTACCATACTGCATCATACCGTACCATAGTGCATCATACCGTACCATACTGCATCATACCGTACCATAGTGCATCATACTGTACAATACTGCATCATACCGTACCATACTGCATCATACCGTACCATACTGCATCATACCGTACCATACTGCACCATACTGCATCATACCGTACCATAGTGCATCATACCGTACCATACTGCATCATACCGTACCATACCGTACCATACTGCATCATACCGTACCATACCGCATCATACCGTACCATACTGCATCATACCGTACCATACTGCATCATACCGTACAATACTGCATCATACTGTACCATACCGTACCATAGTGCATCATACTGTACCATACTGCACCATACTGCATCATACCGTACCATACTGCACCATACCGTACCATACTGCATCATACCGTACCATAGTGCATCATACCGTACCATACTGCATCATACCGTACCATACTGCATCATACCGTACCATACTGCATCACATCGTACATTACTGTACCATACTGCATCATACCGTACCATAGTGCATCATACCGTACCATACTGCATCATACCGTACCATACTGCATCATACCGTACCATACTGCATCACATCGTACATTACTGTACCATACTGCATCATACCGTACCATAGTGCATCATACCGTACCATACTGCATCATACCGTACCATACTGCATCATACCGTACCATACTGCACCATACAGCATCATACCGTACCATAGTGCATCATACCGTACCATACTGCATCATACCGTACCATACCGTACCATACTGCATCATATCGTACCATACTGCATCATACCGTACCATAGTGCATCATACCATACCATACTGCATCATACCGTACCATAGTGCATCATACTGTACAATACTGTACCATACTGCATCATACCGTACCATACTGCATCATACCGTACCATACTGCATCATACCGTACCATACTGTACCATACTGCATCATACCGTACCATAGTGCATCATACTGTACCATACTGCATCATACCGTACCATACCGTACCATACTACATCATACCGTACCATACCGCATCATACCGTACCATACTGCACCATACTGCATCATACCGTACCATAGTGCATCATACCGTACCATACTGCATCATACCGTACCATACTGCATCATACCGTACCATACCGCATCATACCGTACCATACTGCACCATAGTGCATCATACCGTACCATAGTGCATCATACCGTACCATACCGTACCATACTGCATCATACCGTACCATACCGCATCATACCGTACCATACTGCATCATACCGTACAATACTGCATCATACTGTACAATACTACATCATACTGTACCATACTGTACCATACCGTACCATAGTGCATCATACTGTACCATACTGTACCATGCTGCATCATACCGTACCATAGTGCATCATACCGTACTATACTGCAACATACCATACCATACTGCATCATACCGTACCATACAGTATCATACCGTACCATACTGAATCATACTGCAACATATTGTACCATACTGCATCATACCGTACCATACAGTATCATACCGTACCATACTGAATCATAATGCAACATATTGTACCATACTGTACCATACTGCATCATAGTGTACCATACCGTACCATACTGCATCATACCGTACCATAAAGTATGATACTGTACCATACTGCATCTTATTGTACCATAGTGTACCATACTGCATCATACTGTAACACACAGCATCATACCGTACCATACTGCATCATACCGTACCATACTGCATCATACCATACCATACTGCATCATACTGTACCCTGCTGCATCATACTGTACCATACTGTACCATACCGTACCACACTGCATCATAACGTACCAAACTGCATCATACCGTACGATACTGCATCATACGGTACCATGCTGCATCATACCGTACCACACTGCATCATACCGTACCATACAGTATCAAACTGCATCATACCGTACCATACAGTACCATACCATACCATACTGCATCATATTGTACCATACTGCATCATAGGGTACCATACCGTACCATACTGTACGATAGTGCATCATACCGTACCATACTGAATCATACCGTACCATACTGCATCATACTGCATCATACCATACCATACCGTACCATACTGCATCATACCGTACCATACTGCATCATACCGTACCATACTGCATCATACCGTACCATACTGCATCACATCGTACATTACTGTACCATACTGCATCATACCGTACCATAGTGCATCATACCGTACCATACTGCATCATACCGTACCATACTGCATCATACCGTACCATACTGCACCATACAGCATCATACCGTACCATAGTGACTCATACCGTACCATACTGCATCATACCGTACCATACCGTACCATACTGCATCATATCGTACCATACTGCATCATACCGTACCATAGTGCATCATACCGTACCATACTGCATCATACCGTACCATAGTGCATCATACTGTACAATACTGTACCATACTGCATCATACCGTACCATACTGCATCATACCGTACCATACTGTACCATACTGCATCATACCGTACCATAGTGCATCATACCGTACCATACTGCATCATACCGTACCATACCGTACCATACTGCATCATACCGTACCATACCGCATCATACCGTACCATACTACACCATACTGCATCATACCGTACCATAGTGCATCATACCGTACCATACTGCATCATACCGTACCATACTGCATCATACCGTACCATACTGCATCATACCGTACCATACTGCACCATACTGCATCATACCGTACCATACTGCATCATACCGTACCATACTGCATCATACCGTACCATACTGCATCATACCGTACCATACCGCATCATACCGTACCATACTGCATCATACCGTACAATACTGCATCATACTGTACAATACTACATCATACTGTACCATACTGTACCATACCGTACCATAGTGCATCATACTGTACCATACTGTACCATGCTGCATCATACCGTACCATAGTGCATCATACCGTACTATACTGCAACATACCATACCATACTGCATCATACCGTACCATACAGTATCATACCGTACCATACTGAATCATACTGCAACATATTGTACCATACTGCATCATACCGTACCATACAGTATCATACCGTACCATACTGAATCATAATGCAACATATTGTACCATACTGTACCATACTGCATCATAGTGTACCATACCGTACCATACTGCATCATACCGTACCATAAAGTATGATACTGTACCATACTGCATCTTATTGTACCATACTGCATCATACCGTACCATACCGCATCATACTGTACCATACTGCATCATACTGGGCCATACTGCATCGTACTGTACCATACGGCATCATACCGTACCATACTGTACCATACTGCATCATACCGTACCATACTGCATCATACCGTACCATACTGCATCATACCATACCATACTGCATCATACTGTACCCTGCTGCATCATACTGTACCCTGCTGCATCATACTGTACCATACTGTACCATACCGTACCACACTGCATCATAACGTACCAAACTGCATCATACCGTACGATACTGCATCATACGGTACCATGCTGCATCATACCGTACCACACTGCATCATACCGTACCATACAGTATCAAACTGCATCATACCGTACCATACAGTACCATACCATACCATACTGCATCATATTGTACCATACTGCATCATAGGGTACCATACCGTACCATACTGTACGATAGTGCATCATACCGTACCATACTGAATCATACCGTACCATACTGCATCATACTGCATCATACCATACCATACAGTACCATACTGCATCATACCGTACCATACTGCATCATACCGTACCATACTGCATCATAACGTACCATACTGCAACATATCATACCATACTGCATCCTACCGTACCATACTGCATCATACCATACAGTACCATACTGTATCATACCGTATCATACTGCATCATACCGTACCATACTGCATCATAGCGTATCATACTGCATCATACCGTACCATACTGCATCATACCGTACCATGGTGCATCATACTGTACAATACTGCATCATACCGTACCATACTGTACCGTACTGCATCATACTGTACCATACTGCATCATACTGTACCATACTGCATCATACTGTACCATACTGCATCATACCGTACCATACTGCATCATACTGTACTATACTGTACCATACTGCATCATACTGTACCATACTGAGTCATACCGTACCATACTGTACAATACTGCATCATACCGTACCATACTGTACCATACTGCATTATACCGTACCATAGTGCATCATACTGTACAATACTGCATCATACCGTACCATATTGCATCATACTGTACTATACTGCATCATACTGTACCATACTGAGTCATACCGTACCATACTGTACCATACTGCATCATAGGGTACCATACCGTACCATACTGTACAATACTGCATCATACCGTACCATACTGAATCACACCGTACCATACTGCATCATACCATACCATACTGTACCATACTGCATCATACTGTACCATACTGCATCATACCGTACCATACTGTACCATACTGCATCATACAGTACCATACTGTACCATACTGCATCATACCGTACCATACTGTACCATACTGCATCATACAGTACCATACTGTACCATACTGCATCATACCGTACCATACTGCATCATAACGTACCATACTGCAACATACCGTACCATACTGCATCCTACCGTACCATACTGCATCATACCATACCATACAGTATCAAACTGCATCATACCGTGCCATACTGCATCATACCGTACCATACTGCATCATACCGTACCATACTGCATCATACCGTACCATACTGCATCATACTGTACAATACTGCATCATACCGTACCATACTGTACAATACTGCATCATACCGTACCATACTGAATCACACCGTACCATACTGCATCATACCATACCATACTGCATCATACTGTACCATACTGCATCATACCGTACCATACTGCATCATACCGTACCATACTGCATCATACCGTACAATACTGCATCATACCGTGCCATACTGCATCATACCGTACCATACTGCATCATACCGTACCATACTGCATCATACCGTACCATAGTGCATCATACTGTACAATACTGCATCATACCGTACCATACTGTACAATACTGCATCATACCGTACCATACTGAATCACACCGTACCATACTGCATCATACCATACCATACTGCATCATACTGTACCATACTGCATCATACCGTACCATACTGCATCATACCGTACCATACTGCATCATACCGTACAATACTGCATCATACCGTACCATACTGTACAATACTGCATCATACCGTACCATACTGAATCACACCGTACCATACTGCATCATACCGTACCATACTGTACCATACTGCATCATACTGTACCATACTGCATCATACCGTACCATACTGCATCATAACGTACCATTCTGCAACATACCGTACCATACTGCATCCTACCGTACCATACTGCATCATACCATACCATACTGCATCATACCGTACCATACTGCATCATACCGTACCATACTGCATCATACCGTACCATACTGCATCATACCGTACCATACTGCATCATACCGTACCATACTGCATCATACTGTACCATACTGCATCATACCGTACCATACTGTACCATACTGCATCATACAGTACCATACTGTACCATACTGCATCATACCGTACCATACTGTACCATACTGCATCATACAGTACCATACTGTACCATACTGCATCATACCGTACCATACTGCATCCTACCGTACCATACTGCATCATACCATACCATACAGTATCATACTGCATCATACCGTACCATACTGCATCATACCGTACCATACTGCATCATACCGTACCATAGTGCATCATACTGTACAATACTGCATCATACCGTACCATACTGTACAATACTGCATCATACCGTACCATACTGAATCACACCGTACCATACTGCATCATACCATACCATACTGCATCATACTGTACCATACTGCATCATACCGTACCATACTGCATCATACCGTACAATACTGCATCATACCGTACCATACTGTACAATACTGCATCATACCGTACCATACTGAATCACACCGTACCATACTGCATCATACCGTACCATACTGTACCATACTGCATCATACTGTACCATACTGCATCATACCGTACCATACTGCATCATAACGTACCATTCTGCAACATACCGTACCATACTGCATCCTACCGTACCATACTGCATCATACCATACCATACCGTACCATACTGCATCATACCGTACCATACTGCATCATACCGTACCATACTGCATCATACCGTACCATACTGCATCATACCGTACCATACTGCATCATACCGTACCATACTGCATCATAACGTACCATACTGCAACATACCATACCATACTGCATCCTACCGTACCATACTGCATCATACCGTACCATACTGCATCATACCGTACCATACTGCATCATACTGTACAATACTGCATCATACCGTACCATACTGTACAATACTGCATCATACCGTACCATACTGCATCATACTGTACCATACTGCATCCTACCGTACCATAGTGCATCATACCATACAGTATCATACTGCATCATACCATACCATACTGCATCCTACCGTACCATACTGCATCATACCATACAGTATCATACTGCATCATACCGTACCATGGTGTATAATACTGTACAATACTGCATCATACCGTACCATACTGCATCATTCCGTACCATACTGCATCATACTGTACCATACTGCATCATACCGTACCATACTGCATCATACCGTACCATAGTGCATCATACTGTACAATACTGCATCATACCGTTCCATACTGTACCATACTGCATCATACCGTACCATAGTGCATCATACTGTACAATACTGTACCATACTGCATCATACCGTACCATAGTGCATCATACTGTACAATACTGTACCATACTGCATCATTCCGTACCATAGTGCATCATACTGTACCATACTGCATCATACCTTACCATACTGCATCATACTGTACCATACTGAGTCATACCGTACCACACTGGACCATACTGCATCATACCGTACCATCCTCATCATACCGTACCATACCATACCATACAGTATCATATCGTACCATACTGCATCATACCGTACCATACTGTACCATACAGCATCATACCGTACCATACTGCATCATAACGTACCATACTGCATCATACCGTACCATACTGCATCATACCGTACCATACTGCATCATACTGCACAATACTGTACCATACCGTACAATACTGCATCATACCGTACCATACTGCATCATACCGTATCATACAGTATCATACCGTACCATACTGCATCATTCCATACCATACAGTATCACACCGTACCACACTGCATCATACTGTACCGTACTGTACCATATTGCATCAGACCGTACTATACTGTACCATATTGCACCATACTGCAGCATGACGTACCATACAGTATCATACTGTACCATACCGTACCATACTGTACAATACAGTAACATACCGTACCATACTGCATAATACCGTACCATACTGCAACATACCGTACCATACTGCATCATACTATACCATACAGTATCATACCGTATCATACTGCATCATACCGTACCATACTGTACCATACAGTATCATACAGTATCATACTGCATCATACCGTACCATACTGTACCATACAGTATCATATGTACCATACAGTATCATATGTACCATACAGTATCATACTGCATCATACTGTACCATACTGCATCATACTGTACGATACTGCATCATACCGTACCATACTGCATCATACCGTACCATACTGCATCATACTGTACTATACTGAGTCATACCGTACCATACTGTACAATACTGCATCATACCGTACCATAGTGCATCATACTGTACAATACTGCATCATACCGTACAATACTGCATCATACTGTACTATACTGTACCATACTGCATCATACTGTACCATACTGAGTCATACCGTACCATACTGTACCATACTGCATCATAGGGTACCATACCGTACCATACTGTACAATACTGCATCATACCGTACCATACTGAATCACACCGTACCATACTGCATCATACCATACCATACTGTACCATACTGCATCATACTGTACCATACTGCATCATACCGTACCATACTGTACCATACTGCATCATACAGTACCATACTGTACCATACTGCATCATACCGTACCATACTGCATCATTACGTACCATAATGCAACATACCGTACCATACTGCATCCTACCGTACCATACTACATCGTACCATACCATACAGTATCAAAATGTATCATACCGTACCATACTGCATCATACCGTACCGAACTGCATCATACCGTACCATAGTGCATCATACTGTACAATACTGCATCATACCGTTCCATACTGTACCATACTGCATCATACCGTACCATAGTGCATCATACTGTACAATACTGTACCATACTGCATCATACCATACCATAGTGCATCATACTGTACAATACTGTACCATACCTTACCATACTGCATCATACTGTACCATACTGCATCATACTGTACTATACTGTACCATACTGCATCATACTGTACCATACTGAGTCATACCGTACCACACTGTACCATACTGCATCATACCGTACCATCCTCATCATACCGTACCATACCGTACCATACTGCATCATACCGTACCATACTGTACCATATAGCATCATACCGTACCATACTGCATCATACTGTACCATACCGTATCATACTGCATCATAACGTACCATACTGCATCATACCGTACCATACTGCATCATACTGCACAATACTGTACCATACCGTACCATACTGCATCATACCGTACCATACTGCATCATACCGTATCATACAGTATCATACCGTACCATACTGCATCATTCCATACCATACAGTATCATACCGTACCACACTGCATCATACTGTACCATACTGTACCATACTGCATCAGACCGTACTATACTGTACCATATTGCACCATACTGCAGCATAACGTACCATACAGTATCATACTGTACCATACCGTACCATACTGTACAATACAGTAACATACCGTACCATACTGCAACATACCGTACCATACTGCAACATACCGTACCATACTGCAACATACCGTACCATACTGCATCATACTATACCATACAGTATCATACCGTACCATACTGCATCATACCATACCATACAGTATCATACAGTATCATACTGCATCATACCGTACCATACTGTACCATACAGTATCATATGTACCATACAGTATCATATGTACCATACAGTATCATATGTACCATACTGCATCATACCGTATCATACTGTACCATCCTGTACCATACAGTATCATATGTACCATACAGTATCATATGTACCATACAGTATCATATGTACCATACTGCATCATACCGTACCATACTGCATCATACCGTACCATACTGCATCATACCGTATCATACCGTACCATACTATACCATACCGTACCATACTGCATCATACCATACCATACTGCATCATACCGTACCATACTGCATCATACTGTACCATACTGTACCATACAATATCATACTGTACCATACCGTATCATACTGCATCATATCGTACCATACTGCATCATACTGTACCATACTGCATCATACCGTACCATACTGCATCATACTGCATCATACCGTACCATACTGCATCATACCGTACCATACTGCATCATACCGTACCATACTGTACCATACTGCATCATACCGTACCATACTGCATCATACCGTACCATACAGTATGATACTGTACCATACTGCATCATAGGGTACCATACCGTACCATACTGCATCATACCGTACCATACTGTACCATACAGTATCATACTGCATCATACCGTATCATACTGCATCATACTGTACCATACTGCATCATACAGTACCATACCGTACCATACTGCATCATACTGTACCATACTGCATCATATCGTACCATACTGCATCATACTGTACCATACTGTACCATACTGCATCATACCGTACCATACAGTATGATACTGTACCATACAGTATCATACTGCACCATACCGTACCATACTGCACCATACCGTACCATACTGCATCATACCGTACCATACTGGAGTAATATTTGACCCTGACCTGTCATTTGGTCCACATATTAAGCAGGTTACTAAAACAGCCTTCTTTCATTTACGTAATATAGCCAAAATTAGGGACATTCTGTCTCAGAGTGATGCAGAAAAACTGGTTCACGCTTTTGTTACTTCGAGACTAGATTACTGTAACTCTCTATTACTGGGCTGTCCTAAATATGCCCTGAAAACCCTTCAGCTGATCCAGAATTCTGCAGCCAGAGTCCTGACCAGAACCAGCATGAGAGATCATATTTCTCCAGTTTTAGCCTCTCTTCATTGGCTGCCTGTTGAATCTAGAATAGAATTTAAAATCCTTCTCCTTACATATAAAGCCCTCCACAACCAGGCCCCACTATATATCAAAGACCTCATAGTTCCTTATATACCAAGCAGAGTACTTCGTTCGCAGACTGCAGGCTTACTTGTGGTTCCTAGAGTCTGAAAGAGCCGAGCAGGAGGCAAAGCCTTTGGTTATCAGGCCCCTCTCTTATGGAATAAGCTCCCAGTTAGTGTTAGGGAAGCAGACACCCTCCCCACCTTTAAGACTAGGCTGAAGACTTATCTTTTTGATAAGTCCTATAGCTAGGGATGGTTAGCATCCCTTAGTTATGCTGCTATAGGTTTAGACTGCTGAGGGACATTTCCTGATACACTGAGCTTCTTTCTTTTTCTCTTTATCTCTTTCTTTTACCCCCCATAACAGTGTTGCATCATTAACATGTATGTCTCCTGTCTCAGCAGGTCTCCCTGGCCGGGAGTAGCAGTTCCTGTTGTCTGTTGTCTTTCTGTCCTCTTCCCCCCACACAGCAGAGGCAGATGGCTGCCTGTCCTGAGCCGGGTTCTGCCGGAGGTTTCCTTCCTGTTAAAAGGGAGTTTTTTCCTTCCCACTGTCGCCAGTGTACTTGCTCAGGATGGGAGATTGAGTTGGACTCAACTCAATCTGTTGGTTTCCTTATATAGGCTGTTATGAATTGGCCTTCATTATGTTTTCCCCTCTGTCTGTAAAGCGTCTTGAGATGGCATTGCCGTGATTTGACGCTATATAAATAAAGTTGAATTGAATTGAATTGAAATTGAATTGTACCATACTGCATCATACTGTACCATACAGTATCATACTGCACCATACCGTACCATACTGTACCATACTGCATCATACCGTACCATACTGCATCATACCGTACCATACTGCATCATACCGTACCATACTGTAACATACTGCATCATACCGTACCATACTGCATCATACCGTATCATACTGTACCATACTGCATCATACCGTATCATACAGTAACATACAGTACCATACTGTATCATACTGTATCATACTGTACCATACAGTATCACACTATCATAGTGTGCAATACTGTCATATCGTACCATATTGTAACATACTGTACCATACTGTATCATATTGTACCATACGGCACTGCCTAATCTTCTATCATGGTGTACTATATCGTACCGTATATGCTATGGTACCATGTAGTACCTGGTTGTACCATAGTGTAATGCACAGTACCACATCATATTGAAAATAACACACATTCTGCTCACCTGGATGTCTCCCAGTTGTTTTGTCAGCTCCTAAAATGAGACACAAGGGTTTTAATATTCAGTAGGATTAACAGTGAAGAACACGTGTGTGTGTGTGTGTGTGTGTGTGTGTGTGTGTGTGTGTGTGTGTGTGTGTGTGTGTGTGTGTGTGTTACTTGAGATCGTGGTCCAGGAACAGTAGTTTTCATGGACGGTCCATCATAGTCATAGTCCACCTGGGTCTTTGCTGCTGCCTTGCTGACATACCTGCAGCCTGATAGAGGAACAATAATAAATAAGCGTTGCCATGGCAGCACCATAAAAAATCTGTTCCGAATGTGCTGCCTGCTACAATTAAGTTTAAATAAATAAACTGGGTTCAGAGTTGTAGATACTGCCCGGTTCTGGTCTTCTAACCATGTCATCCACTGGTTTGTGGGTTACAGGTTTAGTTCTGGCGATGAGTTGGAGGCAGGAAATGTTGGAACACTGCAGGTGGAGTTCTGCAGGTGGGGTTCTGCAGGTGAGAAACCCAGGACATGGGCCCTTGAGAACCGGATTTCGGCGGTCCCGTCTGTGACGTTTCTGATGTGGGTCTGAGGAGGGACGGGATCACACCTTCCATGGTTCCAGCCCACCTTTAGTCATGTTGTTTAACCGAGTAGATTTGACACCACTATCAGGACGGGACTGATAAAGTCCACCAGGTTCCGGTTTGAACCAGTCCTGTCTGGTCCGGTCACCGCAGCACAAAGTTGAAGGTTCACGATAAACAAAGAAAATGTGTGTTTGTTCGCCGTTTACTGCCGTCCAAGTGACTTCCTGTTCAGCAGAGCCTGCTGCTGTTTGTGCTGAACTGGAAGGATCCCCGGAGGAGACATGTTCACTGATTTTACTCTGTCTTCATCATCATCATCATCAAACTCCAGTGGAAAACAACAGACTTGTGTTTCTTAACGTGTCACTTGACCCTCTGATGTCAGAGACTAACTGATCAATGAGCAGCTGAGAGATGATTGACAGGACGGTAGACCTTTGCCTCACCACTTATTCATAGATTCAGTCAAATATTTACTGATTGATTATGTTAAGATTCTGTTTACGTCCTCGGTCTGCTGCTTTTCCTCATCAGGTGGAATCTTGTGCAAAAAAAAAGGAAGTTCTTCCATAGAGGAATGAAGCTCCTGGATTTATTGAAGACAGGAACGATGCAACACATGCAGTAGCTGGATTAATCCCGACACGGCTGGTTTTTCTGACGGGGGTTGCTTGCAGTAAACATCTGTAACGTGGACACTGATGTTCTCTGCTTGCTGTGTTAACTGGGTTTAGTTTGGATGCTTGGAGTCTTTTAGCAGAGTTTCTCCCCATCATGCTACGTTAGCTAGCTGCTTTCTGCTGTGTGTGTAACTAAGAAGTGTCGGACTTACCTGCAGCACTGAGCCACAAGTTCCTCTGCAGGGAGAGAGCCAGCTGACGGCTGATCAGGGAGGTCGCCATGACTAAACAACGTCAGAGTGAGTGAGCGAGGCTGAGTCTGCCCTCGGAGTGTAACTCCACCCAAACACCTGCAGACAAGAAGGATCACAGTTACTCATCAACACACAAACCAACCTTCATTTTCACATGCAAAACAAGACAAATGAGGAGAGATGAAAGTTGATAACGAGCCGACTGATGCCATCACCTTCATCACACATCTTCATCCTGCTGCCGATGCTGAACCAGGAAAGTCCGGCTCATACAGGCTCCAGGTCCACCTTTACAACAATCTGGTCTCCAGCTGGACCGGACCAGTCACAGTTTTACTTCACATTAAATTATTTGATTTTTTCACCATGCTGAGGACCATCGTCTCAGAAACGGAGGATTCGCCTCCTAGCTGATCCTGCTCGGCTGTAAATCGCTCCAGTGAGATCACGACCCAATGGAGCTGTAGCGTATTATCATTAACGTTAACCTGGGATCCAATGTCGGAGCGACAGTGGGTTTTTTATTAATTCGCTGTGTCCTTAGACAAGCGGACGATCTCGGGGCACCACCCAGCCCTAAATTTGTTATACGGTCAGGCAGGGAATACCGTAATATGACAATGATATTGGTCTAATAACAGATAACCATCAGTCTCAAAATACGCTAACTGTAAGTTCTCGTCAGAGGGAACAAATCACTTCTCAAAGATCGATCACGCTACCACGACTTCTTAAAATATAACACACTTTATTTTACCCGGTGTGGTTTTTAATAATCAGGCACAAATGAAATAATAATGTAAACCAGAAATAGCATCAGCAAGCATCAAATACTGAATTAGCCAAGATATGAGAGAGAGAGAGAGAGAGAGAGAGAGAGAGCGAGAGCGAGAGCGAGAGAGAGAGAGTATGGAAGCTCGAGTCGAGCCAACAACAAAAATGTAAAATAAAATTATTAAAGGTAAAGTTATCTAAGCAGCTTACATAACTTACACAACTAGGAAGGTTGGAAAGATGGCAAGTCTACTGAAGTTAACTAGATATGTCAGGGTAGACTATCAGGCGGATACCGGGGGAATGGATTTAAAAAGGGCAGCTTTTGCTAAGACACCAGCTGGATCGGAGACAGTGGAATAATGGGTCGGCCTTACTTCAGGAGACAGTGGAATAATGGGTCGGCTTTACTTCAGGAGACAGTGGAATAATGGGTCGGCCTTACTTCAGGAGACAGTGGTATAATGGGCCGGCCTTACTTCAGGAGACAGTGGAATAATGGGCCGGCTTTACTTCAGGAGACAGTGGAATAATGGGCCGGCCTTACTTCAGGAGACAGTGGAATAATGGGCCGGCCTTACTTCAGGAGACAGTGGTATAATGGGTCGGCCTTACTTCAGGAGACAGTGGAATAATGGGTCGGCCTTACTTCAGGAGACAGTGGAATAATGGGTCGGCTTTACTTCAGGTGACAGTAGAATAATGGGTCGGGCTTACTTCAGGAGACAGTGGAAGAATGGGCCGGCCTTACTTCAGGAGACAGTGGTATAATGGGTCGGCCTTACTTCAGGAGACAGTGGAATAATGGGTCGGCCTTACTTCAGGAGACAGTGGAATAATGGGTCGGCCTTACTTCAGGAGACAGTGGAATAATGGGTCGGCCTTACTTCAGGAGACAGTGGAATAATGGGTCGGCCTTACTTCAGGAGACAGTGGAATAATGGGTCGGCCTTACTTCAGGAGACAGTGGAATAATGGGTCGGCCTTACTTCAGGAGACAGTGGAATAATGGGTCGGCTTTACTTCAGGAGACAGTGGTATAATGGGTCGGCCTTACTTCAGGAGACAGTGGAATAATGGGTCGGCTTTACTTCAGGAGACAGTGGGATAATGGGTCGGCCTTACTTCAGGAGACAGTAGAATAATGGGCCGGCCTTACTTCAGGAGACAGTGGAATAATGGGCCGGCCTTACTTCAGGAGACAGTGGAATAATGGGCCGGCCTTACTTCAGGAGACAGTAGAATAATGGGTCGGCCTTACTTCAGGAGACAGTGGAATAATGGGTCGGCTTTACTTCAGGTGACAGTGGAATAATGGGTCGGCCTTACTTCAGGAGACAGTGGAATAATGGGTCGGCTTTACTTCAGGTGACAGTGGAATAATGGGTCGGCCTTACTTCAGGAGACAGTGGAATAATGGGTCGGCCTTACTTCAGGAGACAGTGGAATAATGGGCCGGCCTTACTTCAGGAGACAGTGGAATAATGGGTCGGCTTTACTTCAGGAGACAGTGGAATAATGGGCCGGCCTTACTTCAGGAGACAGTGGAATAATGGGCCGGCCTTACTTCAGGAGACAGTGGAATAATGGGCCGGCCTTACTTCAGGAGACAGTGGAATAATGGGTCGGCCTTACTTCAGGAGACAGTGGAATAATGGGCCGGCCTTACTTCAGGAGACAGTGGAATAATGGGCCGGCCTCACTTCAGGAGACAGTGGAATAATGGGTCGGCTTTACTTCAGGAGACAGTGGAATAATGGGCCGGCCTTACTTCAGGAGACAGTGGAATAATGGGTCGGCCTTACTTCAGGAGACAGTGGAATAATGGGTCGGCTTTACTTCAGGTGACAGTAGAATAATGGGTCGGGCTTACTTCAGGAGACAGTGGAAGAATGGGCCGGCCTTACTTCAGGAGACAGTGGTATAATGGGTCGGCCTTACTGGAAAAACGGTTAAAGTCTTGGATTAATTAAGAAAGGATGAATAGTCCATTTATCCAGGTGTGTTGAGGATACATCCAGGATTTTATAGTTTTAGAGTTCTGAGCTTAAAGGTCCTGCTCTGGAATCTGGTCTTTGTGTGCTGTGGATACAAAGGGACCTCCTGGGGTGATGGACAACAGGCTCTTACCAGGGTCCAACTTCAAAAGTCTGTCTGTCTAAACCAGGGGTCGGCAACCCAAAATGTTGAAAGAGCCATATTGGACCAAAAAAAACCCAAAAAACATATGTTCGGAGCCGCAAAAATTAAAAGCCTTATATAAGCCTTATCATGAAGGCAACACATGCTTTATGTATCTATATTAGCTATATTAGCCTACTATCAAAATGACTACGTTGGCTACAAATAAATAATGAGCCTTAATGATAAAATGTTTATTTTTCCCTGCAGTGCATCCTGTAGAGAATGACGCACCACGTGATTACTCTGTTGTACGATGCCGCCTCATGTTTAACTTCATTACAATATTAATGAGTTATGTTTCTTCCTTTGATGAAATAAAAAAAAATGCAATATAAAAATCTGATTTTTTTATGTCATTTTTATTTTGAGGATTCGAAAAAAAACAACAAAATGGAATGTGCATAACGTGCCCCTTATCTGGGCAACAAACAGAGCGCAATAAAACGCAGCCTGCATTTATAAAAATAAATCAAATTAATACAGTTTGATTTCTGTGCAAATGCCAAGCAAGTCAGTGCGAGGGTAAAACGCAGCAGCATCCTCTTCTCTTTAGACACGCAACCAACGCAGCTATCCTCCGACCTGAGCACCATTACCACGTGTCATTCCAGATATATACTGACAAAAATCAGAAATAATTTTATAAAAACATCCACTTTGTTACTCAGTCTGTGTCTATGAAGGATGATGTTCTTACCCGTTTAATGTGACTTCTGTTGTCGGACATCACTGGTCAGCTTCTCAACATGTAAGATGTAACTTGTGCTGAATTAATGTCCCTGATTTGCTGATCGGTGATGTTGCCGCCATTTTAATGGTCCTTTCCTTCACTGTCTTAGCGGAGAGGGCTTTGATTTTCTGTATGATCTCAGTTTTGTTTCTGAAGTCTGGAAATACGTGTCCTGATATGTTGATGACTGAGTCCTTCATGTAGTCACCATCTGTGAACGGTTTTCTACGCTTTATTATCTCCTGGGTTGCAACAAAACTTGCAGCAATAGTGGAGTTTGGAGATGCAATCCACTTAAATCCATTTTTGCACTTCTCTAATTTCTCCAGAAGTAATGCAATCACACTTTTTGTGTCACTCCCAACTGGGTACTGGCTGCAAATGTAGCATGCTTTCCCTGGAAATGTCTTTCCACATGACTCTTTTTGTTATTTGACAACTTCTCGCTACAGAGCAAACATTCAGGCAATCCTTCCGCATTGGTAATGAATGCAAATGATTCGGTCCAAGAAACGTTGAATCCTCTGTTCTCCTCGGTTATTTTTCTTTTTCCCTTTGGGATCCATGTCCCATCACACAGCCGCCGGTTTGTTTACAACGCCACCTGCATGGCATCCCGCCCTGCTGATAGATCAGCTACGCGTGTCGCAGGCTATGATGCAAATCTTCCTTGACAGAAATGTTGAAATTTAATATTTATTTTACACATTTTTACAGCGCTGGAAAACATTAGGAATGTTTGTGTCATGTTTGTCCTCCTACAGAACCAGATCAAAACAAAAATATATTTCCCTCCACCATCTTTTTCCATTTTTTCTTTAAACATTTTTGAAAAAGCTCCAGGGAGCCACTAGGGCGGCGCTAAAGAGCCGCGGGTTGCCGACCCCTGATCTAGACATTTCCTACCAGGAACAAGATAAAACCAGCAGGGTTCCTGGTTCAACGTGGAGGCCTGTCTACAGGATTGAGATGGATCTGAATTTTATGGCTTTCATTGATCTCTGTTTTGAAGACATGTGGATGGACTTCCTTTTGAAGTAGAAAGTCATGAGTCCTTATCTAATTCGGGGGTTAGTTCAGCCTTGGGAGGTTGCCACAGAGTCATCAAATGGAGCCGGTCTGTTGTGGTGAAGAAGGAGCTGAGCCAGAAGGCGAAGCTCTCGATTTACCAGTCGATCTACGTTCCTACCCTCACCTATGGTCATGAGCTGTGGGTCGTGACCGAAAGAAGGAGATCTCGTATACAGGCGGCTGAAATGAGTTTCCTCCGCAGGGTGGCCGGGCTCTCCCTTAGAGATAGGGTGAGGAGCTCGGTCATCCTGGAGGGGCTCAGAGTAGAGCCGCTGCTCCTCCGCATGGAGAAGAACCAGTTGAGGTGGCTCGGGCATCTGGTCAGGATGCCTCCTGGACCTCCCTGGTGAGGTGTTCCAGGCACGTCCCTCTGGGAGGAGACCCCGGGGAAGACCCAGGACACGCTGGAGGGATTATATCTCTCAGCTGGCCTGGGAACGCCTCGGAATCCCCCCCGCAGAGTTGGCAAATGTGGCTGGGGAGAGGGAAGTCTGGGCTTCCCTGCTTAGGCTGCTGCCCCCGCGACAGAAGATGGATGGATTTATTTTTTGCACATTTCCGTTTTTTTGCTTGCGTCCAGATCATCATGGACTATAAAACCAGTATTTGATCCCAGGAAAACCCCATATTCCACATGATCAGAGAAAGTCAGTCTAAATGTAAATGTACAAATGCAATGTTGATTTCTACACCAGTGTCGTAAATATGAGCACCGGAACAGTGCCTCTTATCAGATTACAGTTTAACCAGAGCACAGTTCCTTTTATTCATGTTATTTTCATGTCTCCTATGTTCATTGTGCGCACCAGACTGAAGTCTCTGGTGGACCGGTTTGGACTCCTCTGGTGTGGAGAGGGATCCAGTTTAATATTCCGCCGGCGTTCCCAGTCGCTCTGTGGGAATGATACACACACACAGTTTTATGGCGGCAACAGCAGGCTGTCTTATGCAACACCAGCCACAGGAACAGGAACATTCCAGTTATCTGCCTTCACACACACCGTGCACACACTCGAGCACTGCACACACATCAACACAGGCTGCCATGCACATTCAGACGGTTTCTTGGCAACAGCGCCTGAACTGGATGTAACTGGTCTGGGTTGAAAGTGTTACACAACGCTGCTCCTGTGAGAGGGGAGCTACTGGGGGCCACGTGTTGGAGAATGAAGAACATGCTACAAATACTGATGAGGAGGGAGTTTGTTTTCCACATCTGTCTGCAAACCAGCCCTCGCCGTTTTATCAATGAATAACGTCTTCCAGCCCACACACTCCGACTTTCAGCACAACCTCTGTAAAAAATTACAAGCCTCTTCTTCTTTACAGACGTAGTTTTTACACTGTCTGCACACTAACCCATAAAACCAGTGGAAGCTGTCCCACTGGTCCCACTACTGCTCCCAGCATCAGGATCATTTACTGGATCCACTAAAAATCAGGTGATTCCCACTGTCGGCTCTAAGAAGTGGAACAGTGTCTCCGTCCATCTCAGCAGGGAGCAAACTTCCCAATATGTTGATCATTCCTGTATTTTCCTCCCCAGCTGTTCCTCCTGCAGCGTCTGTGCTGCTCGTCTGGACTGGAATCTGCTCAGCTAACCAGTGGGACCAGTCCCAGCATCTCTTCCTCCTTCATGCTGAATGTTCTGGAGCCGGTGAAGTGCAGAAATAATGCAGGTATTCATGTTCCCATATCACCACACTCCTTCCTCCGTGCTTCACTGTTGCTGTTATCCAAGCAGGTTAACACATGAGCTGGACGGACATCTGTTCCCAGAATTCCCTGGGCCTCCTCTCGTCTCTTGGACACAGCAGAGGACAGATGAACAGGAACAGCACTGTGTTCAATAACCACAAATTAATTTAATTACAGTCGTCTAGCCAGGATTATTTTCCACTGAAGTTAACGTCAGCTTAACAGGCTGAGCTGTCAGCCAGAGGAGAGCTCGTTTAAACCGCCTCATGTTGCTCGTTTAGACACAGAAAAACGAAAATAAATAAAATTAAAATTACTGGCCCCATTTTCTGCCATTTTAAATATATTTTAGTGTTTTTTGTGGAAGAATGGGATCAGTAATTAGATAAACTTGGCATTTGTAGTTGCTAGGGAAAGGAGGACTGGAGGATTATGGGTAATTCTTGTCCACTTCGTAGACCTTCTCATTTCATCGCTTTGGAGCGTGCAGCCTACGCAGAACACTTCGTAGCCTACGTAGTCTGCACACCTCCAAGTGTGTCGACCCTGAACTGGGACACTACTGGTGAATACCTGTCAATCAAAAGGACACGCCCCTAATCATGCCGACTTTCAGGATTAATGGCATCTAAACGGAACAGTTATTAAAAAATTCCCTCCCCCCTGTAAATGGGTTTATTTCTGCTGTGAAGTTCTTCTTCTGCGTTAGCTTCACTTCAGAGGTTGCTGCGCCGTTTCACCAAACACAAACAAGGTGAGTGATGGCAAGGAGGACTCTCCGAGCTTTCTGCCCAGTAAAGACCCTGCTCAGGAGGAGACAGACAGACAGACGAGTGGCTGAACGAGTTCACCTGGCTGCGCTACTTTAAGGAACCGAACTGCGCCGTCTATATGCTCACAACATGCAGGGACACATTTAACCGATAAACCAGAGAAAACTGGTCCCACACAACTGAAACAACACATTTCCAGTCTGCGTAATGGAAGTGCAGCTTCCCTCCCAGTTGCATTTAGGAAGCCGGAGGCTGTCAACCAGCACCGTGGAGGCCGAATTGACTCTAAAGTTTAACACAAACTCCTGTTCTTCATTCTATTTCTTCACAACTGCTTTTTTATGTTGTGGCAGCAGTTGCACTGTAAATGTGAAATACTGTAGTATTGTTGAAGTATTGATCAGTAATGCAGTAAAAAAGGAAGGAAATGTGAACATTTGCAGTTGGATTTCAGTGTTTGGAGCTCCTGGTAAAACTACAGTCTGGAGACCCGGAGGTTCACTGTTAACGCTCATGCTGCCGCTGGACATCATCATTATTCCTCACCAGGAACCAGTTTATACACAGCTGACAAGCCAAAATGTCACCATGGCAACAGTAGAGGACAATGGCAGAGAGACGGTTTGTGCAAAACTCAAAGTGAAAGAAACCAGTCCAGAGGTGTCCCTGTGATAGATGTTATGTCTGGGCGTCCCTGCAGCGTCCACGTGGCGGACGGACCTGCTAAACAACTGTCTTATATTTAAATATTACGATGAATAATCAGTTTTACTTGATTTTAGTTGATGATCAATCTGTCATTCCAGCGCAGAGGTCTCTGAAGTGGAATCTTGTGACTTTATCATTTATTAAAACCAACACAGCCTGCTGATTCCTAAATGAAGTAAAAGGAGGCGCACAGGTCTGAGTCATGCCAACCTCCCCTGAGGGATCCCTGTTGGACCAGATACCGACCCACACCTTGAAATGGTCCCAAACTCACGATGGAACCAGACCGGACACGTCATTCCTGTAGGAACAGAGTTCATTGATATGATCCTGTGCTGCATCTCAGGGAAAATTAGAGCACGTCGTGTGTGACAGCGTTTACATAAACAGAGAAAAACCATCCGTTTTTATTAAATGTAGGAAATGGAGTTTTATTCTGCCATAAATACTGTGAGCAATGGAAAACAATAAATAATCAAATTTACCAGAAACACTTCTGAAAACTTCTGTTCAAACTGAAAAAAGCTGGACTGAAAAATAAAATCCAGCCATTGGTTTCTAATGTTTTCACTAAATAAACTAATTCTTTTTATTCTCTTAGAAAGAAGCCTTTCTATCCTCTCACCAGGGCTCCACACCCATGGCAGCTGCCAAAGTTTTACTGTGGTGTCTCTGAATGGACAAAAAAGCTCAAAAACTGTAGTCTGATAGAAACTACAGCACTGTTTGGTACCACAGAAGAAGACAGTAGACAGGTAGTTACCTGTAGTGCAGTAATGGCAGCAGCTGAAGCCACAGGATCCACTCAGGTCGCTGAATAAAAATAATTTGCATATCATTTGCATATTTTGGTGAAGTAGTCTCTTCTTTGGGTCTGGAATTGATGGTAGTTGAAAAGAGACTCTTCAATGACAATGATATCCAACATCTCAGGTGTGTCTATTCTGTATGAGTCCATGTTAAACTGCAACAGTTTGTTAGTTTGACAGAGGTTTGCTAACGCTGAAGGCCCAACAGGGAGCGTCATCAGTCTTCTGCTTCAGTTACACGCATAATTTGGTGTGTTTTCAGTGTCCTTGCAGATCCTGCACTGGATCCAGATGACGGAGCAACACCACTGCGGACTGAGGACAGTACTGAGTTGTATAGCCCATACACAGCTGGCAAAAGGGACAAACCAAAGAAGAAGAAGAGAAACAAGTAACAGTAACTGGAGAATAAAATGTAAAAAAGCTGAGAACGACAAATAATGTCTGGTCTTTTTGGATGGTTGTAAACAGCCTAATAACTAAGTTACCGTTACCAACTAGTCAAAATGACAGCGTGAACTTTGAACTGAGTGATGCTCTCTGGTGGAAGAACACTAAGGCAACATAAAAAACACATAGAAGTACGAGGGCCGCGACATGAAAATGCCTGAAATGGATGTTGTTTACGTAAATCCGAGCATAAATGGGCCTTTACACAATGAGCTCCCGTATTAGCAGCTAACGCTAACATAGCCGTCTCCCATATTAGCAGCTAACGCTAACACAGCCGTTTTCCATATTAGAAGTTAATGCTAACAAAGCCGTTTCCCATATTTGAAGTTTATGCTAACACAGCCGTTTCCCATATTAGCAGCTAATGCTAACACTCCCACATTAGCAGCCAACACCACGTTCAACCAAGATGTTTTAGAAAATGATATAAATACCTGAAACGGTCATATTTATTGGTCTTGAACGGACTCTGACAGAAAATATAAAATCTGTCAGGACTTTTCAGGACTTGCGACTTTAACATCAGTGTTTCCATTTTACATTCAAGTTTGATTTTTTTTTTTTTTTTCCAGAAAGATTTGATGTTCCTGTTTTAGCTCCATAGTAACCAGGTAGGAGAAGATATAGATCCCACAGAGAACTATTCTATTCTATCTACAGTCATTTAGCAGAGCTTTTATCCAAAGCGATTTACATGTGAGAGTGAGAACAACACAAGCATGAAATCACACAGTAGAGGCCATCGTAGGAAGATGCTGCTATGAGACAGATACCGAGGTGGAGATGGAACAGCTGCTGCTGCTTTAAACAGGACCCTACTGCTCTTCCTCCCTTCCCACCCCATAATATCACCAATGTTAAAATACAAAGAATTAACCACAATGCTTGTTGCAAAGAACTGGGCTAACTGGGCAGTTCTCCATCTTTCCAGCAAATATAGCTATAGGTCCAACCAGGACCCAGCCTGGACCACCACAGCCTGTCTGATGAACAGCTGTCATGTGAGATGACGTCTGATCAGTTAATCAATAAACTGATCAGGCCCCATGCGAAGAGATTCCGATTGGAAACATGCAGGAGGAGCGGTTTCTGGGTGGTGGACCAGCCTCTGGAGTCCGATAGGAAAAGTTGGTCCTGACTGAGGAACATTGTTCAGAACCTGGTTCCTCTAATCAGGGTTTCATGACCCAGCACCATCAACACACCGAGTCCTGGACCATCCAGTCCGGTTCTAGCCTCACCGACCCATCATCACGTTAATGATCTCCGATCTGCGGATCTGGTTCTGACCGGATCAATCCGGTAACAAGCTAACCCAGCAGAATGTCAGAAATCTGTCTGAAAGCTGAGCATGATGATGAAGGTGCAGTAAAGTCACGCGCTCAGGTGTCCACCAGAAACGCTGTCTCGTGCATCTCCACGCTGGAGGACAGACGCCATTTCTGGCATCAGGTTGTGACTTTACTGCACCTCCAGTACAACCAGCGTGTTTACTGGTGTTTTACCAGCTCGTGATCCAGGCCGGACCTGCGGACACGCACGCTGCCGCCCCCTGTGGACTCTTCCTGTTGGGACACAGGTTTTGGTGCAACACCGTCTCCACAGGATGAGAACAGTCCAGCTGGGACAGTAAACAGCACCGAAACGGAAATCTCACGTGTCTCTGAACGCATCTCGGCCACTGTAGCCCGCTGATGGTCACAGCGCGCGCACAACAACCACAACACAAAGCCACGCACGAACGTGGGATCCTAGTCGGTGTAGTTGTGATCCAATAAGGAGCTGAAGACGTCTGAGAGGAAACTTACCTCAAACCCTGAACCGGGAGACAAGCAGCGCGAGCCTGGCGGAGGAGAACGGCTAGGTCCGCTATCTGGAGGAAGATGAGGAGGAGTCTCGCTCCCAGTCCAGCCCTCTGCTGGTTTCTGGTTTTACCGGCTCGCGCTCAGTGAACTGGGCTCAGAATGAGGTCATAGATCCGACCAGATCTGGTTCTGGTTGCAGGACGGACTTCAGTCCTTCCTCAGGGTCCAGGGAGGGACACACCTGGTGTGACCGGGACAATCACAGCAACACGAACCTGAACGTCACGGCACGTTAGCGCCTCCTGCTGGCGGATGGCGGTACGTCCATCTATCATGGCAGGAAAAGCCCCTGCATGGGATGTACCACCGGCAGATCACCGTAGTGGCCGATATAAACAAGTCCTATCGATGGCTGGAGAGGGTCTATCAGACCCAGCAGGATCCCAGATCTACCAGACCAGGCAGGATCCCAGATCTACCAGACCATGCAGGATCCCAGATCTACCAGACCAGGCAGGATCCCAGATCTACCAGACCAGGCAGGATCCCAGATCTACCACACCAGGCAGGATCCCAGATCCACCAGACCAGGCAGGATC